>NW_025316687.1:1283698-1604622 GCF_910594005.1 Cervus elaphus | reverse complement strand
GAGGCTTCTCTCACCTCTAGGTATGTGAGAGGGACCCTGAGTTTGCGTCCTCAAGTGGAATGGACACCGCGATGCCCTGACTCGAAATAAGGCTGGATATCCCTGCAGTGACTTCAATGCAGGCTCGTCTTGCATCTCCCAGGACGAAAGAATGTCTGAATCCCCTGTGGAAAGCACAGAGAAAGACTTAGTTCCCCACCTCATAGCGACCGATAGCCTCACATCCTTTGAAAACTCCAGAGGTACGCGGAGATCAGTGCCTCCAAAGGAGACGATGCCTGACTCCTCGTGAAACTTGATAGGAGTCCCAGGATTCCTGTGGCACTTGGAAAGGGACACTTGGTCTCCCGCCTCAGCTGGAGAGGCGTCCCAATTGCCCTGCCAAGCCTCGAGGAGAATCCCGAGTTGTCCCTCGCAACTAGGCAGGAGTCCTGACGTGGCTGAACAAACACGTGGGTGGAAGGGCCATCCCCGTCGTAACTCGAGAATATACCCCAGGTTCCCGCCGCAACTCGAGAAAAACCATGAGACTTCCCCCTCGCCGCGAGATGAGGCCCGATTCCCCTGCACTGCGTGCAGAGCAATTCCGTGTTGCACATCACACATGAAAGGAGCCTTGATTTCCTTGATGGCACTCCAGAGAAACCCCAAGAACACTGTTTCAAGGCTAGAGGGATCCTGAGGTCACTGTAGCAACACGAAAGAGCTCCGTGGGCAAAAAATCAACTCGAGATGAGAGGTTAGTCCCTGGCTTCGACTCCAGAGGAAAACCACCTTACCACAAGCACCTCAAGAGGAGGCTTCTCTCAGCTCTAGGTATGTGAGAGGGACCCTGAGTTTGCGGCCTCAAGTGGAATGGACACCGCGATGCCCTGACGCGAAATAAGGCTGGATATCCCTGCAGTGACTTGAATGCAGGCTCGTCTTGCATCTCCCAAGATGAAAGGATGTCTGAATCCCCTGTGGAGACCACAGAGAAAGACCTAGTTCCCCACCTCATCGCGACCGGAGGCCTCACATCCTTTGAAAATTCCAGAGGTACGCGGAGATCAGTGCCTCTAAAGGAGACGATGCCTGACTCCTCGTGAAACTTGATAGGAGTCCCAGGATTCCTGTGGCACGTGGAAAGGGACCCTTGGTCTCCCGCCTCAGCTGGAGAGGCGTCCCAATTGCCTTGCCAAGCCTCGAGGAGAATCCCGAGTTGTGTCTCGCAACTAGGCAAGAGTCCTGACGTGGCTGAACAAACACGTGTGTGGAAGGGCCATCCCCGTCGTAACTCGACAATATACCCCAGGTTCCCGCCGCAACTCGAGAAAAAACCATGAGACTTCCCCCTCGCCGCGAGATGAGGCCCGATTCCCCTGCACTGCGTGCAGAGCAATTCTGTGTTGCACATCACACATGAAAGGAGCCTTGATTTCCTTCATGGCACTCCAGAGAAACCCCAAGAACACTGTTTCAAGGCTAGAGGGATCCTGAGGTCACTGTAGCAACACGAAAGAGCTCCGTGGACCCAAAATCAACTCGAGATGAGAGGTTAGTCCCTGGCTTCGACTCCAGAGGAATACCACCTTACCACAAGCACCTCAAGAGGAGGCTTCTCTCAGCTCTAGGTATGTGAGAGGGACCCTGAGTTTGGGGCCTCAAGTGGAATGGACACCGCGATGCCCTGACTCGAAATAAGGCCGGATATCCCTGCAGTGACTGGAATGCAGGCTCGTCTTGCATCTCCCAAGACGAAAGGGTGTCTGAATCCCCTGTGGAGACCACAGAGAAAGACCTAGTTCCCCACCTCATCGCGACAGGAGGCCTCAAATCCTTTGAAAACTCCAGAGGTATGCGGAGATCAGTGCCTCCAAAGGAGACGATGCCTGACTCCTCGTGAAACTTGATAGGAGACCCAGGATTCCTGTGGCACGTGGAAAGGGACCCTTGGTCTCCCGCCTCAGCTGTAGAGGCGTCCCAATTGCCCTGCAAAGCCTCGAGGAGAATCCCGAGTTGTCCCTCGCAACTAGGCAGAAGTCCTGACATGGCTGAACACACACGTGTGTGGAAGGGCCATCCCCGTCGTAACTCGAGAATATACCCCAGATTCCCGCCGCAACTCGAGAAAAACCATGAGACTTCCCCCTCGCTGCGAGATGAGGCCCGATTCCCCTGCACTGCGTGCAGAGCAATTCCGTGTTGCACATCACACATGAAAGGAGCCTTGATTTCCTTGATGGCACTCCAGAGAAACCCCAAGAACACTGTTTCAAGGCTAGAGGGATCCTGAGGTCACTGTAGCAACACGAAAGAGCTCCGTGGACCAAAAATCAACACGAGATGAGAGGTTAGTCCCTGGCTTCGACTCCTGAGGAATACCACCTTACCACAAGCACCTCAAGAGGAGGCTTCTCTCAGCTCTAGGTATGTGAGAGGGATCCTGAGTTTGCGGCCTCAAGTGGAATGGACACCGCCATGCCCTGACTCGAAATAAGGCCGGATATCCCTGCAGTGACTTGAATGCAGGCTCGTCTTGCATCTCCCAAGAAGAAAGGATGTCTGAATTCCCTGTGGAGACCACAGAGAAAGACCTAGTTCCCCACCTCATCGCGACCGGAGGCCTCACATCCTTTAAAACTCCAGAGGTACGCGGAGATCAGTGCCTCCAAAGGAGACGATGCCTGACTCCTCGTGAAACTTGAATGGAGTCCCAGGATTCTTGTGGCACGTGGAAAGGGACCCTTGGACTCCCGCCTCAGCTGGAGAGGCGTTCCAATTGCCCTGCCAAGCCTCGAGGAGAATCCAGAGTTGTCCCTCGCAACTAGGCAGGAGTCCTGACGTGGCTGAACAAACACGTGGGTGGAAGGGCCATCCCCGTCGTAACTCGAGAATATACCCCAGGTTCCCGCCGCAACTCGAGAAAAACCATGAGACTTCCCCCTCGATGCGAGATGAGGCCCGATTCCCCTGTACTGCGTGCAGAGCAATTCCGTCTTGCACATCACACATGAAAGGAGCCTTGATTTCCTTGATGGCACTCCAGAGAAACCCCAAGAACACTGTTTCAAGGATAGAGGGATCCTGAGGTCACTGTAGCAACACGAAAGAACTCAGTGGACCAAAAATCAACTCGAAAAGAGAGGTTAGTCCCTGGATGCGTCTCCAGAGGAATACCACCTTACCACAAGCACCTCAAGAGGAGGCTTCTCTCAGCTCTAGGTATGTGAGAGGGACCCTGAGTTTGCGGCCTCAAGTGGAATGGACACCGCGATGCCCTGACTCGAAATAAGGCCGGATATCCCTGCAGTGACTTCAATGCAGGCTCGTCTTGCATCTCCCAGGACGAAAGGATGTCTGAATCCCCTGTGGAAAGCACAGAGAAAGACTTAGTTACCCACCTCATCGCGACCGATAGCCTCACATCCTTTGAAAACTCCAGAGGTACGCGGAGATCAGTGCCTCCAAAGGAGACGACGCCTGACTCCTCGTGAAACTTGATAGGAGTCCCAGGATTCCTGTGGCACTTAGAAAGGGACACTTGGTCTCCCACCTCAGCTGGAGAGGCGTCCCAATTGCCCTGCCAGGCCTCGAGGAGAATCCAGAGTTGTCCCTCGCAACTAGGCAGGAGTCCTGACGTGGCTGAAGAAACACGTGGGTGGAAGGGCCATCCCCGTCGTAACTCGAGAATATACCCCAGGTTCCCGCCGCAACTCGAGGAAAACCATGAGACTTCCCCCTCGCCGCGAGATGAGGCCCGATTCCCCTGCACTGCGTGCAGAGCAATTCCGTGTTGCACATCACACATGAAAGGAGCCTTGATTTCCTTGATGGCACTCCAGAGAAACCCCAAGAACACTGTTTCAAGGCTAGAGGGATCCTGAGGTCACTGTAGCAACACGAAAGAGCTCCGTGGGCCAAAAATCAACTCGAGATGAGAGGTTAGTCCCTGGCTTCGACTCCAGAGGAATACCACCTTACCACAAGCACCTCAAGAGGAGGCTTCTCTCAGCTCTAGGTATGTGAGAGGGACCCTGAGTTTGCGGCCTCAAGTGGAATGGACACCGCGATGCCCTGACGTGAAATAAGGCCGGATATCCCTGCAGTGACTTGAATGCAGGCTCGTCTTGCATCTCCCAAGAAGAAAGGATGTCTGAATCCCCTGTGGAGACCACAGAGAAACAGCTAGTTCCCCACCTCATCGCGACCGGAGGCCTCACATTCTTTGAAAACTCCAGAGGTACGCGGAGATCAGTGCCTCCAAAGGAGACGATGCCTGACTCCTCGTGAAACTTGATAGGAGTCCCAGGATTCTTGTGGCACGTGGAAAGGGACCCTTGGTCTCCCGCCTCAGCTGGAGAGGCGTTCCAATTGCCCTGCCAAGCCTCGAGGAGAATCCCGAGTTGTCCCTCGCAACTAGGCAGGAGTCCTGACGTGGCTGAACAAACACGTGGGTGGAAGGGCCATCCCCGTCGTAACTCGAGAATATACCCCAGGTTCCCGCCGCAACTCGAGAAAAACCATGAGACTTCCCCCTCGATGCGAGATGAGGCCCGATTCCCCTGTACTGCGTGCAGAGCAATTCCGTCTTGCACATCACACATGAAAGGAGCCTTGATTTCCTTGATGGCACTCCAGAGAAACCCCAAGAACACTGTTTCAAGGATAGAGGGATCCTGAGGTCACTGTAGCAACACGAAAGAACTCAGTGGACCAAAAATCAACTCGAAAAGAGAGGTTAGTCCCTGGATGCGTCTCCAGAGGAATACCACCTTACCACAAGCACCTCAAGAGGAGGCTTCTCTCAGCTCTAGGTATGTGAGAGGGACCCTGAGTTTGCGGCCTCAAGTGGAATGGACACCGCGATGCCCTGACTCGAAATAAGGCCGGATATCCCTGCAGTGACTTCAATGCAGGCTCGTCTTGCATCTCCCAGGACGAAAGGATGTCTGAATCCCCTGTGGAAAGCACAGAGAAAGACTTAGTTACCCACCTCATCGCGACCGATAGCCTCACATCCTTTGAAAACTCCAGAGGTACGCGGAGATCAGTGCCTCCAAAGGAGACGACGCCTGACTCCTCGTGAAACTTGATAGGAGTCCCAGGATTCCTGTGGCACTTAGAAAGGGACACTTGGTCTCCCACCTCAGCTGGAGAGGCGTCCCAATTGCCCTGCCAGGCCTCGAGGAGAATCCAGAGTTGTCCCTCGCAACTAGGCAGGAGTCCTGACGTGGCTGAAGAAACACGTGGGTGGAAGGGCCATCCCCGTCGTAACTCGAGAATATACCCCAGGTTCCCGCCGCAACTCGAGGAAAACCATGAGACTTCCCCCTCGCCGCGAGATGAGGCCCGATTCCCCTGCACTGCGTGCAGAGCAATTCCGTGTTGCACATCACACATGAAAGGAGCCTTGATTTCCTTGATGGCACTCCAGAGAAACCCCAAGAACACTGTTTCAAGGCTAGAGGGATCCTGAGGTCACTGTAGCAACACGAAAGAGCTCCGTGGGCCAAAAATCAACTCGAGATGAGAGGTTAGTCCCTGGCTTCGACTCCAGAGGAATACCACCTTACCACAAGCACCTCAAGAGGAGGCTTCTCTCAGCTCTAGGTATGTGAGAGGGACCCTGAGTTTGCGGCCTCAAGTGGAATGGACACCGCGATGCCCTGACGTGAAATAAGGCCGGATATCCCTGCAGTGACTTGAATGCAGGCTCGTCTTGCATCTCCCAAGAAGAAAGGATGTCTGAATCCCCTGTGGAGACCACAGAGAAACAGCTAGTTCCCCACCTCATCGCGACCGGAGGCCTCACATCCTTTGAAAACTCCAGAGGTACGCGGAGATCAGTGCCTCCAAAGGAGACGATGCCTGACTCCTCGTGAAACTTGATAGGAGTCCCAGGATTCTTGTGGCACGTGGAAAGGGACCCTTGGTCTCCCGCCTCAGCTGGAGAGGCGTTCCAATTGCCCTGCCAAGCCTCGAGGAGAATCCCGAGTTGTCCCTCGCAACTAGGCAGGAGTCCTGACGTGGCTGAACAAACACGTGGGTGGAAGGGCCATCCCCGTCGTAACTCGAGAATATACCCCAGGTTCCCGCCGCAACTCGAGAAAAACCATGAGACTTCCCCCTCGATGCGAGATGAGGCCCGATTCCCCTGTACTGCGTGCAGAGCAATTCCGTGTT
The DNA here is from genome assembly GCF_910594005.1 of Cervus elaphus. Lineage (NCBI taxonomy): Eukaryota > Metazoa > Chordata > Mammalia > Artiodactyla > Cervidae > Cervus > Cervus elaphus. The sequence goes on along the minus strand of NW_025316687.1, from coordinate 1,598,457 downwards.
GCACATCACACATGAAAGGAGCCTTGATTTCCTTGATGGCACTCCAGAGAAACCCCAAGAACACTGTTTCAAGGATAGAGGGATCCTGAGGTCACTGTAGCAACACGAAAGAACTCTGTGGACCAAAAATCAACTCGAAAAGAGAGGTTAGTCCCTGGATTCGTCTCCAGAGGAATACCACCTTACCACAAGCACCTCAAGAGGAGGCTTCTCTCACCTCTAGGTATGTGAGAGGGACCCTGAGTTTGCGTCCTCAAGTGGAATGGACACCGCGATGCCCTGACTCGAAATAAGGCCGGATATCCCTGCAGTGACTTCAATGCAGGCTCGTCTTGCATCTCCCAGGACGAAAGGATGTCTGAATCCCCTGTGGAAAGAACAGAGAAAGACTTAGTTCCCCACCTCATCGCGACCGATAGCCTCACATCCTTTGAAAACTCCAGAGGTACGCGGAGATCAGTGCCTCCAAGGAGACGACGCCTGACTCCTCGTGAAACTTGATAGGAGTCCCAGGATTCCTGTGGCACTTGGAAAGGGACACTTGGTCTCCCGCCTCAGCTGGAGAGGCGTCCCAATTGCCCTGCCAAGCCTCGAGGAGAATCCAGAGTTGTCCCTCGCAACTAGGCAGGAGTCCTGACGTCGCTGAAGAAACACGTGGGTGGAAGGGCCATCCCCGTCGTAACTCGAGAATATACCCCAGGTTCCCGCCGCAACTCGAGAAAAACCATGAGACTTCCCCCTCGCCGCGAGATGAGGCCCGATTCCCCTGCACTGCGTGCAGAGCAATTCCGTGTTGCACATCACACATGAAAGGAGCCTTGATTTCCTTGATGGCACTCCAGAGAAACCCCAAGAACACTGTTTCAAGGCTAGAGGGATCCTGCGGTCACTGTAGCAACACGAAAGAGCTCCGTGGACCAAGAATCAACACGAGATGAGAGGTTAGTCCCTGGCTTCGACTCCTGAGGAATACCACCTTACCACAAGCACCTCAAGAGGAGGCTTCTCTCAGCTCTAGGTATGTGAGAGGGACCCTGAGTTTGCGGCCTCAAGTGGAATGGACACCGCGATGCCCTGACGTGAAATAAGGCCGGATATCCCTGCAGTGACTTGAATGCAGGCTCGTCTTGCATCTCCCAAGAAGAAAGGATGTCTGAATCCCCTGTGGAGACCACAGAGAAACAGCTAGTTCCCCACCTCATCGCGACCGGAGGCCTCACATCCTTTGAAAACTCCAGAGGTACGCGGAGATCAGTGCCTCCAAAGGAGACGATGCCTGACTCCTCGTGAAACTTGATAGGAGTCCCAGGATTCTTGTGGCACGTGGAAAGGGACCCTTGGTCTCCCGCCTCAACTGGAGAGGCGTTCCAATTGCCCTGCCAAGCCTCGAGGAGAATCCCGAGTTGTCCCTCGCAACTAGGCAGGAGTCCTGACGTGGCTGAACAAACACGTGGGTGGAAGGGCCATCCCCGTCGTAACTCGAGAATATACCCCAGGTTCCCGCCGCAACTCGAGAAAAACCATGAGACTTCCCCCTCGATGCGAGATGAGGCCCGATTCCCCTGTACTGCGTGCAGAGCAATTCCGTGTTGCACATCACACATGAAAGGAGCCTTGATTTCCTTGATGGCACTCCAGAGAAACCCCAAGAACACTGTTTCAAGGATAGAGGGATCCTGAGGTCACTGTAGCAACACGAAAGAACTCTGTGGACCAAAAATCAACTCGAAAAGAGAGGTTAGTCCCTGGATTCGTCTCCAGAGGAATACCACCTTACCACAAGCACCTCAAGAGGAGGCTTCTCTCACCTCTAGGTATGTGAGAGGGACCCTGAGTTTGCGTCCTCAAGTGGAATGGACACCGCGATGCCCTGACTCGAAATAAGGCCGGATATCCCTGCAGTGACTTCAATGCAGGCTCGTCTTGCATCTCCCAGGACGAAAGGATGTCTGAATCCCCTGTGGAAAGAACAGAGAAAGACTTAGTTCCCCACCTCATCGCGACCGATAGCCTCACATCCTTTGAAAACTCCAGAGGTACGCGGAGATCAGTGCCTCCAAGGAGACGACGCCTGACTCCTCGTGAAACTTGATAGGAGTCCCAGGATTCCTGTGGCACTTGGAAAGGGACACTTGGTCTCCCGCCTCAGCTGGAGAGGCGTCCCAATTGCCCTGCCAAGCCTCGAGGAGAATCCAGAGTTGTCCCTCGCAACTAGGCAGGAGTCCTGACGTCGCTGAAGAAACACGTGGGTGGAAGGGCCATCCCCGTCGTAACTCGAGAATATACCCCAGGTTCCCGCCGCAACTCGAGAAAAACCATGAGACTTCCCCCTCGCCGCGAGATGAGGCCCGATTCCCCTGCACTGCGTGCAGAGCAATTCCGTGTTGCACATCACACATGAAAGGAGCCTTGATTTCCTTGATGGCACTCCAGAGAAACCCCAAGAACACTGTTTCAAGGCTAGAGGGATCCTGAGGTCACTGTAGCAACACGAAAGAGCTCCGTGGGCCAAAAATCAACTCGAGATGAGAGGTTAGTCCCTGGCTTCGACTCCAGAGGAATACCACCTTACCACAAGCACCTCAAGAGGAGGCTTCTCTCAGCTCTAGGTATGTGAGAGGGACCCTGAGTTTGCGGCCTCAAGTGGAATGGACACCGCGATGCCCTGACGCGAAATAAGGCCGGATATCCCTGCAGTGACTTGAATGCAGGCTCGTCTTGCATCTCCCAAGATGAAAGGATGTCTGAATCCCCTGTGGAGACCACAGAGAAAGACCTAGTTCCCCACCTCATCGCGACCGGAGGCCTCACATCCTTTGAAAACTCCAGAGGTACGCGGAGATCAGTGCCTCCAAAGGAGACGATGCCTGACTCCTCGTGAAACTTGATAGGAGTCCCAGGATTCCTGTGGCACGTGGAAAGGGACCCTTGGTCTCCCGCCTCAGCTGGAGAGGCGTCCCAATTGCCTTGCCAAGCCTCGAGGAGAATCCCGAGTTGTGTCTCGCAACTAGGCAAGAGTCCTGACGTGGCTGAACAAACACGTGTGTGGAAGGGCCATCCCCGTCGTAACTCGAGAATATACCCCAGGTTCCCGCCGCAACTCGAGAAAAACCATGAGACTTCCCCCTCGCCGCGAGATGAGGCCCGATTCCCCTGCACTGCGTGCAGAGCAATTCTGTGTTGCACATCACACATGAAAGGAGCCTTGATTTCCTTCATGGCACTCCAGAGAAACCCCAAGAACACTGTTTCAAGGCTAGAGGGATCCTGAGGTCACTGTAGCAACACGAAAGAGCTCCGTGGGCCAAAAATCAACTCGAGATGAGAGGTTAGTCCCTGGCTTCGACTCCAGAGGGATACCACCTTACCACAAGCACCTCAAGAGGAGGCTTCTCTCAGCTCTAGGTATGTGAGAGGGATCCTGAGTTTGCGGCCTCAAGTGGAATGGACACCGCGATGCCCTGACGCGAAATAAGGCCGGATATCCCTGCACTGACTTGAATGCAGGCTCGTCTTGCATCTCCCAAGAAGAAAGGATGTCTGAATCCCCTGTGGAGACCACAGAGAAACACCTAGTTCCCCACCTCATCGCGACCGGAGGCCTCACATCCTTTGAAAACTCCAGAGGTACGCGGAGATCAGTGCCTCCAAAGGAGACGATGCCTGACTCCTCGTGAAACTTGATAGGAGTCCCAGGATTCTTGTGGCACGTGGAAAGGGACCCTTGGTCTCCCGCCTCAGCTGGAGAGGCGTTCCAATTGCCCTGCCAAGCCTCGAGGAGAATCCCGAGTTGTCCCTCGCAACTAGGCAGGAGTCCTGACGTGGCTGAACAAACACGTGGGTGGAAGGGCCATCCCCGTCGTAACTCGAGAATATACCCCAGGTTCCCGCCGCAACTCGAGAAAAACCATGAGACTTCCCCCTCGATGCGAGATGAGGCCCGATTCCCCTGTACTGCGTGCAGAGCAATTCCGTCTTGCACATCACACATGAAAGGAGCCTTGATTTCCTTGATGGCACTCCAGAGAAACCCCAAGAACACTGTTTCAAGGATAGAGGGATCCTGAGGTCACTGTAGCAACACGAAAGAACTCTGTGGACCAAAAATCAACTCGAAAAAAGAGGTTAGTCCCTGGATTCGTCTCCAGAGGAATACCACCTTACCACAAGCACCTCAAGAGGAGGCTTCTCTCACCTATAGGTATGTGAGAGGGACCCTGAGTTTGCGTCCTCAAGTGGAATGGACACCGCGATGCCCTGACTCGAAATAAGGCCGGATATCCCTGCAGTGACTTCAATGCAGGCTCGTCTTGCATCTCCCAGGACGAAAGGATGTCTGAATCCCCTGTGGAAAGCACAGAGAAAGACTTAGTTCCCCACCTCATCGCGACCGATAGCCTCACATCCTTTGAAAACTCCAGAGGTACGCGGAGATCAGTGCCTCCAAAGGAGACGACGCCTGACTCCTCGTGAAACTTGATAGGAGTCCCAGGATTCCTGTGGCACTTGGAAAGGGACACTTGGTCTCCCGCCTCAGCTGGAGAGGCGTCCCAATTGCCCTGACAAGCCTCGAGGAGAATCCAGAGTTGTCCCTCGCAACTAGGCAGGAGTCCTGACGTCGCTGAAGAAACACGTGGGTGGAAGGGCCATCCCCGTCGTAACTCGAGAATATACCCCAGGTTCCCGCCGCAACTCGAGAAAAACCATGAGACTTCCCCCTCGCCGCGAGATGAGGCCCGATTCCCCTGCACTGCGTGCAGAGCAATTCCGTGTTGCACATCACACATGAAAGGAGCCTTGATTTCCTTGATGGCACTCCAGAGAAACCCCAAGAACACTGTTTCAAGGCTAGAGGGATCCTGAGGTCACTGTAGCAACACGAAAGAGCTCCGTGGGCCAAAAATCAACTCGAGATGAGAGGTTAGTCCCTGGCTTCGACTCCAGAGGAATACCACCTTACCACAAGCACCTCAAGAGGAGGCTTCTCTCAGCTCTAGGTATGTGAGAGGGACCCTGAGTTTGCGGCCTCAAGTGGAATGGACACCGCGATGCCCTGACGCGAAATAAGGCCGGATATCCCTGCAGTGACTTGAATGCAGGCTCGTCTTGCATCTCCCAAGATGAAAGGATGTCTGAATCCCCTGTGGAGACCACAGAGAAAGACCTAGTTCCCCACCTCATCGCGACCGGAGGCCTCACATCCTTTGAAAACTCCAGAGGTACGCGGAGATCAGTGCCTCCAAAGGAGACGATGCCTGACTCCTCGTGAAACTTGATAGGAGTCCCAGGATTCCTGTGGCACGTGGAAAGGGACCCTTGGTCTCCCGCCTCAGCTGGAGAGGCGTCCCAATTGCCTTGCCAAGCCTCGAGGAGAATCCCGAGTTGTCCCTCGCAACTAGGCAGGAGTCCTGACGTCGCTGAAGAAACACGTGTGTGGAAGGGCCATCCCCGTCGTAACTCGAGAATATACCCCAGGTTCCCGCCGCAACTCGAGAAAAACCATGAGACTTCCCCCTCGCCGCGAGATGAGGCCCGATTCCCCTGCACTGCGTGCAGAGCAATTCCGTGTTGCACATCACACATGAAAGGAGCCTTGATTTCCTTGATGGCACTCCAGAGAAACCCCAAGAACACTGTTTCAAGGCTAGAGGGATCCTGAGGTCACTGTAGCAACACGAAAGAGCTCGGTGGACCAAGAATCAACACGAGATGAGAGGTTAGTCCCTGGCTTCGACTCCTGAGGAATACCACCTTACCACAAGCACCTCAAGAGGAGGCTTCTCTCAGCTCTAGGTATGTGAGAGGGATCCTGAGTTTGCGGCCTCAAGTGGAATGGACACCGCGATGCCCTGACTCGAAATAAGGCTGGATATCCCTGCAGTGACTTGAATGCAGGCTCGTCTTGCATCTCCCAAGAAGAAAGGATGTCTGAATTCCCTGTGGAGACCACAGAGAAACACCTAGTTCCCCACCTCATCGCGACCAAAGGCCTCACATCCTTTGAAAACTCCAGAGGTACGCGGATTTCAGTGCCTTCAAAGGAGACGATGCCTGACTCCTCGTGAAACTTGATAGGAGTCCCAGGATTCTTGTGGCACGTGGAAAGGGACCCTTGGTCTCCCGCCTCAGCTGGAGAGGCCTTCCAATTGCCCTGCCAAGCCTCGAGGAGAATCCCGAGTTGTCCCTCGCAACTAGGCAGGAGTCCTGACGTGGCTGAACAAACACGTGGGTGGAAGGGCCATCCCCGTCGTAACTCGAGAATATACCCCAGGTTCCCGCCGCAACTCGAGAAAAACCATGAGACTTCCCCCTCGATGCGAGATGAGGCCCAATTCCCCTGTACTGCGTGCAGAGCAATTCCGTCTTGCACATCACACATGAAAGGAGCCTTGATTTCCTTGATGGCACTCCAGAGAAACCCCAAGAACACTGTTTCAAGGATAGAGGGATCCTGAGGTCACTGTAGCAACACGAAAGAGCTCCGTGGGCCAAAAATCAACTCGAGATGAGAGGTTAGTCCCTGGCTTCGACTCCAGAGGAATACCACCTTACCACAAGCACCTCAAGAGGAGGCTTCTCTCAGCTCTAGGTATGTGAGAGGGACCCTGAGTTTGCGGCCTCAAGTGGAATGGACACCGCGATGCCCTGACTCGAAATAAGGCCGGATATCCCTGCAGTGACTTGAATGCAGGCTCGTCTTGCATCTCCCAAGATGAAAGGATGTCTGAATCCCCTGTGGAGACCACAGAGAAAGACCTAGTTCCCCACCTCATCGCGACCGGAGGCCTCACATCCTTTGAAAACTCCAGAGGTACGCGGAGATCAGTGCCTCCAAAGGAGACGATGCCTGACTCCTCGTGAAACTTGATAGGAGTCCCAGGATTCCTGTGGCACGTGGAAAGGGACCCTTGGTCTCCCGCCTCAGCTGGAGAGGCGTCCCAATTGCCTTGCCAAGCCTCGAGGAGAATCCCGAGTTGTGTCTCGCAACTAGGCAAGAGTCCTGACGTGGCTGAACAAACACGTGTGTGGAAGGGCCATCCCCGTCGTAACTCGAGAATATACCCCAGGTTCCCGCCGCAACTCGAGAAAAACCATGAGACTTCCCCCTCGCCGCGAGATGAGGCCCGATTCCCCTGCACTGCGTGCAGAGCAATTCTGTGTTGCACATCACACATGAAAGGAGCCTTGATTTCCTTCATGGCACTCCAGAGAAACCCCAAGAACACTGTTTCAAGGCTAGAGGGATCCTGAGGTCACTGTAGCAACACGAAAGAGCTCCGTGGGCCAAAAATCAACTCGAGATGAGAGGTTAGTCCCTGGCTTCGACTCCAGAGGGATACCACCTTACCACAAGCACCTCAAGAGGAGGCTTCTCTCAGCTCTAGGTATGTGAGAGGGATCCTGAGTTTGCGGCCTCAAGTGGAATGGACACCGCGATGCCCTGACTCGAAATAAGGCCGGATATCCCTGCAGTGACTTGAATGCAGGCTCGTCTTGCATCTCCCAAGAAGAAAGGATGTCTGAATCCCCTGTGGAGACCACAGAGAAACACCTAGTTCCCCACCTCATCGCGACCGGAGGCCTCACATCCTTTGAAAACTCCAGAGGTACGCGGAGATCAGTGCCTCCAAAGGAGACGATGCCTGACTCCTCGTGAAACTTGATAGGAGTCCCAGGATTCTTGTGGCACGTGGAAAGGGACCCTTGGTCTCCCGCCTCAGCTGGAGAGGCGTTCCAATTGCCCTGCCAAGCCTCGAGGAGAATCCCGAGTTGTCCCTCGCAACTAGGCAGGAGTCCTGACGTGGCTGAACAAACACGTGGGTGGAAGGGCCATCCCCGTCGTAACTCGAGAATATACCCCAGGTTCCCGCCGCAACTCGAGAAAAACCATGAGACTTCCCCCTCGATGCGAGATGAGGCCCGATTCCCCTGTACTGCGTGCAGAGCAATTCCGTCTTGCACATCACACATGAAAGGAGCCTTGATTTCCTTGATGGCACTCCAGAGAAACCCCAAGAACACTGTTTCAAGGATAGAGGGATCCTGAGGTCACTGTAGCAACACGAAAGAACTCTGTGGACCAAAAATCAACTCGAAAAAAGAGGTTAGTCCCTGGATTCGTCTCCAGAGGAATACCACCTTACCACAAGCACCTCAAGAGGAGGCTTCTCTCACCTATAGGTATGTGAGAGGGACCCTGAGTTTGCGTCCTCAAGTGGAATGGACACCGCGATGCCCTGACTCGAAATAAGGCCGGATATCCCTGCAGTGACTGCAATGCAGGCTCGTCTTGCATCTCCCAGGACGAAAGGATGTCTGAATCCCCTGTGGAAAGCACAGAGAAAGACTTAGTTCCCCACCTCATCGCGACCGATAGCCTCACATCCTTTGAAAACTCCAGAGGTACGCGGAGATCAGTGCCTCCAAAGGAGACGACGCCTGACTCCTCGTGAAACTTGATAGGAGTCCCAGGATTCCTGTGGCACTTGGAAAGGGACACTTGGTCTCCCGCCTCAGCTGGAGAGGCGTCCCAATTGCCCTGACAAGCCTCGAGGAGAATCCAGAGTTGTCCCTCGCAACTAGGCAGGAGTCCTGACGTCGCTGAAGAAACACGTGGGTGGAAGGGCCATCCCCGTCGTAACTCGAGAATATACCCCAGGTTCCCGCCGCAACTCGAGAAAAACCATGAGACTTCCCCCTCGCCGCGAGATGAGGCCCGATTCCCCTGCACTGCGTGCAGAGCAATTCCGTGTTGCACATCACACATGAAAGGAGCCTTGATTTCCTTGATGGCACTCCAGAGAAACCCCAAGAACACTGTTTCAAGGCTAGAGGGATCCTGAGGTCACTGTAGCAACACGAAAGAGCTCCGTGGGCCAAAAATCAACTCGAGATGAGAGGTTAGTCCCTGGCTTCGACTCCAGAGGAATACCACCTTACCACAAGCACCTCAAGAGGAGGCTTCTCTCAGCTCTAGGTATGTGAGAGGGACCCTGAGTTTGCGGCCTCAAGTGGAATGGACACCGCGATGCCCTGACGCGAAATAAGGCCGGATATCCCTGCAGTGACTTGAATGCAGGCTCGTCTTGCATCTCCCAAGATGAAAGGATGTCTGAATCCCCTGTGGAGACCACAGAGAAAGACCTAGTTCCCCACCTCATCGCGACCGGAGGCCTCACATCCTTTGAAAACTCCAGAGGTACGCGGAGATCAGTGCCTCCAAAGGAGACGATGCCTGACTCCTCGTGAAACTTGATAGGAGTCCCAGGATTCCTGTGGCACGTGGACAGGGACCCTTGGTCTCCCGCCTCAGCTGGAGAGGCGTCCCAATTGCCTTGCCAAGCCTCGAGGAGAATCCCGAGTTGTCCCTCGCAACTAGGCAGGAGTCCTGACGTCGCTGAAGAAACACGTGTGTGGAAGGGCCATCCCCGTCGTAACTCGAGAATATACCCCAGGTTCCCGCCGCAACTCGAGAAAAACCATGAGACTTCCCCCTCGCCGCGAGATGAGGCCCGATTCCCCTGCACTGCGTGCAGAGCAATTCCGTGTTGCACATCACACATGAAAGGAGCCTTGATTTCCTTGATGGCACTCCAGAGAAACCCCAAGAACACTGTTTCAAGGCTAGAGGGATCCTGAGGTCACTGTAGCAACACGAAAGAGCTCGGTGGACCAAGAATCAACACGAGATGAGAGGTTAGTCCCTGGCTTCGACTCCTGAGGAATACCACCTTACCACAAGCACCTCAAGAGGAGGCTTCTCTCAGCTCTAGGTATGTGAGAGGGATCCTGAGTTTGCGGCCTCAAGTGGAATGGACACCGCGATGCCCTGACTCGAAATAAGGCTGGATATCCCTGCAGTGACTTGAATGCAGGCTCGTCTTGCATCTCCCAAGAAGAAAGGATGTCTGAATTCCCTGTGGAGACCACAGAGAAACACCTAGTTCCCCACCTCATCGCGACCGAAGGCCTCACATCCTTTGAAAACTCCAGAGGTACGCGGATTTCAGTGCCTTCAAAGGAGACGATGCCTGACTCCTCGTGAAACTTGATAGGAGTCCCAGGATTCTTGTGGCACGTGGAAAGGGACCCTTGGTCTCCCGCCTCAGCTGGAGAGGCCTTCCAATTGCCCTGCCAAGCCTCGAGGAGAATCCCGAGTTGTCCCTCGCAACTAGGCAGGAGTCCTGACGTGGCTGAACAAACACGTGGGTGGAAGGGCCATCCCCGTCGTAACTCGAGAATATACCCCAGGTTCCCGCCGCAACTCGAGAAAAACCATGAGACTTCCCCCTCGATGCGAGATGAGGCCCAATTCCCCTGTACTGCGTGCAGAGCAATTCCGTCTTGCACATCACACATGAAAGGAGCCTTGATTTCCTTGATGGCACTCCAGAGAAACCCCAAGAACACTGTTTCAAGGATAGAGGGATCCTGAGGTCACTGTAGCAACACGAAAGAACTCTGTGGACCAAAAATCAACTTGAAAAGAGAGGTTAGTCCCTGGATTCGTCTCCAGAGGAATACCACCTTACCACAAGCACCTCAAGAGGAGGCTTCTCTCAGCTCTAGGTATGTGAGAGGGACCCTGAGTTTGCGGCCTCAAGTGGAATGGACACCGCGATGCCCTGACTCGTAATAAGGCTGGATATCCCTGCAGTGACGTCAATGCAGGCTCGTCTTGCATCTCCCAGGATGAAAGGATGTCTGAATCCCCTGTGGAAAGCACAGAGAAAGACTTAGTTCCCCACCTCATCGCGACCGGAGGCCTCACATCCTTTGAAAACTCCAGAGGTACGCGGAGATCAGTGCCTCCAAAGGAGACGATGCCTGACTCCTCGTGAAACTTGATTGGAGTCCCAGCATTCCTGTGGCACTTGGAAAGGGACACTTGGTCTCCCGTCTCAGCTGGAGAGGCGTCGCAATTGCCCTGCAAAGCCTCGAGGAGAATCCCGAGTTGTCCCTCGCAACTAGGCAGGAGTCCTGAAATGGCTGAACACACACGTGTGTGGAAGGGCCATCCCCGTCGTAACTCGAGAATATACCCCAGGTTCCCGCTGCAACTCGAGAAAAACCATGAGACTTCCCCCTCGCCGCGAGATGAGGCCCGATTCCCCTGCACTGCGTGCAGAGCAATTCCGTGTTGCACATCACACATGAAAGGAGCCTTGATTTCCTTGATGGCACTCCAGAGAAACCCCAAGAACACTGTTTCAAAGATAGAGGGATCCTGAGGTCACTGTAGCAACACGAAAGAGCTCCGTGGACCAAGAATCAACACGAGATGAGAGGTTAGTCCCTGGCTTCGACTCCTGAGGAATACCACCTTACCACAAGCACCTCAAGAAGAGGCTTCTCTCAGCTCTAGGTATGTGAGAGGGATCCTGAGTTTGCGGCCTCAAGTGGAATGGACACCGCGATGCCCTGACTCGAAATAAGGCCGGATATCCCTGCAGTGACTTAAATGCAGGCTCGTCTTGCATCTCCCAAGAAGAAAGGATGTCTGAATCCCCTGTGGAGACCACAGAGAAAGACCTAGTTCCCCACCTCATCGCGACCGGAGGCCTCACATCCTTTGAAAACTCCAGAGGTACGCGGAGATCAGTGCCTTCAAAGGAGACGATGCCTGACTCCTCGTGAAACTTGATAGGAGTCCCAGGATTCTTGTGGCACGTGGAAAGGGACACTTGGTCTCCCGCCTCAGCTGGAGAGGCGTCCCAATTGCCCTGCCAAGCCTCGAGGAGAATCCCGAGTTGTCCCTCGCAACTAGGCAGGAGTCCTGACGTGGCTGAACAAACACGTGGGTGGAAGGGCCATCCCCGTCGTAACTCGAGAATATACCCCAGGTTCCCGCCGCAACTCGAGAAAAACCATGAGACTTCCCCCTCGATGCGAGATGAGGCCCAATTCCCCTGTACTGCGTGCAGAGCAATTCCGTCTTGCACATCACACATGAAAGGAGCCTTGATTTCCTTGATGGCACTCCAGAGAAACCCCAAGAACACTGTTTCAAGGATAGAGGGATCCTGAGGTCACTGTAGCAACACGAAAGAACTCTGTGGACCAAAAATCAACTTGAAAAGAGAGGTTAGTCCCTGGATTCGTCTCCAGAGGAATACCACCTTACCACAAGCACCTCAAGAGGAGGCTTCTCTCAGCTCTAGGTATGTGAGAGGGACCCTGAGTTTGCGGCCTCAAGTGGAATGGACACCGCGATGCCCTGACTCGAAATAAGGCCGGATATCCCTGCAGTGACTTCAATGCAGGCTCGTCTTGCATCTCCCAGGAAGACAGGATGTCTGAATCCCCTGTGGAAAGCACAGAGAAAGACTTAGTTCCCCACCTCATCGCGACCGGAGGCCTCACATCCTTTGAAAACTCCAGAGGTACACGGAGATCAGTGCCTCCAAAGGAGACGATGCCTGACTCCTCGTGAAACTTGATAGGAGTCCCAGGATTCCTTTGGCACTTGGAAAGGGACACTTGGTCTCCCGCCTCAGCTGGAGAGGCGTCCCAATTGCCCTGCCAAACCTCGAGGAGAATCCAGAGTTGTCCCTCGCAACTAGGCAGGAGTCCTGACGTCGCTGAAGAAACACGTGTGTGGAAGGGCCATCCCCGTCGTAACTCGAGAATATACCCCAGATTCCCGCCGCAACTCGAGAAAAACCATGAGACTTCCCCCTCGCCGCGAGATGAGGCCCGATTCCCCTGCACTGCGTGCAGAGCAATTCCGTGTTGCACATCACACATGAAAGGAGCCATGATTTCCTTGATGGCACTCCAGAGAAACCCCAAGAACACTGTTTCAAGGCTAGAGGGATCCTGAGGTCACTGTAGCAACACGAAAGAGCTCCGTGGACCAAGAATCAACACGAGATGAGAGGTTAGTCCCTGGCTTCGACTCCTGAGGAATACCACCTTACCACAAGCACCTCAAGAGGAGGCTTCTCTCAGCTCTAGGTATGTGAGAGGGATCCTGAGTTTGCGGCCTCAAGTGGAATGGACACCGCGATGCCCTGACTCGAAATAAGGCCGGTTATCCCTGCAGTGACTTGAATGCAGGATCGTCTTGCATCTCCCAAGAAGAAAGGATGTCTGAATCCCCTCTGGAGACCACAGAGAAAGACCTAGTTCCCCACCTCATCGCGACCGGAGGCCTCACATCCTTTGAAAACTCCAGAGGTACGCGGAGATCAGTGCCTTCAAAGGAGACGATGCCTGACTCCTCGTGAAACTTGATAGGAGTCCCAGGATTCTTGTGGCACGTGGAAAGGGACCCTTGGTCTCCCGCCTCAGCTGGAGAGGCGTTCCAATTGCCCTGCCAAGCCTCGAGGAGAATCCCGAGTTGTCCCTCGCAACTAGGCAGGAGTCCTGACGTGGCTGAACAAACACGTGGGTGGAAGGGCCATCCCCGTCGTAACTCGAGAATATACCCCAGGTTCCCGCCGCAACTCGAGAAAAACCATGAGACTTCCCCCTCGATGCGAGATGAGGCCCAATTCCCCTGTACTGCGTGCAGAGCATTTCCGTCTTGCACATCACACATGAAAGGAGCCTTGATTTCCTTGATGGCACTCCAGAGAAACCCCAAGAACACTGTTTCAAGGATAGAGGGATCCTGAGGTCACGGTAGCAACACGAAAGAACTCTGTGGACCAAAAATCAACTTGAAAAGAGAAGTTAGTCCCTGGATTCGTCTCCAGAGGAATGCCACCTTACCACAAGCACCTCAAGAGGAGGCTTCTCTCAGCTCTAGGTATGTGAGAGGGACCCTGAGTTTGCGGCCTCAAGTGGAATGGACACCGCGATGCCCTGACTCGAAATAAGGCCGGATATCCCTGCAGTGACTTCATGCAGGCTCGTCTTGCATCTCCCAGGACGAAAGGATGTCTGAATCCCCTGTGGAAAGCACAGAGAAAGACTTAGTTCCCAACCTCATCGCGACCGGAAGCCTCACATCCTTTGAAAACTCCAGAGGTACGCGGAGATCAGTGCCTCCAAAGGAGACGATGCCTGACTCCTCGTGAAACTTGATAGGAGTCCCAGGATTCCTGTGGCACGTGGAAAGGGACACTTTGTCTCCCGTCTCAGCTGGAGAGGCGTCCCAATTGCCCTGCCAAGCCTCGAGGAGAATCCAGAGTTGTCCCTCGCAACTAGGCAGGAGTCCTGACGTGGTTGAACAAACACGTGGGTGGAAGGGCCATCCCCGTCGTAACTCGAGAATATACCCCAGGTTCCCGCCGCAACTCGAGAAAAACCATGAGACTTCCCCCTCGCCGCGAGATGAGGCACGATTCCCCTGCACTGCGTGCAGAGCAATTCCATGTTGCACATCACACATGAAAGGAGCCTTGATTTCCTTGATGGCACTCCAGAGAAACCCCAAGAACACTGTTTCAAGGCTAGAGGGATCCTGAGGTCACTGTAGCAACACGAAAGAGCTCCGTGGGCCAAAAATCAACTCGAGATGAGAGGTTAGTCCCTGGCTTCGACTCCAGAGGAATACCACCTTACCACAAGCACCTCAAGAGGAGGCTTCTCTCAGCTCTAGGTATGTGAGAGGGACCCTGAGTTTGCGGCCTCAAGTGGAATGGACACCGCGATGCCCTGACTCGAAATAAGGCTGGATATCCCTGCAGTGAGTTGAATGCAGGCTCGTCTTGCATCTCCCAAGATGAAAGGATGTCTGAATCCCCTGTGGAGACCACAGAGAAACACCTAGTTCCCCACCTCATCGCGACCGGAGGCCTCACATCCTTTGAAAACTCCAGAGGTACGCGGAGATCAGTGCCTCCAAAGGAGACGATGCCTGACTCCTCGTGAAACTTGATAGGAGTCCCAGGATTCCTGTGGCACGTGGAAAGGGACACTTTGTCTCCCGCCTCAGCTGGAGAGGCGTCCCAATTGCCTTGCCAAGCCTCGAGGAGAATCCCGAGTTGTGTCTCGCAACTAGGCAAGAGTCCTGACGTGGCTGAACAAACACGTGTGTGGAAGGGCCATCCCCGTCGTAACTGGAGAATATACCCCAGGTTCCCACCGCAACACGAGAAAAACCATGAGACTTCCCCCTCGCCGCGAGATGAGGCCCGATTCCCCTGCACTGCGTGCAGAGCAATTCTGTGTTGCACATCACACATGAAAGGAGCCTTGATTTCCTTCATGGCACTCAAGAGAAACCCCAAGATCACTGTTTCAAGGCTAGAGGGATCCTGAGGTCACTGCAGCAACACGAAAGAACTCTGTGGACCAAAAATCAACTCGAGATGAGAGGTTAGTCCCTGGCTTCGACTCCAGAGGAATACCACCTTACCACAAGCACCTCAAGAGGAGGCTTCTCTCAGCTCTAGGTATGTGAGAGGGACCCTGAGTTTTCGGCCTCAAGTGGAAAGGACACTGCGATGCCCTCACTCGAAATAAGGCCGGATATCCCTGCAGTGACTGGAATGCAGGCTCGTCTTGCATCTCCCAAGACGAAAGGGTGTCTGAATCCCCTGTGGAGACCACAGAGAAAGACCTAGTTCCCCACCTCATCGCGACAGGAGGCCTCAAATCCTTTGAAAACTCCAGAGGTATGCGGAGATCAGTGCCTCCAAAGGAGACGATGCCTGACTCCTCGTGAAACTTGATAGGAGACCCAGGATTCCTGTGGCACGTGGAAAGGGACCCTTGGTCTCCCGTCTCAGCTGGAGAGGCGTCCCAATTGCCCTGCAAAGCCTCGAGGAGAATCCCGAGTTGTCCCTCGCAACTAGGCAGGAGTACTGACATGGCTGAACACACACGTGTGTGGAAGGGCCATCCCCGTCGTAACTCGAGAATATACCCCAGGTTCCCGCCGCAACTCGAGAAAAACCATGAGACTTCAACCTCGCCGCGAGATGAGGCCCGATTCCCCTGCACTGCGTGCAGAGCAATTCCGTGTTGCACATCACACATGAAAGGAGCCTTGATTTCGTTGATGGCACTCCAGAGAAACCCCAAGAACACTGTTTCAAGGCTAGAGGGATCCTGAGGTCACTGTAGCAACACGAAAGAGCTCCGTGGACCAAGAATCAACACGAGATGAGAGGTTAGTCCCTGGCTTCGACTCCTGAGGAATACCACCTTACCACAAGCACCTCAAGAGGAGGCTTCTCTCAGCTCTAGGTATGTGAGAGGGATCCTGAGTTTGCGGCCTCAAGTGGAATGGACACCGCGATGCCCTGACTCGAAATAAGGCCGGATATCCCTGCAGTGACTTGAATGCAGCCTCGTCTTGCATCTCCCAAGAAGAAAGGATGTCTGAATCCCCTGTGGAGACCACAGAGAAACACCTAGTTCCCCACCTCATCGCGACCGGAGGCCTCACATCCTTTGAAAACTCCAGAGGTACGCGGAGATCAGTGCCTCCAAAGGAGACGATGCCTGACTCCTCGTGAAACTTGATAGGAGTCCCAGGATTCTTGTGGCACGTGGAAAGAGACCCTTGGTCTCCCGCCTCAGGTGGAGAGGCGTCCCAATTGCCCTGCCAAGCCTCGAGGAGAATCCCGAGTTGTCCCTCGCAACTAGGCAGGAGTCCTGACGTGGCTGAACAAACACGTGTGTGGAAGGGCCATCCCCGTCGTAACTCGAGAATATACCCCAGGTTCCCGCCGCAACTGGAGAAAAACCATGAGACTTCCCCCTCGATGCGAGATGAGGCCCGATTCCCCTGTTCTGCGTGCAGAGCAATTCCGTCTTGCACATCACACATGAAAGGAGCCTTGATTTCCTTGATGGCACTCCAGAGAAACCCCAAGAACACTGTTTCAAGGATAGAGTGATCCTGAGGTCACTGTAGCAACACGAAAGAACTCTGTGGACCAAAAATCAACTCGAAAAGAGAGGTTAGTCCCTGGATTCGTCTCCAGAGGAATACCACCTTACCACAAGCACCTCAAGAGGAGGCTTCTCTCAGCTCTAGGTATGTGAGAGGGACCCTGAGTTTGCGGCCTCAAGTGGAATGGACACCGCGATGCCCTGACTCGAAATAAGGCCGGATATCCCTGCAGTGACTTCAATGCAGGCTCGTCTTGCATCTCCCAGGACGAAAGGATGTCTGAATCCCCTGTGGAAAGCACAGAGAAAGACTTAGTTCCCCACCTCATCGCGACCGATAGCCTCACATCCTTTGAAATCTCCAGAGGTACGCGGAGATCAGTGCCTCCAAAGGAGACGATGCCTGACTCCTCGTGAAACTTGATAGGAGTCCCAGGATTCCTGTGGCACTTGGAAAGGGACACTTGGTCTCCCGCCTCAGCTGCAGAGGCGTCCCAATTGCCCTGCAAAGCCTCGAGGAGAATCCAGAGTTGTCCCTCCCAACTAGGCAGGAGTCCTGACGTGGCTTAACACACACGTGTGTGGAAGGGGCATACCCGTCGTAACTCGAGAATATACCCCAGGTTCCCGCCGCAACTCGAGAAAAATCATGAGACTTCCCCCTCGCCGCGAGATGAGGCCCGATTCCCCTGCACTGCGTGCAGAGCAATTCCGTGTTGCACATCACACATGAAAGGAGCCTTGATTTCCTTGACGGCACTCCAGAGAAACCCCAAGAACACTGTTTCAAGGCTAGAGGGATCCTGAGGTCACTGTAGCAACACGAAAGAGCTCCGTGGACCAAGAATCAACACGAGATGAGAGGTTAGTCCCTGGCTTCGACTCCTGAGGAATACCACCTTACCACAAGCACCTCAAGAGGAGGCTTCTCTCAGCTCTAGGTATGTGAGAGGGACCCTGAGTTTGCGGCCTCAAGTGGAATGGACACCGCGATGCCCTGACTCGAAATAAGGCCGGATATCCCTGCAGTGACTTGAATGCAGGCTTGTCTTGCATCTCCCAAGAAGAAAGGATGTCTGAATCCCCTGTGGAGACCACAGAGAAAGACCTAGTTCCCCACCTCATCGCGCTCGGAGGCCTCACATCCTTTGAAAACTCCAGAGGTACGCGGAGATCAGTGCCTCCAAAGGAGACGATGCCTGACTCCTCGTGAAACTTGATAGGAGTCCCAGGATTCTTGTGGCACGTGGAAAGGGACCCTTGGTCTCCCGCCTCAGCTGGAGAGGCGTTCCAATTGCCCTGCCAAGCCTCGAGGAGAATCCCGAGTTGTCCCTCGCAACTAGGCAGGAGTCCTGACGTGGCTGAACAAACACGTGGGTGGAAGGGCCATCCCCGTCGTAACTCGAGAATATATCCCAGGTTCCCGCCGCAACTCGAGAAAAACCATGAGACTTCCCCTCGCCGCGAGATGAGGCCCGCTTCCCCTGCACTGCGTGCAGAGCAATTCCGTGTTGCACATCACACATGAAAGGAGCCTTGATTTCCTTGATGGCACTCCAGAGAAACCCCAAGAACACTGTTTCAAGGCTAGAGGGATCCTGAGGTCACTGTAGCAACACGAAAGAGCTCCGTGGACCAAGAATCAACACGAGATGAGAGGTTAGTCCCTGGCTTGGACTCCAGAGGAATACCACCTTACCACAAGCACCTCAAGAGGAGGCTTCTCTCAGCTCTAGGTACGTGAGAGGTATCCTGAGTTTGCCGCCTCAAGTGGAATGGACACCGCAATGCCCTGACTCGAAGTAAGGCCGGATATCCCTGCAGTGACTTGAATGCAGGCTCGTCTTGCATCTCCCAAGAAGAAAGGATGTCTGAATCCCCTGTGGAGACCCCAGAGAAAGACCTAGTTCCCCACCTCATCGCGACCGGAGGCCTCACATCCTTTGAAAACTCCAGAGGTACGCGGAGATCAGTGCCTCCAAAGGAGACGATGCCTGACTCCTCGTGAAACTTGATAGGAGTCCCAGGATTCCTGTGGCACGTGGAAAGGGACCCTTGGTCTCCCGCCTCAGCTGGAGAGGCGTCCCAATTGCCCTGCCAAGCCTCGAGGAGAATCCCGAGTTGTCCCTCGCAACTAGGCAGGAGTCCTGACATGGCTGAACAAACACGTGGGTGGAAGGGCCATCCCCGTCGTAACTCGAGAATATACCCCAGGTTCCCGCCGCAACTCGAGAAAAACCATGAGACTTCCCCCTCGATGTGAGATGAGGCCCGATTCCCCTGTACTGCGTGCAGAGCAATTCCGTCTTGCACATCACACATGAAAGGAGCCTTGATTTCCTTGATGGCACTCCAGAGAAACCCCAAGAACACTGTTTCAAGGATAGAGGGATCCTGAGGTCACTGTAGCAACACGAAAGAACTCTGTGGACCAAAAATCAACTCGAAAAGAGAGGTTAGTCCCTGGATTCGTCTCCAGAGGAATACCACCTTACCACAAGCACCTCAAGAGGAGGCTTCTCTCAGCTCTAGGTATGTGAGAGGGACCCTGAGTTTGCGGCCTCAAGTGGAATGGACACTGCGATGCCCTGACTCGAAATAAGGCCGGATATCCCTGCAGTGACTTCAATGCAGGCTCGTCTTACATCTCCCAGGACGAAAGGATGTCTGAATCCCCTGTGGAAAGCACAGAGAAAGACTTAGTTCCCCACCTCATCGCGACCGATAGCCTCACATCCTTTGAAAACTCCAGAGGTACGCGGAGATCAGTGCCTCCAAAGGAGATGATGCCTGACTCCTCGTGAAACTTGATAGGAGTCCCAGGATTCCTGTGGCACTTGGAAAGGGACACTTGGTCTCCCGCCTCAGCTGGAGAGGCGTCCCAATTGCCCTGCCAAGCCTCGAGGAGAATCCAGAGTTGTCCCTCGCAACTAGGCAGGAGTCCTGACGTCGCTGAAGAAACACGTGGGTGGAAGGGCCATCCCCGTCGTAACTCGAGAATATACCCCAGGTTCCCGCCGCAACTCGAGAAAAACCATGAGACTTCCCCCTCGCTGCGAGATGAGGCCCGATTCCCCTGCACTGCGTGCAGAGCAATTCCGTGTTGCACATCACACATGAAAGGAGCCTTGATTTCCTTGATGGCACTCCAGAGAAACCCCAAGAACACTGTTTCAAGGCTAGAGGGATCCTGAGGTCACTGTAGCAACACGAAAGAGCTCCGTGGGCCAAAAATCAACTCGAGATGAGAGGTTAGTCCCTGGCTTCGACTCCAGAGGAATACCACCTTACCACAAGCACCTCAAGAGGAGGCTTCTCTCAGCTCTAGGTATGTGAGAGGGACCCTGAGTTTGCGGCCTCAAGTGGAATGGACACCGCGATGCCCTGACGCGAAATAAGGCTGGATATCCTGCAGTGACTTGAATGCAGGCTCGTCTTGCATCTCCCAAGAAGAAAGGATGTCTGAATCCCCTGTGGAGACCACAGAGAAACACCTAGTTCCCCACCTCATCGCGACCGGAGGCCTCACATCCTTTGAAAACTCCAGAGGTACGCGGAGATCAGTGCCTCCAAAGGAGACGATGCCTGACTCCTCGTGAAACTTGATAGGAGTCCCAGGATTCTTGTGGCACGTGTAAAGGGACCCTTGGTCTCCCGCCTCAGCTGGAGAGGCGTCCCAATTGCCCTGCCAAGCCTCGAGGAGAATCCCGAGTTGTCCCTCGCAACTAGGCAGGAGTCCTGACGTGGCTGAACAAACACGTGGGTGGAAGGGCCATCCCCGTCGTAACTCGAGAATATACCCCAGGTTCCCGCCGCAACTCGAGAAAAACCATGAGACTTCCCCCTCGATGCGAGATGAGGCCCGATTCCCCTGTACTGCGTGCAGAGCAATTCCGTCTTGAACATCACACATGAAAGGAGCCTTGATTTCCTTGATGGCACTCCAGAGAAACCCCAAGAACACTGTTTCAAGGATAGAGTGATCCTGAGGTCACTGTAGCAACACGAAAGAACTCTGTGGACCAAAAATCAACTCGAAAAGAGAGGTTAGTCCCTGGATTCGTCTCCAGAGGAATACCACCTTACCACAAGCACCTCAAGAGGAGGCTTCTCTCAGCTCTAGGTATGTGAGAGGGACCCTGAGTTTGCGGCCTCAAGTGGAATGGACACCGCGATGCCCTGACTCGAAATAAGGCCGGATATCCCTGCAGTGACTTCAATGCAGGCTCGTCTTGCATCTCCCAGGACGAAAGGATGTCTGAATCCCCTGTGGAAAGCACAGAGAAAGACTTAGTTCCCCACCTCATCGCGACCGATAGCCTCACATCCTTTGAAATCTCCAGAGGTACGCGGAGATCAGTGCCTCCAAAGGAGACGATGCCTGACTCCTCGTGAAACTTGATAGTAGACCCAGGATTCCTGTGGCACGTGGAAAGGGACCCTTGGTCTCCCGTCTCAGCTGGAGAGGCGTCCCAATTGCCCTGCAAAGCCTCGAGGAGAATCCAGAGTTGTCCCTCCCAACTAGGCAGGAGTCCTGACATGGCTGAACACACACGTGTGTGGAAGGGCCATCCCCGTCGGAACTCGAGAATATACCCCAGGTTCCCGCTGCAACTCGAGAAAAACCATGAGACTTCCCCCTCGCCGCGAGATGAGGCCCGATTCCCCTGCACTGCGTGCAGAGCAATTCCGTGTTGCACATCACACATGAAAGGAGCCTTGATTTCCTTGATGGCACTCCAGAGAAACCCCAAGAACACTGTTTCAAGGCTAGAGGGATCCTGAGGTCACTGTAGCAACACGAAAGAGCTCCGTGGACAAAGAATCAACACGAGATGAGAGTTTAGTCCCTGGTTTCGACTCCTGAGGAATACCACCTTACCACAAGCACCTTAAGAGGAGGCTTCTCTCAGCTCTAGGTATGTGAGAGGGATCCTGAGTTTGCGGCCTCAAGTGGAATGGACACCGCGATGCCCTGACTCGAAATAAGGCCGGATATCCCTGCAGTGACTTGAATGCAGGCTCGTCTTGCACCTCCCAAGAAGAAAGGATGTCTGAATCCCCTGTGGAGACCACAAAGAATGACCCAGTTCCCCACTTCATCGCGACCGGAGGCCTCACATCCTTTGAAAACTCCAGAGGTACGCGGAGATCAGTGCCTCCAAAGGAGACGATGCCTGACTCCTCGTGAAACTTGATGGGAGTCCCAGGATACTTGTGGCATGTGGAAAGGGACCCTTGGTCTCCCGCCTCAGCTGGAGAGGCGTTCCAATTGCCCTGCCAAGCCTCGAGGAGAATCCCGAGTTGTCCCTCGCAACTAGGCAGGAGTCCTGACGTGGCTGGAGAAACACATGGTTGGAAGGGCCATCCCCGTCGTAACTCGAGAATATACCCCAGGTTCCCGCCGCAACTCGAGAAAAACCATGAGACTTCCCCCTCGATGCGAGATGAGGCCCGATTCCCCTGTACTGCGTGCAGAGCAATTCCGTCTTGCACATCACACATGAAAGGAGCCTTGATTTCCTTGATGGCACTCCAGAGAAACCCCAAGAACACTGTTTCAAGGCTAGAGGGATCCTGAGGTCACTCTAGCAACACGAAAGAGCTCCGTGGGCCAAAAATCAACTCGAGATGAGACGTTAGTCCCTGGCTTCGACTCCAGAGGAATACCACCTTACCACAAGCACCTCAAGAGGAGGCTTCTCTCAGCTCTAGGTATGTGAGAGGTATCCTGAGTTTGCGGCCTCAAGTGGAATGGACACCGCGATGCCCTGACTCGAAATAAGGCCGGATATCCCTGCAGTGACTTGAATGCAGGCTCGTCTTGCATCTCCCAAGAAGAAAGGATGTCTGAATCCCCTGTGGAGACCACAGAGAAAGACCTAGTTCCCCACCTCATCGCGACCGGAGGCCTCACATCCTTTGAAAACTCCAGAGGTACGCGGAGATCAGTGCCTCCAAAGGAGACGATGCCTGACTCCTCGTGAAACTTGATAGGAGTCCCAGGATTCTTGTGGCACGTGGAAAGGGACCCTTGGTCTCCCGCCTCAGCTGGAGAGGCGTTCCAATTGCCCTGCCAAGCCTCGAGGAGGATCCCGAGTTGTCCCTCGCAACTAGGCAGGAGTCCTGACGTGGCTGAACAAACACGTGGGTGGAAGGGCCATCCCCGTCGTAACTCGAGAATATACCCCAGGTTCCCGCCGCAACTCGAGAAAAACCATGAGACTTGTACTCGATGCGAGATGAGGCCCGATTCCCCTGTACTGCGTGCAGAGCAATTCCGTCTTGCACATCACACATGAAAGGAGCCTTGATTTCCTTGATGGCACTCCAGAGAAACCCCAAGAACACTGTTTCAAGGCTAGAGGGATCCTGAGGTCACTGTAGCAACACGAAAGAACTCTGTGGACCAAAAATCAA
This sequence comes from Cervus elaphus, assembly GCF_910594005.1. Classification (NCBI taxonomy): domain Eukaryota; kingdom Metazoa; phylum Chordata; class Mammalia; order Artiodactyla; family Cervidae; genus Cervus; species Cervus elaphus. The sequence continues at coordinate 1,575,246 of NW_025316687.1, read as the reverse complement.
CTCGAAAAGAGAGGTTAGTCCCTGGATTCGTCTCCAGAGGAATACCACCTTACCACAAGCACCTCAAGAGGAGGCTTCTCTCAGCTCTAGGTATGTGAGAGGGACCCTGAGTTTGCGGCCTCAAGTGGAATGGACACCGCGATGCCCTGACTCGAAATAGGGCCGGATATCCCTGCAGTGACTTCAATGCAGGCTCGTCTTGCATCTCCCAGGACGAAAGGATGTCTGAATCCCCTGTGGAAAGCACAGAGAAAGACTTAGTTCCCCACCTTATCGCGACCGATAGCCTCACATCCTTTGAAAACTCCAGAGGTACGCCGAGATCAGTGCCTCCAAAGGAGACGACGCCTGACTCCTCGTGAAACTTGATAGGAGTCCCAGGATTCCTGTGGCACTTGGAAAGGGACACTTGGTCTCCCGCCTCAGCTGGAGAGGCGTCCCAATTGCCCTGCCAAGCCTCGAGGAGAATCCAGAGTTGTCCCTCGCAAGTAGGCAGGAGTCCAGACGTCGCTGAAGAAACACGTGGGTGGAAGGGCCATCCCCGTCGTAACTCGAGAATATACCCCAGGTTCCCGCCGCAACTCGAGAAAAACCATGAGACTTCCCCCTCGCCGCGAGATGAGGCCCGATTCCCCTGCACTGCGTGCACAGCAATTCCGTGTTGCACATCACACATGAAAGGAGCCTTGATTTCCTTCATGGCACTCCAGAGAAACCCCAAGAACACTGTTTCAAGGCTAGAGGGATCCTGAGGTCACTGTAGCAACACGAAAGAGGTCCGTGGGCCAAAAATCAACTCGAGATGAGAGGTTAGTCCCTGGCTTCGACTCCAGAGGAATACCACCTTACCAGAAGCACCTCAAGAGGAGGCTTCTCTCAGCTCTAGGTATGTGAGAGGGACCCTGAGTTTGCGGCCTCAAGTGGAATGGACACCGCGATGCCCTGACGCGAAATAAGGCTGAATATCCCTGCAGTGACTTGAATGCAGGCTCGTCTTGCATCTCCCAAGATGAAAGGATGTCTGAATCCCCTGTGGAGACCACAGAGAAAGACCTAGTTCCCCACCTCATCGCGACCGGAGGCCTCACATCCTTTGAAAACTCCAGAGGTACGCGGAGATCAGTGCCTCCAAAGGAGACGATGCCTGACTCCTCGTGAAACTTGATAGGAGTCCCAGGATTCCTGTGGCACGTGGAAAGGGACCCTTGGTCTCCCGCCTCAGCTGGAGAGGCGTCCCAATTGCCTTGCCAAGCCTCGAGGAGAATCCCGAGTAGTGTCTCGCAACTAGGCAAGAGTCCTGACGTGGCTGAAAAAACACGTGTGTGGAAGGGCCATCCCCGTCGTAACTCGAGAATATACCCCAGGTTCCCGCCGCAACTCGAGAAAAATCATGAGACTTCCCCCTCGCCGCGAGATGAGGCCCGATTCCCCTGCACTGCGTGCAGAGCAATTCTGTGTTGCACATCACACATGAAAGGAGCCTTGATTTCCTTCACGGCACTCCAGAGAAACCCCAAGAACACTGTTTCAAGGCTAGAGGGATCCTGAGGTCACTGTAGCAACACGAAAGAGCTCCGTGGACCAAAAATCAACTCGAGATGAGAGGTTAGTCCCTGGCGTCGACTCCAGAGGAATACCACCTTACCACAAGCACCTCAAGAGGAGGCTTCTCTCAGCTCTAGGTATGTGAGAGTTACCCTGAGTTTGCGGCCTCAAGTGGAATGGACACCGCGATGCCCTGACTCGAAATAAGGCCGGATATCCCTGCAGTAACTGGAATGCAGGCTCATCTTGCATCTCCCAAGACAAAACGGTGTCTGAATCCCCTGTGGAGACCAGAGAGAAAGACCTAGTTCCCCACCTCATCGCGACAGGAGGCCTCAAATCCTTTGAAAACTCCAGAGGTATGCGGAGATCAGTGCCTCCAAAGGAGACGATGCCTGACTCCTCGTGAAACTTGATAGGAGACCCAGGATTCCTGTGGCACGTGGAAAGGGACCCTTGGTCTCCCGTCTCAGCTGGAGAGGCGTCCCAATTGCCCTGCAAAGCCTCGAGGAGAATCCAGAGTTGTCCCTCGCAAATAGGCAGGAGTCCTGACATGGCTGAACACACACGTGTGTGGAAGGGCCATCCCCGTCGTAACTCGAGAATATACCCCAGGTTCCCGCCGCAACTCGAGAAAAACCATGAGACTTCCCCCTCGCCGCGAGATGAGGCCCGATTCCCCTGCACTGCGTGCAGAGCAATTCCGTGTTGCACATCACACATGAAAGGAGCCTTGATTTCCTTCATGGCACTCCAGAGAAACCCCAAGAACACTGTTTCAAGGCTAGAGGGATCCTGAGGTCACTGTAGCAACACGAAAGAGCTCCGTGGACCAAGAATCAACACGAGATGAGAGGTTAGTCCCTGGCTTCGACTCCTGAGGAATACTACCTTACCACAAGCACCTCAAGAGGAGGCTTCTCTCAGCTCTAGGTATGTGAGAGGGATCCTGAGTTTGCGGCATCAAGTGGAATGGACACCGCGATGCCCTGACTCGAAATAAGGCCGGATATCCCTGCAGTGACTGGAATGCAGGCTCGTCTTGCATCTCCCAAGAAGAAAGGATGTCTGAATCCCCTGTGGAGACCACAGAGAAACACCTAGTTCCCCACCTCATCGCGACCGGAGGCCTCACATCCTTTGAAAACTCCAGAGGTACGCGGAGATCAGTGCCTCCAAAGGAGACGATGCCTGACTCCTCGTGAAACTTGATAGGAGTCCCAGGATTCTTGTGGCACGTGGAAAGGGACCCTTGGTCTCCCGCCTCAGCTGGAGAGGCGTTCCAATTGCCCTGCCAAGCCTCGAGGAGAATCCCGAGTTGTCCCTCGCAACTAGGCAGGAGTCCTGACATGGCTGAACAAACACGTGGGTGGAAGGGCCATCCCCGTCGTAACTCGAGAATATACCCCAGGTTCCCGCCGCAACTCGAGAAAAACCATGAGACTTCCCCCTCGCCGCGAGATGAGGCCCGATTCCCCTGCACTGCGTGCAGAGCAATTCCGTGTTGCACATCACACATGAAAGGAGCCTTGATTTCCTTCATGGCACTCCAGAGAAACCCCAAGAACACTGTTTCAAGGCTAGAGGGATCCTGAGGTCACTGTAGCAACACGAAAGAGCTCCGTGGACCAAGAATCAACACGAGATGAGAGATTAGTCCCTGGCTTCGACTCCTGAGGAATACCACCTTACCACAAGCACCTCAAGAGGAGGCTTCTCTCAGCTCTAGGTATGTGAGAGGGATCCTGAGTTTGCGGCCTCAAGTGGAATGGACACCGCGATGCCCTGACTCGAAATAAGGCCGGATATCCCTGCAGTGACTTGAATGCAGGCTCGTCTTGCATCTCCCAAGAAGAAAGGATGTCTGAATCCCCTGTGGAGACCACAGAGAATCACCTAGTTCCCCACCTCATCGCGACCGGAGGCCTCACATCCTTTGAAAATTCCAGAGGTACGCGGAGATCAGTGCCTCCAAAGGAGACGATGCCTGACTCCTCGTGAAACTTGATAGGAGTCCCAGGATTCCTGTGGCACGTGGAAAGGGACCCATGGTCTCCCGCCTCAGCTGGAGAGGCATCCCAATTGCCTTGCCAAGCCTCGAGGAGAATCCCGAGTTGTGTCTCGCAACTAGGCAAGAGTCCTGACGTGGCTGAACAAACACGTGTGTGGAAGGGCCATCCCCGTCGTAACTCGAGAATATACCCCAGGTTCCCGCCGCAACTCGAGAAAAACCATGAGACTTCCCCCTCGCCGCGAGATGAGGCCCGATTCCCCTGCACTGCGTGCAGAGCAATTCTGTGTTGCACATCACACATGAAAGGAGCCTTGATTTCCTTCATGGCACTCCAGAGAAACCCCAAGAACACTGTTTCAAGGCTAGAGGGATCCTGAAGTCACTGTAGCAACACGAAAGAGCTCCGTGGACCAAAAATCAACTCGAGATGAGAGGTTAGTCCCTGGCTTCGACTCCAGAGGAATACCACCTTACCACAAGCACCTCAAGAGGAGGCTTCTCTCAGCTCTAGGTATGTGAGAGGGACCCTGAGTTTGCGGCCTCAAGTGGAATGGACACCGTGATGCCCTGACTCGAAATAAGGCCGGATATCCCTGCAGTGACTGGAATGCAGGCTCGTCTTGCATCTCCCAAGACGAAAGGGTGTCTGAATCCCCTGTGGAGACCACAGAGAAAGACCTAGTTCCCCACCTCATTGCGACAGGAGGCCTCAAATCCTTTGAAAACTCCAGAGGTATGCGGAGATCAGTGCCTCCAAAGGAGACGATGCCTGACTCCTCCTGAGACTGGATAGGAGACCCAGGATTCCTGTGGCACGTGGAAAGGGACCCTTGGTCTCCCGTCTCAGCTGGAGAGGCGTCCCAATTGCCCTGCAAAGCCTCGAGGAGAATCCCGAGTTGTGTCTCGCAACTAGGCAGGAGTCCTGACATGGCTGAACACACACGTGTGTGGAAGGGCCATCCCCGTCGGAACTCGAGAATATACCCCAGGTTCCCGCCGCAACGCGAGAAAAACCATGAGACTTCCCCCTCGCCGCGAGATGAGGCCCGATTCCCCTGCACTGCGTGCAGGGCAATTCCGTGTTGCACATCACACATGAAAGGAGCCTTGATTTCCTTGATGGCACTCCAGAGAAACCCCAAGAACACTGTTTCAAGGCTAGAGGGATCCTGAGGTCACTGTAGCAACACGAAAGAGCTCCGTGGACCAAGAATCAACACGAGATGAGAGGTTAGTCCCTGGCTTCGCCTCCTGAGGAATACCACCTTACCACAAGCACCTCAAGAGGAGGCTTCTCTCAGCTCTAGGTATGTGAGAGGGATCCTGAGTTTGCGGCCTCAAGTGGAATAGACACCGCGATGCCCTGACTCGAAATAAGGCCGGATATCCCTGCAGTGACTTGAATGCAGGCTCGTCTTGCATCTCCCAAGAAGAAAGGATGTCTGAATCCCCTGTGGAGACCACAGAGAAAGACCTAGTTCCCCACCTCATCGCGACCGGAGGCCTCACATCCTTTGAAAACTCCAGAGGTACGCGGAGATCAGTGCCTCCAAAGGAGACGATGCCTGACTCCTCGTGAAACTTGATAGGAGTCCCAGGATTCCTGTGGCACGTGGAAAGGGACCCTTGGTCTCCCGCCTCAGCTGGAGAGGCGTCCCAATTGCCTTGCCAAGCCTCGAGGAGAATCCCGAGTTGAGTCTCACAACTAGGCAAGAGTCCTGACGTGGTTGAACAAACACGTGTGTGGAAGGGCCATCCCCGTCGTAACTAGAGAATATACCCCAGGTTCCCGCCGCAACTCGAGAAAAACCATGAGACTTCCCCCTCGCCGCGAGATGAGGCCCGATTCCCCTGCAGTGCGTGCAGAGCAATTCTGTGTTGCACATCACACATGAAAGGAGCCTTGATTTCCTTCATGGCACTCCAGAGAAACACCAAGAACACTGTTTCAAGGCTAGAGGGATCCTGAGGTCACTGTAGCAACACGAAAGAGCTCCGTGGACCAAAAATCAACTCGAGATGAGAGGTTAGTCCCTGGCTTCGACTCCAGAGGAATACCACCTTACCACAAGCACCTCAAGAGGAGGCTTCTCTCAGCTCTAGGTATGTGAGAGGGACCCTGAGTTTGCGGCCTCAAGTGGAATGGACACCGCGATGCCCTGACTCGAAATAAGGCCGGATATCCCTGCAGTGACTGGAATGCAGGCTCGTCTTGCATCTCCCAAGACGAAAGGGTGTCTGAATCCCCTGTGGAGACCACAGAGAAACACCTAGTTCCCCACCTCATCGCGACAGGAGGCCTCAAATCCTTTGAAAACTCCAGAGGTATGCGGAGATCAGTGCCTCCAAAGGAGACGATGCCTGACTCCTCGTGAAACTTCATAGGAGACCCAGGATTCCTGTGGCACGTGGAAAGGGACCCTTGGTCTCCCGTCTCAGCTGGAGAGGCGTCCCAATTGCCCTGCAAAGCCTCGAGGAGAATCCCGAGTTGTCCCTCGCAACTAGGCAGGAGTCCTGACATGGCTGAACACACACGTGGGTGGAAGGGCCATCCCCGTCGTAACTCGAGAATATACCCCAGGTTCCCGCCGCAACTCGAGAAAAACCATGAGACTTCCCCCTCGCCGCGAGATGAGGCCCGATTCCCCTGCACTGCATGCAGAGCAATTCCGTGTTGCACATCACACATGAAAGGAGCCTTGATTTCCTTGATGGCACTCCAGAGAAACCCCAAGAACACTGTTTCAAGGCTAGAGGGATCCTGAGGTCACTGTAGCAACACGAAAGAGCTCCGTGGACCACGAATCAACACGAGATGAGAGGTTAGTCCCTGGCTTCGACTCCTGAGGAATACCACCTTACCACAAGCACCTCAAGAGGAGGCTTCTCTCAGCTCTAGGTATGTGAGAGGGATCCTGAGTTTGCGGCCTCAAGTGGAATGGACACAGCGATGCCCTGACTCGAAATAAGGCCGGATATCCCTGCAGTGACTTGAATGCAGGCTCGTCTTGCATCTCCCAAGAAGAAAGGATGTCTGAATCCCCTGTGGAGACCACAGAGAAACACCTAGTTCCCCTCCTCATCGCGACCGGAGGCCTCACATCCTTTGAAAACTCCAGAGGTACGCGGAGATCAGTGCCTCCAAAGGAGACGATGCCTGACTCCTCGTGAAACTTGATAGGAGTCCCAGGATTCTTGTGGCACGTGGAAAGGGACCCTTGGTCTCCCGCCTCAGCTGGAGAGGCGTTCCAATTGCCCTGCCAAGCCTCGAGGAGAATCCCGAGTTGTCCCTCGCAACTAGGCAGGAGTCCTGACGTGGCTGAACAAACACGTGGGTGGAAGGGCCATCCCCGTCGTAACTCGAGAATATACCCCAGGTTCCCGCCGCAACTCGAGAAAAACCATGAGACTTCCCCCTCGATGCGAGATGAGGCCCGATTCCCCTGTAATGCGTGCAGAGCAATTCCGTCTTGCACATCACACATGAAAGGAGCCTTGATTTCCTTGATGGCACTCCAGAGAAACCCCAAGAACACTGTTTCAAGGCTAGAGGGATCCTGAGGTCACTGTAGCAACACGAAAGAACTCTGTGGACCAAAAATCAACTCGAAAAGAGAGGTTAGTCCCTGGATTCGTCTCCAGAGGAATACCACCTTACCACAAGCACCTCAAGAGGAGGCTTCTCTCAGCTCTAGGTATGTGAGAGGGACCCTGAGTTTGCGGCCTCAAGTGGAATGGACACCGCGATGCCCTGACTCGAAATAAGGCCGGATATCCCTGCAGTGACTTCAATGCAGGCTCGTCTTGCATCTCCCAGGACGAAAGGATGTCTGAATCCCCTGTGGAAAGCACAGAGAAAGACTTAGTTCCCCACCTCATCGCGACCGATAGCCTCACATCCTTTGAAAACTCCAGAGGTACGCGGAGATCAGTGCCTCCAAAGGAGATGATGCCTGACTCCTCGTGAAACTTGATAGGAGTCCCAGGATTCCTGTGGCACTTGGAAAGGGACACTTGGTCTCCCGCCTCAGCTGGAGAGGCGTCCCAATTGCCTTGCCAAGCCTCGAGGAGAATCCAGAGTTGTTCCTCGCAACTAGGCAGGAGTCCTGACGTCGCTGAAGAAACACGTGGGTGGAAGGGCCATCCCCGTCGTAACTCGAGAATATACCCCAGGTTCCCGCCGCAACTCGAGAAAAACCATGAGACTTCCCCCTCGCCGCGAGATGAGGCCCGATTCCCCTGCACTGCGTGCAGAGCAATTCCGTGTTGCACATCACCCATGAAAGGAGCCTTGATTTCCTTGATGGCACTCCAGAGAAACCCCAAGAACACTGTTTCAAGGCTAGAGGGATCCTGAGGTCACTCTAGCAACACGAAAGAGCTCCGTGGGCCAAAAATCAACTCGAGATGAGACGTTAGTCCCTGGCTTCGACTCCAGAGGAATACCACCTTACCACAAGCACCTCAAGAGGAGGCTTCTCTCAGCTGTAGGTATGTGAGAGGGATCCTGAGTTTGCGGCCTCAAGTGGAATGGACACCGCGATGCCCTGACTCGAAATAAGGCCGGATATCCCTGCAGTGACTTGAATGCAGGCTCGTCTTGCATCTCCCAAGAAGAAAGGATGTCTGAATCCCCTGTGGAGACCACAGAGAATCACCTAGTTCCCCACCTCATCGCGACCGGAGGCCTCACATCCTTTGAAAACTCCAGAGGTACGCGGAGATCAGTGCCTCCAAAGGAGACGATGCCTGACTCCTCGTGAAACTTGATAGGAGTCCCAGGATTCTTGTGGCACGTGGAAAGGGACCCTTGGTCTCCCGCCTCAGCTGGAGAGGCGTTCCAATTGCCCTGCCAAGCCTCGAGGAGGATCCCGAGTTGTCCCTCGCAACTAGGCAGGAGTCCTGACGTGGCTGAACAAACACGTGGGTGGAAGGGCCATCCCCGTCGTAACTCGAGAATATACCCCAGGTTCCCGCCGCAACTCGAGAAAAACCATGAGACTTGTACTCGATGCGAGATGAGGCCCGATTCCCCTGTACTGCGTGCAGAGCAATTCCGTCTTGCACATCACACATGAAAGGAGCCTTGATTTCCTTGATGGCACTCCAGAGAAACCCCAAGAACACTGTTTCAAGGCTAGAGGGATCCTGAGGTCACTGTAGCAACACGAAAGAACTCTGTGGACCAAAAATCAACTCGAAAAGAGAGGTTAGTCCCTGGATTCGTCTCCAGAGGAATACCACCTTACCACAAGCACCTCAAGAGGAGGCTTCTCTCAGCTCTAGGTATGTGAGAGGGACCCTGAGTTTGCGGCCTCAAGTGGAATGGACACCGCGATGCCCTGACTCGAAATAGGGCCGGATATCCCTGCAGTGACTTCAATGCAGGCTCGTCTTGCATCTCCCAGGACGAAAGGATGTCTGAATCCCCTGTGGAAAGCACAGAGAAAGACTTAGTTCCCCACCTTATCGCGACCGATAGCCTCACATCCTTTGAAAACTCCAGAGGTACGCCGAGATCAGTGCCTCCAAAGGAGACGACGCCTGACTCCTCGTGAAACTTGATAGGAGTCCCAGGATTCCTGTGGCACTTGGAAAGGGACACTTTGTCTCCCGCCTCAGCTGGAGAGGCGTCCCAATTGCCCTGCCAAGCCTCGAGGAGAATCCAGAGTTGTCCCTCGCAAGTAGGCAGGAGTCCTGACGTCGCTGAAGAAACACGTGGGTGGAAGGGCCATCCCCGTCGTAACTCGAGAATATACCCCAGGTTCCCGCCGCAACTCGAGAAAAACCATGAGACTTCCCCCTCGCCGCGAGATGAGGCCCGATTCCCCTGCACTGCGTGCACAGCAATTCCGTGTTGCACATCACACATGAAAGGAGCCTTGATTTCCTTCATGGCACTCCAGAGAAACCCCAAGAACACTGTTTCAAGGCTAGAGGGATCCTGAGGTCACTGTAGCAACACGAAAGAGGTCCGTGGGCCAAAAATCAACTCGAGATGAGAGGTTAGTCCCTGGCTTCGACTCCAGAGGAATACCACCTTACCACAAGCACCTCAAGAGGAGGCTTCTCTCAGCTCTAGGTATGTGAGAGGGACCCTGAGTTTGCGGCCTCAAGTGGAATGGACACCGCGATGCCCTGACGCGAAATAAGGCTGAATATCCCTGCAGTGACTTGAATGCAGGCTCGTCTTGCATCTCCCAAGATGAAAGGATGTCTGAATCCCCTGTGGAGACCACAGAGAAAGACCTAGTTCCCCACCTCATCGCGACCGGAGGCCTCACATCCTTTGAAAACTCCAGAGGTACGCGGAGATCAGTGCCTCCAAAGGAGACGATGCCTGACTCCTCGTGAAACTTGATAGGAGTCCCAGGATTCCTGTGGCACGTGGAAAGGGACCCTTGGTCTCCCGCCTCAGCTGGAGAGGCGTCCCAATTGCCTTGCCAAGCCTCGAGGAGAATCCCGAGTAGTGTCTCGCAACTAGGCAAGAGTCCTGACGTGGCTGAAAAAACACGTGTGTGGAAGGGCCATCCCCGTCGTAACTCGAGAATATACCCCAGGTTCCCGCCGCAACTCGAGAAAAATCATGAGACTTCCCCCTCGCCGCGAGATGAGGCCCGATTCCCCTGCACTGCGTGCAGAGCAATTCTGTGTTGCACATCACACATGAAAGGAGCCTTGATTTCCTTCACGGCACTCCAGAGAAACCCCAAGAACACTGTTTCAAGGCTAGAGGGATCCTGAGGTCACTGTATCAACACGAAAGAGCTCCGTGGACCAAAAATCAACTCGAGATGAGAGGTTAGTCCCTGGCGTCGACTCCAGAGGAATACCACCTTACCACAAGCACCTCAAGAGGAGGCTTCTCTCAGCTCTAGGTATGTGAGAGTTACCCTGAGTTTGCGGCCTCAAGTGGAATGGACACCGCGATGCCCTGACTCGAAATAAGGCCGGATATCCCTGCAGTGACTGGAATGCAGGCTCATCTTGCATCTCCCAAGACAAAACGGTGTCTGAATGCCCTGTGGAGACCAGAGAGAAAGACCTAGTTCCCCACCTCATCGCGACAGGAGGCCTCAAATCCTTTGAAAACTCCAGAGGTATGCGGAGATCAGTGCCTCCAAAGGAGACGATGCCTGACTCCTCGTGAAACTTGATAGGAGACCCAGGATTCCTGTGGCACGTGGAAAGGGACCCTTGGTCTCCCGTCTCAGCTGGAGAGGCGTCCCAATTGCCCTGCAAAGCCTCGAGGAGAATCCAGAGTTGTCCCTCGCAAATAGGCAGGAGTCCTGACATGGCTGAACACACACGTGTGTGGAAGGGCCATCCCCGTCGTAACTCGAGAATATACCCCAGGTTCCCGCCGCAACTCGAGAAAAACCATGAGACTTCCCCCTCGCCGCGAGATGAGGCCCGATTCCCCTGCACTGCGTGCAGAGCAATTCCGTGTTGCACATCACACATGAAAGGAGCCTTGATTTCCTTCATGGCACTCCAGAGAAACCCCAAGAACACTGTTTCAAGGCTAGAGGGATCCTGAGGTCACTGTAGCAACACGAAAGAGCTCCGTGGACCAAGAATCAACACGAGATGAGAGGTTAGTCCCTGGCTTCGACTCCTGAGGAATACTACCTTACCACAAGCACCTCAAGAGGAGGCTTCTCTCAGCTCTAGGTATGTGAGAGGGATCCTGAGTTTGCGGCATCAAGTGGAATGGACACCGCGATGCCCTGACTCGAAATAAGGCCGGATATCCCTGCAGTGACTTGAATGCAGGCTCGTCTTGCATCTCCCAAGAAGAAAGGATGTCTGAATCCCCTGTGGAGACCACAGAGAAACACCTAGTTCCCCACCTCATCGCGACCGGAGGCCTCACATCCTTTGAAAACTCCAGAGGTACGCGGAGATCAGTGCCTCCAAAGGAGACGATGCCTGACTCCTCGTGAAACTTGATAGGAGTCCCAGGATTCTTGTGGCACGTGGAAAGGGACCCTTGGTCTCCCGCCTCAGCTGGAGAGGCGTTCCAATTGCCCTGCCAAGCCTCGAGGAGAATCCCGAGTTGTCCCTCGCAACTAGGCAGGAGTCCTGACATGGCTGAACAAACACGTGGGTGGAAGGGCCATCCCCGTCGTAACTCGAGAATATACCCCAGGTTCCCGCCGCAACTCGAGAAAAACCATGAGACTTCCCCCTCGCCGCGAGATGAGGCCCGATTCCCCTGCACTGCGTGCAGAGCAATTCCGTGTTGCACATCACACATGAAAGGAGCCTTGATTTCCTTCATGGCACTCCAGAGAAACCCCAAGAACACTGTTTCAAGGCTAGAGGGATCCTGAGGTCACTGTAGCAACACGAAAGAGCTCCGTGGACCAAGAATCAACACGAGATGAGAGATTAGTCCCTGGCTTCGACTCCTGAGGAATACCACCTTACCACAAGCACCTCAAGAGGAGGCTTCTCTCAGCTCTAGGTATGTGAGAGGGATCCTGAGTTTGCGGCCTCAAGTGGAATGGACACCGCGATGCCCTGACTCGAAATAAGGCCGGATATCCCTGCAGTGACTTGAATGCAGGCTCGTCTTGCATCTCCCAAGAAGAAAGGATGTCTGAATCCCCTGTGGAGACCACAGAGAATCACCTAGTTCCCCACCTCATCGCGACCGGAGGCCTCACATCCTTTGAAAATTCCAGAGGTACGCGGAGATCAGTGCCTCCAAAGGAGACGATGCCTGACTCCTCGTGAAACTTGATAGGAGTCCCAGGATTCCTGTGGCACGTGGAAAGGGACCCATGGTCTCCCGCCTCAGCTGGAGAGGCATCCCAATTGCCTTGACAAGCCTCGAGGAGAATCCCGAGTTGTGTCTCGCAACTAGGCAAGAGTCCTGACGTGGCTGAACAAACACGTGTGTGGAAGGGCCATCCCCGTCGTAACTCGAGAATATACCCCAGGTTCCCGCCGCAACTCGAGAAAAACCATGAGACTTCCCCCTCGCCGCGAGATGAGGCCCGATTCCCCTGCACTGCGTGCAGAGCAATTCTGTGTTGCACATCACACATGAAAGGAGCCTTGATTTCCTTCATGGCACTCCAGAGAAACCCCAAGAACACTGTTTCAAGGCTAGAGGGATCCTGAAGTCACTGTAGCAACACGAAAGAGCTCCGTGGACCAAAAATCAACTCGAGATGAGAGGTTAGTCCCTGGCTTCGACTCCAGAGGAATACCACCTTACCACAAGCACCTCAAGAGGAGGCTTCTCTCAGCTCTAGGTATGTGAGAGGGACCCTGAGTTTGCGGCCTCAAGTGGAATGGACACCGTGATGCCCTGACTCGAAATAAGGCCGGATATCCCTGCAGTGACTGGAATGCAGGCTCGTCTTGCATCTCCCAAGACGAAAGGGTGTCTGAATCCCCTGTGGAGACCACAGAGAAAGACCTAGTTCCCCACCTCATCGCGACAGGAGGCCTCAAATCCTTTGAAAACTCCAGAGGTATGCGGAGATCAGTGCCTCCAAAGGAGACGATGCCTGACTCCTCCTGAGACTTGATAGGAGACCCAGGATTCCTGTGGCACGTGGAAAGGGACCCTTGGTCTCCCGTCTCAGCTGGAGAGGCGTCCCAATTGCCCTGCAAAGCCTCGAGGAGAATCCCGAGTTGTGTCTCGCAACTAGGCAGGAGTCCTGACATGGCTGAACACACACGTGTGTGGAAGGGCCATCCCCGTCGTAACTCGAGAATATACCCCAGGTTCCCGCCGCAACGCGAGAAAAACCATGAGACTTCCCCCTCGCCGCGAGATGAGGCCCGATTCCCCTGCACTGCGTGCAGAGCAATTCCGTGTTGCACATCACACATGAAAGGAGCCTTGATTTCCTTGATGGCACTCCAGAGAAACCCCAAGAACACTGTTTCAAGGCTAGAGGGATCCTGAGGTCACTGTAGCAACACGAAAGAGCTCCGTGGACCAAGAATCAACACGAGATGAGAGGTTAGTCCCTGGCTTCGCCTCCTGAGGAATACCACCTTACCACAAGCACCTCAAGAGGAGGCTTCTCTCAGCTCTAGGTATGTGAGAGGGATCCTGAGTTTGCGGCCTCAAGTGGAATAGACACCGCGATGCCCTGACTCGAAATAAGGCCGGATATCCCTGCAGTGACTTGAATGCAGGCTCGTCTTGCATCTCCCAAGAAGAAAGGATGTCTGAATCCCCTGTGGAGACCACAGAGAAAGACCTAGTTCCCCACCTCATCGCGACCGGAGGCCTCACATCCTTTGAAAACTCCAGAGGTACGCGGAGATCAGTGCCTCCAAAGGAGACGATGCCTGACTCCTCGTGAAACTTGATAGGAGTCCCAGGATTCCTGTGGCACGTGGAAAGGGACCCTTGGTCTCCCGCCTCAGCTGGAGAGGCGTCCCAATTGCCTTGCCAAGCCTCGAGGAGAATCCCGAGTTGAGTCTCACAACTAGGCAAGAGTCCTGACGTGGTTGAAAAAACACGTGTGTGGAAGGGCCATCCCCGTCGTAACTAGAGAATATACCCCAGGTTCCCGCCGCAACTCGAGAAAAACCATGAGACTTCCCCCTCGCCGCGAGATGAGGCCCGATTCCCCTGCAGTGCGTGCAGAGCAATTCTGTGTTGCACATCACACATGAAAGGAGCCTTGATTTCCTTCATGGCACTCCAGAGAAACACCAAGAACACTGTTTCAAGGCTAGAGGGATCCTGAGGTCACTGTAGCAACACGAAAGAGCTCCGTGGACCAAAAATCAACTCGAGATGAGAGGTTAGTCCCTGGCTTCGACTCCAGAGGAATACCACCTTACCACAAGCACCTCAAGAGGAGGCTTCTCTCAGCTCTAGGTATGTGAGAGGGACCCTGAGTTTGCGGCCTCAAGTGGAATGGACACCGCGATGCCCTGACTCGAAATAAGGCCGGATATCCCTGCAGTGACTGGAATGCAGGCTCGTCTTGCATCTCCCAAGACGAAAGGGTGTCTGAATCCCCTGTGGAGACCACAGAGAAACACCTAGTTCCCCACCTCATCGCGACAGGAGGCCTCAAATCCTTTGAAAACTCCAGAGGTATGCGGAGATCAGTGCCTCCAAAGGAGACGATGCCTGACTCCTCGTGAAACTTCATAGGAGACCCAGGATTCCTGTGGCACGTGGAAAGGGACCCTTGGTCTCCCGTCTCAGCTGGAGAGGCGTCCCAATTGCCCTGCAAAGCCTCGAGGAGAATCCCGAGTTGTCCCTCGCAACTAGGCAGGAGTCCTGACATGGCTGAACACACACGTGGGTGGAAGGGCCATCCCCGTCGTAACTCGAGAATATACCCCAGGTTCCCGCCGCAACTCGAGAAAAACCATGAGACTTCCCCCTCGCCGCGAGATGAGGCCCGATTCCCCTGCACTGCATGCAGAGCAATTCCGTGTTGCACATCACACATGAAAGGAGCCTTGATTTCCTTGATGGCACTCCAGAGAAACCCCAAGAACACTGTTTCAAGGCTAGAGGGATCCTGAGGTCACTGTAGCAACACGAAAGAGCTCCGTGGACCAAGAATCAACACGAGATGAGAGGTTAGTCCCTGGCTTCGACTCCTGAGGAATACCACCTTACCACAAGCACCTCAAGAGGAGGCTTCTCTCAGCTCTAGGTATGTGAGAGGGATCCTGAGTTTGCGGCCTCAAGTGGAATGGACACAGCGATGCCCTGACTCGAAATAAGGCCGGATATCCCTGCAGTGACTTGAATGCAGGCTCGTCTTGCATCTCCCAAGAAGAAAGGATGTCTGAATCCCCTGTGGAGACCACAGAGAAACACCTAGTTCCCCTCCTCATCGCGACCGGAGGCCTCACATCCTTTGAAAACTCCAGAGGTACGCGGAGATCAGTGCCTCCAAAGGAGACGATGCCTGACTCCTCGTGAAACTTGATAGGAGTCCCAGGATTCTTGTGGCACGTGGAAAGGGACCCTTGGTCTCCCGCCTCAGCTGGAGAGGCGTTCCAATTGCCCTGCCAAGCCTCGAGGAGAATCCCGAGTTGTCCCTCGCAACTAGGCAGGAGTCCTGACGTGGCTGAACAAACACGTGGGTGGAAGGGCCATCCCCGTCGTAACTCGAGAATATACCCCAGGTTCCCGCCGCAACTCGAGAAAAACCATGAGACTTCCCCCTCGATTCGAGATGAGGCCCGATTCCCCTGTAATGCGTGCAGAGCAATTCCGTCTTGCACATCACACATGAAAGGAGCCTTGATTTCCTTGATGGCACTCCAGAGAAACCCCAAGAACACTGTTTCAAGGCTAGAGGGATCCTGAGGTCACTGTAGCAACACGAAAGAACTCTGTGGACCAAAAATCAACTCGAAAAGAGAGGTTAGTCCCTGGATTCGTCTCCAGAGGAATACCACCTTACCACAAGCACCTCAAGAGGAGGCTTCTCTCAACTCTAGGTATGTGAGAGGGACCCTGAGTTTGCGGCCTCAAGTGGAATGGACACCGCGATGCCCTGACTCGAAATAAGGCCGGATATCCCTGCAGTGACTTCAATGCAGGCTCGTCTTGCATCTCCCAGGACGAAAGGATGTCTGAATCCCCTGTGGAAAGCACAGAGAAAGACTTAGTTCCCCACCTCATCGCGACCGATAGCCTCACATCCTTTGAAAACTCCAGAGGTACGCGGAGATCAGTGCCTCCAAAGGAGATGATGCCTGACTCCTCGTGAAACTTGATAGGAGTCCCAGGATTCCTGTGGCACTTGGAAAGGGACACTTGGTCTCCCGCCTCAGCTGGAGAGGCGTCCCAATTGCCTTGCCAAGCCTCGAGGAGAATCCAGAGTTGTTCCTCGCAACTAGGCAGGAGTCCTGACGTCGCTGAAGAAACACGTGGGTGGAAGGGCCATCCCCGTCGTAACTCGAGAATATACCCCAGGTTCCCGCCGCAACTCGAGAAAAACCATGAGACTTCCCCCTCGCCGCGAGATGAGTCCCGATTCCCCTGCACTGCGTGCAGAGCAATTCCGTGTTGCACATCACCCATGAAAGGAGCCTTGATTTCCTTGATGGCACTCCAGAGAAACCCCAAGAACACTGTTTCAAGGCTAGAGGGATCCTGAGGTCACTGTAGCAAGACGAAAGAGCTCCGTGGGCCAAAAATCAACTCGAGATGAGAGGTTAGTCCCTGGCTTCGACTCCAGAGGAATACCACCTTACCACAAGCACCTCAAGAGGAGGCTTCTCTCAGCTCTAGGTATGTGAGAGGGACCCTGAGTTTGCGGCCTCAAGTGGAATGGACACCGCGATGCCCTGACTCGAAATAAGGCCGGATATCCCTGCAGTGACTGGAATGCAGGCTCGTCTTGCATCTCCCAAGACGAAAGGGTGTCTGAATCACCTGTGGAGACCACAGAGAAAGACCTAGTTTCCCACCTCATCGCGACAGGAGGCCTCAAATCCTTTGAAAACTCCAGAGGTATGCGGAGATCAGTGCCTCCAAAGGAGACGATGCCTGACTTCTCGTGAAACTTCATAGGAGTCCCAGGATTCTTGTGGCACGTGGAAAGGGATCCTTGGTCTCCCGCCTCAGCTGGAGAGGCGTTCCAATTGCCCTGCCAAGCCTCGAGGAGAATCCCGAGTTGTCCCTCGCAACTAGGCAGGAGTCCTGACGTGGCTGAACAAACACGTGGGTGGAAGGGCCATCCCCGTCGTAACTCGAGAATATACCCCAGGTTCCCGCCGCAACTCGAGAAAAACCATGAGACTTCCCCCTCGCCGCGAGATGAGGCCCGATTCCCCTGCACTGCGTGCAGAGCAATTCCGTGTTGCACATCACACATGAAAGGAGCCTTGATTTCCTTGATGGCACTCCAGAGAAACCCCAAGAACACTGTTTCAAGGCTAGAGGGATCCTGAGGTCACTGTAGCAACACGAAGGACCTCTGTGGACCAAAAATCAACTCGAAAAGAGAGGTTAGTCCCTGGATTCGTCTCCAGAGGAATACCACCTTACCACAAGCACCTCAAGAGGAGGCTTCTCTCAGCTCTAGGTATGTGAGAGGGGCCCTGAGTTTGCGGCCTCAAGTGGAATGGACACCGCGATGCCCTGACTCGAAATAAGGCCGGATATCCCTGCAGTGACTTCAATGCAGGCTCGTCTTGCATCTCCCAGGACGAAAGGATGTCTGAATCCCCTGTGGAAAGCACAGAGAAAGACTTAGTTCCCCACCTCATCGCGACCGATAGCCTCACATCCTTTGAAAACTCCAGAGGTACGCGGAGATCAGTGCCTCCAAAGGAGACGATGCCTGACTCCTCGTGAAACTTGATAGGAGTCCCAGGATTCCTGTGGCACTTGGAAAGGGACACTTGGTCTCCCGCCTCAGCTGGAGAGGCGTCCCAATTGCCTTGCCAAGCCTCGAGGAGAATCCAGAGTTGTCCCTCGCAACTAGGCAGGAGTCCTGACGTCGCTGAAGAAACACGTGGGTGGAAGGGCCATCCCCGTCGTAACTCGAGAATATACCCCAGGTTCCCGCCGCAACTCGAGAAAAACCATGAGACTTCCCCCTCGCCGCGAGATGAGGCCCGATTCCCCTGCACTGCGTGCACAGCAATTCCGTGTTGCACATCACACATGAAAGGAGCCTTGATTTCCTTGATGGCACTGCAGAGAAACCCCAAGAACACTGTTTCAAGGCTAGAGGGATCCTGAGGTCACTGTAGCAACACGAAAGAGCTCCGTGCGCGAAAAATCAACTCGAGATGAGAGGTTAGTCCCTGGCTTCGACTCCAGAGGAATACCACCTTACCACAAGCACCTCAAGAGGAGGCTTCTCTCAGCTCTAGGTATGTGAGAGGGACCCTGAGTTTGCGGCCTCAAATGGAATGGACACCGCGATGCCCTGACGTGAAATAAGGCTGGATATCCCTGCAGTGACTTGAATGCAGGCTCGTCTTGCATCTCCCAAGATGAAAGGATGTCTGAATCCCCTGTGGAGACCACAGAGAAAGACCTAGTTCCCCACCTCATCGCGACCGGAGGCCTCACATCCTTTGAAAACTCCAGAGGTACGCGGAGATCAGTGCCTCCAAAGGAGACGATGCCTGACTCCTCGTGAAACTTGATAGGAGTCCCAGGATTCTTGTGGCACGTGGAAAGGGACCCTTGGTCACCCGCCTCAGCTGGAGAGGCGTCCCAATTGCCCTGCCAAGCCTCGAGGAGAATCCGGAGTTGTCCCTCACAACTAGGCAGGAGTCCTGACCTGGCTGAACAAACACGTGGGTGGAAGGGCCATCCCCGTCGTAACTCGAGAATATACCCCAGGTTCCCGCCCCAACTCGAGAAAAACCATGAGACTTCCCCCTCGATGCGAGATGAGGCCCGATTCCCCTGTACTGCGTGCAGAGCAATTCCGTGTTGCACATCACACATGAAAGGAGCCTTGATTTCCTTGATGGCACTCCAGAGAAACCCCAAGAACATTATTTCAAGGCTAGAGGGATCCTGAGGTCACTGTAGCAACACGAAAGAACTCTGTGGACCAAAAATCAACTCGAAAAGAGAGGTTAGTCCCTGGATTCGTCTCCAGAGGATTACCACCTTACCACAAGCACCTCAAGAGGAGGCTTCTCTCAGCTCTAGGTATGTGAGAGGGACCCTGAGTTTGCGGCCTCAAGTGGAATGGACACCGCGATGCCCTGACTCGAAATAAGGCCGGATATCCCTGCAGTGACTTCAATGCAGGCTCGTCTTGCATCTCCCAGGACGAAAGGATGTCTGAATCCCCTGTGGAAAGCACAGAGAAAGACTTAGTTCCCCACCTCATCGCGACCGATAGCCTCACATCCTTTGAAAACTCCAGAGGTACGCGGAGATCAGTGCCTCAAAAGGAGATGATGCCTGAATCCTCGTGAAACTTGATAGGAGTCCCAGGATTCCTGTGGCACTTGGAAAGGGACACTTGGTCTCCCGCCTCAGCTGGAGAGGCATCACAATTGCCTTGCCAAGCCTCGAGGAGAATCCAGAGTTGTTCCTCGCAACTAGGCAGGAGTCCTGACGTCGCTGAAGAAACACGTGGGTGGAAGGGCCATCCCCGTCGTAACTCGAGAATATACCCCAGGTTCCCGCCGCAACTCGAGAAAAACCATGAGACTTCCCCCTCGCCGCGAGATGAGGCCCGATTCCCCTGCACTGCATGCAGAGCAATTCCGTGTTGCACATCACCCATGAAAGGAGCCTTGATTTCCTTGATGGCACTCCAGAGAAACCCCAAGAACACTGTTTCAAGGCTAGAGGGATCCTGAGGTCACTGTAGCAAGACGAAAGAGCTCCGTGGGCCAAAAATCAACTCGAGATGAGAGGTTAGTCCCTGGCTTCGACTCCAGAGGAATACCACCTTACCACAAGCACCTCAACAGGAGGCTTCTCTCAGCTCTAGGTATGTGAGAGGGACCCTGAGTTTGCGGCCTCAAGTGGAATGGAAACCGCGATGCCCTGACTCGAAATAAGGCCGGATATCCCTGCAGTGACTGGAATGCAGGCTCGTCTTGCATCTCCCAAGACGAAAGGGTGTCTGAATCCCCTGTGGAGACCACAGAGAAAGACCTAGTTCCCCACCTCATCGCGACAGGAGGCCTCAAATCCTTTGAAAACTCCAGAGGTATGCGGAGATCAGTGCCTCCAAAGGAGACGATGCCTGACTTCTCGTGAAACTTCATAGGAGACCCAGGATTCCTGTGGCACGTGGAAAGGGACCCTTCGTCTCCCGTCTCAGCTGGAGAGGCGTCCCAATTGCCCTGCAAAGCCTCGAGGAGAATCCCGAGTTGTCCCTCGCAACTAGGCAGGAGTCCTGACGTCGCTGAAGAAACACGTGGGTGGAAGGGCCATCCCCGTCGTAACTCGAGAATATACCCCAGGTTCCCGCCGCAACTCGAGAAAAACCATGAGACTTCCCCCTCGCCGCGAGATGAGGCCCGATTCCCCTGCACTGCGTGCAGAGCAATTCTGTGTTGCACATCACACATGAAAGGAGCCTTGATTTCCTTGATGGCACTCCAGAGAAACCCCAAGAACACTGTTTCAAGGCTAGAGGGATCCTGAGGTCACTGTAGCAACACGAAAGAGCTCCGTGGACCAAGAATCAACACGAGATGAGAGGTTAGTCCCTGGCTTCGACTCCTGAGGAATACCATCTTACCACAAGCACCTCAAGAGGAGGCTTCTCTCAGCTCTAGGTATGTGAGAGGGATCCTGAGTTTGCGGCCTCAAGTGGAATGGACACCGCGATGCCCTGACTCGAAATAAGGCCGGATATCCCTGCAGTGACTGGAATGCAGGCTCGTCTTGCATCTCCCAAGAAGAAAGGATGTCTGAATCCCCTGTGGAGACCACAGAGAAACACCTAGTTCCCCACCTCATCGCGACCGGAGGCCTCACGTCCTTTGAAAACTCCAGAGGTACGCGGAGATCAGTGCCTCCAAAGGAGACGATGCCTGACTCCTCGTGAAACTTGATAGGAGTCCCAGGATTCCTGTGGCACGTGGAAAGGGACACTTGGTCTCCCGCCTCAGCTGGAGAGGCGTCCAAATTGCCTTGCCAAGCCTCGAGGAGAATCCCGAGTTGAGTCTCGCAACTAGGCAAGAGTCCTGTCGTGGCTGAAGAAACACGTGTGTGCAAGGGCCATCCCCGTCGTAACTCGAGAATATACCCCAGGTTCCCGCCGCAACTCGAGAAAAACCATGAGACTTCCCACTCGCCGAGAGATGAGGCCCGATTCCCCTGCACTGCGTGCAGAGCAATTCTGTGTTGCACATCACACATGAAAGGAGCCTTGATTTCCTTGATGGCACTCCAGAGAAACCCCAAGAACACTGTTTCAAGGGTAGAGGGATCCTGAGGTCACTGTAGCAACACGAAAGAGCTCCGTGGACCAAAAATCAACTCGAGATGAGAGGTTAGTCCCTGGCTTCGACTCCAGAGGAATACCACCTTACCACAAGCACCTCAAGAGGAGGCTTCTCTCAGCTCTAGGTATGTGAGAGGGACCCTGAGTTTGCGGCCTCAAGTGGAATGGACACCGCGATGCCCTGACTCGAAATAAGGCCGGATATCCCTGCAGTGACTGGAATGCAGGCTCGTCTTGCATCTCCCAAGACGAAAGGGTGTCTGAATCCCCTGTGGAGACCACAGAGAAAGACCTAGTTCCCCACCTCATCGCGACAGGAGGCCTCAAATCCTTTGAAAACTCCAGAGGTATGCGGAGATCAGTGCCTCCAAAGGAGACGATGCCTGACTCCTCGTGAAACTTGATAGGAGTCCCAGGATTCTTGTGGCACGTGGAAAGGGATCCTTGGTCTCCCGCCTCAGCTTGAGAGGCGTTCCAATTGCCCTGCCAAGCCTCGAGGAGAATCCCGAGTTGTCCCTCGCAACTAGGCAGGAGTCCTGACGTGGCTGAACAAACACGTGGGTGGAAGGGCCATCCCCGTCGTAACTCGAGAATATACCCCAGGTTCCCGCCGCAACTCGAGAAAAACCATGAGACTTCCCCCTCGATGCGAGATGAGGCCCGATTCCCCTGTACTGCGTGCAGAGCAATTCCGTGTTGCACATCACACATGAAAGGAGCCTTGATTTCCTTGATGGCACTCCAGAGAAACCCCAAGAACACTGTTTCAAGGCTAGAGGGATCCTGAGGTCACTGTAGCAACACGAAGGAACTCTGTGGACCAAAAATCAACTCGAAAAGAGAGGTTAGTCCCTGGATTCGTCTCCAGAGGAATACCACCTTACCACAAGCACCTCAAGAGGAGGCTTCTCTCAGCTCTAGGTATGTGAGAGGGACCCTGAGTTTGCGGCCTCAAGTGGAATGGACACCGCGATGCCCTGACTCGAAATAAGGCCGGATATCCCTGCAGTGACTTCAATGCAGGCTCGTCTTGCATCTCCGAGGACGAAAGGATGTCTGAATCCCCTGTGGAAAGCACAGAGAAAGACTTAGTTCCCCACCTCATCGTGACCGATAGCCTCACATCCTTTGAAAACTCCAGAGGTACGCGGAGATCAGTGCCTCCAAAGGAGACGATGCCTGACTCCTCGTGAAACTTGATAGGAGTCCCAGGATTCCTGTGGCACTTGGAAAGGGACACTTGGTCTCCCGCCTCAGCTGGAGAGGCGTCCCAATTGCCCTGCCAAGCCTCGAGGAGAATCCAGAGTTGTCCCTCGCAACTAGGCAGGAGTCCTGACGTCGCTGAAGAAACACGTGGGTGGAAGGGCCATCCCCGTCGTAACTCGAGAATATACCCCAGGTTCCCGCCGCAACTCGAGAAAAACCATGAGACTTCCCCCTCGCCGCGAGATGAGGCCCGATTCCCCTGCACTGCGTGCAGAGCAATTCCGTGTTGCACATCACACATGAAAGGAGCCTTGATTTCCTTGATGGCACTCCAGAGAAACCCCAAGAACACTGTTTCAAGGCTAGAGGGATCCTGAGGTCACTGTAGCAACACGAAAGAGCTCCGTGGACCAAAAATCAACTCGAGATGAGAGGTTAGTCCCTGGCTTCGACTCCAGAGGAATACCACCTTACCACAAGCACCTCAAGAGGAGGCTTCTCTCAGCTCTAGGTATGTGAGAGGGACCCTGAGTTTGCGGCCTCAAATGGAATGGACACCGCGATGCCCTGACTTGAAATAAGGCCGGATATCCCTGCAGTGACTTGAATGCAGGCTCGTCTTGCATCTCCCAAGATGAAAGGATGTCTGAATCCCCTGTGGAGACCACAGAGAAAGACCTAGTTCCCCACCTCATCGCGACCGGAGGCCTCACATCCTTTGAAAACTCCAGAGGTACGCGGAGATCAGTGCCTCCAAAGGAGACGATGCCTGACTCCTCGTGAAACTTGATAGGAGTCCCAGGATTCTTGTGGCACGTGGAAAGGGACCCTTGGTCACCCGCCTCAGCTGGAGAGGCGTCCCAATTGCCCTGCCAAGCCTCGAGGAGAATCCGGAGTTGTCCCTCACAACTAGGCAGGAGTCCTGACCTGGCTGAACAAACACGTGGGTGGAAGGGCCATCCCCGTCGTAACTCGAGAATATACCCCAGGTTCCCGCCGCAACTCGAGAAAAACCATGAGACTTCCCCCTCGATGCGAGATGAGGCCCGATTCCCCTGTACTGCGTGCAGAGCAATTCCGTGTTGCACATCACACATGAAAGGAGCCTTGATTTCCTTGATGGCACTCCAGAGAAACCCCAAGAACACTGTTTCAAGGCTAGAGGGATCCTGAGGTCACTGTAGCAACACGAAAGAGCTCCGTGGACCAAAAATCAACTCGAGATGAGAGGTTAGTCCCTGGCTTCGACTCCAGAGGAATACCACCTTACCACAAGCACCTCAAGAGGAGGCTTCTCTCAGCTCTAGGTATGTGAGAGGGACCCTGAGTTTGCGGCCTCAAGTGGAATGGACACCGCGATGCCCTGACTCGAAATAAGGCCGAATATCCCTGCAGTGACTGGAATGCAGGCTCGTCTTGCATCTCCCAAGACGAAAGGGTGTCTGAATCCCCTGTGGAGACCACAGAGAAAGACCTAGTTCCCCACCTCATCGCGACAGGAGGCCTCAAATCCTCTGAAAACTCCAGAGGTATGCGGAGATCAGTGCCTCCAAAGGAGACGATGCCTGACTTCTCGTGAAACTTCATAGGAGACCCAGGATTCCTGTGGCACGTGGAAAGGGACCCTTCGTCTCCCGTCTCAGCTGGAGAGGCGTCCCAATTGCCCTGCAAAGCCTCGAGGAGAATCCCGAGTTGTCCCTCGCAACTAGGCAGGAGTCCTGACGTCGCTGAAGAAACACGTGGGTGGAAGGGCCATCCCCGTCGTAACTCGAGAATATACCCCAGGTTCCCGCCGCAACTCGAGAAAAACCATGAGCCTTCCCCCTCGCCGCGAGATGAGGCCCGATTCCCCTGCACTGCGTGCAGAGCAATTCTGTGTTGCACATCACACATGAAAGGAGCCTTGATTTCCTTGATGGCACTCCAGAGAAACCCCAAGAACACTGTTTCAAGGATAGAGGGATCCTGAGGTCACTGTAGCAACACGAAAGAGCTCCGTCGACCAAGAATCAACACGAGATGAGAGGTTAGTCCCTGGCTTCGACTCCTGAGGAATACCACCTTACCACAAGCACCTCAAGAGGAGGCTTCTCTCAGCTCTAGGTATGTGAGAGGGATGTTGAGTTTGCGGCCTCAAGTGGAATGGACACCGCGATGCCCTGACTCGAAATAAGGCCGGATATCCCTGCAGTGACTGGAATGCAGGCTCGTCTTGCATCTCCCAAGAAGAAAGGATGTCTGAATCCCCTGTGGAGACCACAGAGAAAGACCTAGTTCCCCACCTCATCGCGACCGGAGGCCTCACATCCTTTGAAAACTCCAGAGGTACGCGGAGATCAGTGCCTCCAAAGGAGACGATGCCTGACTCCTCGTGAAACTTGATAGGAGTCCCAGGATTCCTGTGGCACGTGGAAAGGGACCCTTGGTCTCCCGCCTCAGCTGGAGAGGCGTCCCAATTGCCTTGCCAAGCCTCGAGGAGAATCCCGAGTTGAGTCTCGCAACTAGGCAAGAGTCCTGACGTGGCTGAACAAACACGTGTGTGGAAGGGCCATCCCCGTCGTAACTCGAGAATATACCCCAGGTTCCCGCCGCAACTCGAGAAAAACCATGAGACTTCCCCCTCGCCGCGAGATGAGGCCCGATTCCCCTGCAGTGCGTGCAGAGCAATTCTGTGTTGCACATCACACATGAAAGGAGCCTTGATTTCCTTGATGGCACTCCAGAGAAACCCCAAGAACACTGTTTCAAGGCTAGAGGGATCCTGAGGTCACTGTAGCAACACGAAAGAGCTCCGTGGACCAAAAATCAACTCGAGATGAGAGGTTAGTCCCTGGCTTCGACTCCAGAGGAATACCACCTTACCACAAGCACCTCAAGAGGAGGCTTCTCTCAGCTCTAGGTATGTGAGAGGGACCCTGAGTTTGCGGCCTCAAGTGGAATGGACACCGCGATGCCCTGACTCGAAATAAGGCCGGATATCCCTGCAGTGACTGGAATGCAGGCTCGTCTTGCATCTCCCAAGACGAAAGGGTGTCTGAATCCCCTGTGGAGACCACAGAGAAAGACCTAGTTCCCCACCTCATCGCGACAGGAGGCCTCAAATCCTTTGAAAACCCCAGAGGTATGCGGAGATCAGTGCCTCCAAAGGAGACGATGCCTGACTCCTCGTGAAACTTGATAGGAGTCCCAGGATTCTTGTGGCACGTGGAAAGGGATCCTTGGTCTCCCGTCTCAGCTGGAGAGGCGTTCCAATTGCCCTGCCAAGCCTCGAGGAGAATCCCGAGTTGTCCCGCGCAACTAGGCATGAGTCCTGACGTGGCTGAACAAACACGTGGGTGGAAGGGCCATCCCCGTCGTAACTCGAGAATATACCCCAGGTTCCCGCCGCAACTCGAGAAAAACCATGAGACTTCCCCCTCGATGCGAGATGAGGCCCGATTCCCCTGTACTGCGTGCAGAGCAATTCCGTGTTGCACATCACACATGAAAGGAGCCTTGATTTCCTTGATGGCACTCCAGAGAAACCCCAAGAACACTGTTTCAAGGCTAGAGGGATCCTGAGGTCACTGTAGCAACACGAAGGAACTCTGTGGACCAAAAATCAACTCGAAAAGAGAGGTTAGTCCCTGGATTCGTCTCCAGAGGAATACCACCTTACCACAAGCACCTCAAGAGGAGGCTTCTCTCAGCTCTAGGTATGTGAGAGGGACCCTGAGTTTGCGGCCTCAAGTGGAATGGACACCGCGATGCCCTGACTCGAAATAAGGCCGGATATCCCTGCAGTGACTTCAATGCAGGCTCGTCTTGCATCGCCGAGGACGAAAGGATGTCTGAATCCCCTGTGGAAAGCACAGAGAAAGACTTAGTTCCCCACCTCATCGCGACCGATAGCCTCACATCCTTTGAAAACTCCAGAGGTACGCGGAGATCAGTGCCTCCAAAGGAGACGATGCCTGACTCCTCGTGAAACTTGATAGGAGTCCCAGGATTCCTGTGGCACTTGGAAAGGGACACTTGGTCTCCCGCCTCAGCTGGAGAGGCGTCCCAATTGCCCTGCCAAGCCTCGAGGAGAATCCAGAGTTGTCCCTCGCAACTAGGCAGGAGTCCTGACGTCGCTGAAGAAACACGTGGGTGGAAGGGCCATCCCCGTCGTAACTCGAGAATATACCCCAGGTTCCCGCCGCAACTCGAGAAAAACCATGAGACTTCCCCCTCGCCGCGAGATGAGGCCCGATTCCCCTGCACTGCGTGCAGAGCAATTCCGTGTTGCACATCACACATGAAAGGAGCCTTGATTTCCTTGATGGCACTCCAGAGAAACCCCAAGAACACTGTTTCAAGGCTAGAGGGATCCTGAGGTCACTGTAGCAACACGAAAGAGCTCCGTGGGCCAAAAATCAACTCGAGATGAGAGGTTAGTCCCTGGCTTCGACTCCAGAGGAATACCACCTTACCACAAGCACCTCAAGAGGAGGCTTCTCTCAGCTCTAGGTATGTGAGAGGGACCCTGAGTTTGCGGCCTCAAATGGAATGGACACCGCGATGCCCTGACGTGAAATAAGGCCGGATATCCCTGCAGTGACTTGAATGCAGGCTCGTCTTGCATCTCCCAAGATGAAAGGATGTCTGAATCCCCTGTGGAGACCACAGAGAAACACCTAGTTCCCCACCTCATCGCGACCGGAGGCCTCACATCCTTTGAAAACTCCAGAGGTACGCGGAGATCAGTGCCTCCAAAGGAGACGATGCCTGACTCCTCGTGAAACTTGATAGGAGTCCCAGGATTCCTGTGGCACGTGGAAAGGGACCCTTGGTCTCCCGTCTCAGCTGGAGAGGCGTCCCAATTGCCCTGCCAAGCCTCGAGGAGAATCCCGAGTTGTGTCTCGCAACTAGGCAAGAGTCCTGACGTGGCTGAACAAACACGTGGGTGGAAGGGCCATCCCCGTCGTAACTCGAGAATATACCCCAGGTTCCCGCCGCAACTCGAGAAAAACCATGAGACTTCCCCCTCGATGCGAGATGAGGCCCGATTCCCCTGTACTGCGTGCAGAGCAATTCCGTCTTGAACATCACACATGAAAGGAGCCTTGATTTCCTTGATGGCACTCCAGAGAAACCCCAAGAACACTGTTTCAAGGATAGAGTGATCCTGAGGTCACTGTAGCAACACGAAAGAACTCTGTGGACCAAAAATCAACTCGAAAAGAGAGGTTAGTCCCTGGATTCGTCTCCAGAGGAATACCACCTTACCACAAGCACCTCAAGAGGAGGCTTCTCTCAGCTCTAGGTATGTGAGAGGGACCCTGAGTTTGCGGCCTCAAGTGGAATGGACACCGCGATGCCCTGACTCGAAATAAGGCCGGATATCCCTGCAGTGACTTCAATGCAGGCTCGTCTTGCATCTCCCAGGACGAAAGGATGTCTGAATCCCCTGTGGAAAGCACAGAGAAAGACTTAGTTCCCCACCTCATCGCGACCGATAGCCTCACATCCTTTGAAAACTCCAGAGGCACGCGGAGATCAGTGCCTCCAAAGGAGACGATGCCTGACTCCTCGTGAAACTTGATAGGAGTCCCAGGATTCCTGTGGCACTTGGAAAGGGACACTTGGTCTCCCGCCTCAGCTGGAGAGGCGTCCCAATTGCCCTGCCAAGCCTCGAGGAGAATCCAGAGTTGTCCCTCGCAACTAGGCAGGAGTCCTGACGTCGCTGAAGAAACACGTGGGTGGAAGGGCCATCCCCGTCGTAACTCGAGAATATACCCCAGGTTCCCGCCGCAACTCGAGAAAAACCATGAGACTTCCCCCTCGCCGCGAGATGAGGCCCGATTCCCCTGCACTGCGTGCAGAGCAATTCCGTGTTGCACATCACACATGAAAGGAGCCTTGATTTCCTTGATGGCACTCCAGAGAAACCCCAAGAACACTGTTTCAAGGCTAGAGGGATCCTGAGGTCACTGTAGCAACACGAAAGAGCTCCGTGGGCCAAAAATCAACTCGAGATGAGAGGTTAGTCCCTGGCTTCGACTCCAGAGGAATACCACCTTACCACAAGCACCTCAAGAGGAGGCTTCTCTCAGCTCTAGGTATGTGAGAGGGACCCTGAGTTTGCGGCCTCAAATGGAATGGACACCGCGATGCCCTGACTTGAAATAAGGCCGGATATCCCTGCAGTGACTTGAATGCAGGCTCGTCTTGCATCTCCCAAGATGAAAGGATGTCTGAATCCCCTGTGGAGACCACAGAGAAAGACCTAGTTCCCCACCTCATCGCGACCGGAGGCCTCACATCCTTTGAAAACTCCAGAGGTACGCGGAGATCAGTGCCTCCAAAGGAGACGATGCCTGACTCCTCGTGAAACTTGATAGGAGTCCCAGGATTCTTGTGGCACGTGGAAAGGGACCCTTGGTCACCCGCCTCAGCTGGAGAGGCGTCCCAATTGCCCTGCCAAGCCTCGAGGAGAATCCGGAGTTGTCCCTCACAACTAGGCAGGAGTCCTGACCTGGCTGAACAAACACGTGGGTGGAAGGGCCATCCCCGTCGTAACTCGAGAATATACCCCAGGTTCCCGCCGCAACTCGAGAAAAACCATGAGACTTCCCCCTCGATGCGAGATGAGGCCCGATTCCCCTGTACTGCGTGCAGAGCAATTCCGTGTTGCACATCACACATGAAAGGAGCCTTGATTTCCTTGATGGCACTCCAGAGAAACCCCAAGAACACTGTTTCAAGGCTAGAGGGATCCTGAGGTCACTGTAGCAACACGAAAGAGCTCCGTGGACCAAAAATCAACTCGAGATGAGAGGTTAGTCCCTGGCTTCGACTCCAGAGGAATACCACCTTACCACAAGCACCTCAAGAGGAGGCTTCTCTCAGCTCTAGGTATGTGAGAGGGACCCTGAGTTTGCGGCCTCAAGTGGAATGGACACCGCGATGCCCTGACTCGAAATAAGGCCGAATATCCCTGCAGTGACTGGAATGCAGGCTCGTCTTGCATCTCCCAAGACGAAAGGGTGTCTGAATCCCCTGTGGAGACCACAGAGAAAGACCTAGTTCCCCACCTCATCGCGACAGGAGGCCTCAAATCCTCTGAAAACTCCAGAGGTATGCGGAGATCAGTGCCTCCAAAGGAGACGATGCCTGACTTCTCGTGAAACTTCATAGGAGACCCAGGATTCCTGTGGCACGTGGAAAGGGACCCTTCGTCTCCCGTCTCAGCTGGAGAGGCGTCCCAATTGCCCTGCAAAGCCTCGAGGAGAATCCCGAGTTGTCCCTCGCAACTAGGCAGGAGTCCTGACGTCGCTGAAGAAACACGTGGGTGGAAGGGCCATCCCCGTCGTAACTCGAGAATATACCCCAGGTTCCCGCCGCAACTCGAGAAAAACCATGAGCCTTCCCCCTCGCCGCGAGATGAGGCCCGATTCCCCTGCACTGCGTGCAGAGCAATTCTGTGTTGCACATCACACATGAAAGGAGCCTTGATTTCCTTGATGGCACTCCAGAGAAACCCCAAGAACACTGTTTCAAGGATAGAGGGATCCTGAGGTCACTGTAGCAACACGAAAGAGCTCCGTCGACCAAGAATCAACACGAGATGAGAGGTTAGTCCCTGGCTTCGACTCCTGAGGAATACCACCTTACCACAAGCACCTCAAGAGGAGGCTTCTCTCAGCTCTAGGTATGTGAGAGGGATGTTGAGTTTGCGGCCTCAAGTGGAATGGACACCGCGATGCCCTGACTCGAAATAAGGCCGGATATCCCTGCAGTGACTGGAATGCAGGCTCGTCTTGCATCTCCCAAGAAGAAAGGATGTCTGAATCCCCTGTGGAGACCACAGAGAAAGACCTAGTTCCCCACCTCATCGCGACCGGAGGCCTCACATCCTTTGAAAACTCCAGAGGTACGCGGAGATCAGTGCCTCCAAAGGAGACGATGCCTGACTCCTCGTGAAACTTGATAGGAGTCCCAGGATTCCTGTGGCACGTGGAAAGGGACCCTTGGTCTCCCGCCTCAGCTGGAGAGGCGTCCCAATTGCCTTGCCAAGCCTCGAGGAGAATCCCGAGTTGAGTCTCGCAACTAGGCAAGAGTCCTGACGTGGCTGAACAAACACGTGTGTGGAAGGGCCATCCCCGTCGTAACTCGAGAATATACCCCAGGTTCCCGCCGCAACTCGAGAAAAACCATGAGACTTCCCCCTCGCCGCGAGATGAGGCCCGATTCCCCTGCAGTGCGTGCAGAGCAATTCTGTGTTGCACATCACACATGAAAGGAGCCTTGATTTCCTTGATGGCACTCCAGAGAAACCCCAAGAACACTGTTTCAAGGCTAGAGGGATCCTGAGGTCACTGTAGCAACACGAAAGAGCTCCGTGGACCAAAAATCAACTCGAGATGAGAGGTTAGTCCCTGGCTTCGACTCCAGAGGAATACCACCTTACCACAAGCACCTCAAGAGGAGGCTTCTCTCAGCTCTAGGTATGTGAGAGGGACCCTGAGTTTGCGGCCTCAAGTGGAATGGACACCGCGATGCCCTGACTCGAAATAAGGCCGGATATCCCTGCAGTGACTGGAATGCAGGCTCGTCTTGCATCTCCCAAGACGAAAGGGTGTCTGAATCCCCTGTGGAGACCACAGAGAAAGACCTAGTTCCCCACCTCATTGCGACAGGAGGCCTCAAATCCTTTGAAAACTCCAGAGGTATGCGGAGATCAGTGCCTCCAAAGGAGACGATGCCTGACTCCTCGTGAAACTTGATAGGAGTCCCAGGATTCTTGTGGCACGTGGAAAGGGATCCTTGGTCTCCCGTCTCAGCTGGAGAGGCGTTCCAATTGCCCTGCCAAGCCTCGAGGAGAATCCCGAGTTGTCCCGCGCAACTAGGCATGAGTCCTGACGTGGCTGAACAAACACGTGGGTGGAAGGGCCATCCCCGTCGTAACTCGAGAATATACCCCAGGTTCCCGCCGCAACTCGAGAAAAACCATGAGACTTCCCCCTCGATGCGAGATGAGGCCCGATTCCCCTGTACTGCGTGCAGAGCAATTCCGTGTTGCACATCACACATGAAAGGAGCCTTGATTTCCTTGATGGCACTCCAGAGAAACCCCAAGAACACTGTTTCAAGGCTAGAGGGATCCTGAGGTCACTGTAGCAACACGAAGGAACTCTGTGGACCAAAAATCAACTCGAAAAGAGAGGTTAGTCCCTGGATTCGTCTCCAGAGGAATACCACCTTACCACAAGCACCTCAAGAGGAGGCTTCTCTCAGCTCTAGGTATGTGAGAGGGACCCTGAGTTTGCGGCCTCAAGTGGAATGGACACCGCGATGCCCTGACTCGAAATAAGGCCGGATATCCCTGCAGTGACTTCAATGCAGGCTCGTCTTGCATCGCCGAGGACGAAAGGATGTCTGAATCCCCTGTGGAAAGCACAGAGAAAGACTTAGTTCCCCACCTCATCGCGACCGATAGCCTCACATCCTTTGAAAACTCCAGAGGTACGCGGAGATCAGTGCCTCCAAAGGAGACGATGCCTGACTCCTCGTGAAACTTGATAGGAGTCCCAGGATTCCTGTGGCACTTGGAAAGGGACACTTGGTCTCCCGCCTCAGCTGGAGAGGCGTCCCAATTGCCCTGCCAAGCCTCGAGGAGAATCCAGAGTTGTCCCTCGCAACTAGGCAGGAGTCCTGACGTCGCTGAAGAAACACGTGGGTGGAAGGGCCATCCCCGTCGTAACTCGAGAATATACCCCAGGTTCCCGCCGCAACTCGAGAAAAACCATGAGACTTCCCCCTCGCCGCGAGATGAGGCCCGATTCCCCTGCACTGCGTGCAGAGCAATTCCGTGTTGCACATCACACATGAAAGGAGCCTTGATTTCCTTGATGGCACTCCAGAGAAACCCCAAGAACACTGTTTCAAGGCTAGAGGGATCCTGAGGTCACTGTAGCAACACGAAAGAGCTCCGTGGGCCAAAAATCAACTCGAGATGAGAGGTTAGTCCCTGGCTTCGACTCCAGAGGAATACCACCTTACCACAAGCACCTCAAGAGGAGGCTTCTCTCAGCTCTAGGTATGTGAGAGGGACCCTGAGTTTGCGGCCTCAAATGGAATGGACACCGCGATGCCCTGACGTGAAATAAGGCCGGATATCCCTGCAGTGACTTGAATGCAGGCTCGTCTTGCATCTCCCAAGATGAAAGGATGTCTGAATCCCCTGTGGAGACCACAGAGAAACACCTAGTTCCCCACCTCATCGCGACCGGAGGCCTCACATCCTTTGAAAACTCCAGAGGTACGCGGAGATCAGTGCCTCCAAAGGAGACGATGCCTGACTCCTCGTGAAACTTGATAGGAGTCCCAGGATTCCTGTGGCACGTGGAAAGGGACCCTTGGTCTCCCGTCTCAGCTGGAGAGGCGTCCCAATTGCCCTGCCAAGCCTCGAGGAGAATCCCGAGTTGTGTCTCGCAACTAGGCAAGAGTCCTGACGTGGCTGAACAAACACGTGGGTGGAAGGGCCATCCCCGTCGTAACTCGAGAATATACCCCAGGTTCCCGCCGCAACTCGAGAAAAACCATGAGACTTCCCCCTCGATGCGAGATGAGGCCCGATTCCCCTGTACTGCGTGCAGAGCAATTCCGTCTTGCACATCACACATGAAAGGAGCCTTGATTTCCTTGATGGCACTCCAGAGAAACCCCAAGAACACTGTTTCAAGGATAGAGGGATCCTGAGGTCACTGTAGCAAAACGAAAGAACTCTGTGGACCAAAAATCAACTCGAAAAGAGAGGTTAGTCCCTGGATTCGTCTCCAGAGGAATACCACCTTACCACAAGCACCTCAAGAGGAGGCTTCTCTCAGCTCTAGGTATGTGAGAGGGACCCTGAGTTTGCGGCCTCAAGTGGAATGGACACCGCGATGCCCTGACTCGAAATAAGGCCGGATATCCCTGCAGTGACTTCAATGCAGGCTCGTCTTGCATCTCCCAGGACGAAAGGATGTCTGAATCCCCTGTGGAAAGCACAGAGAAAGACTTAGTTCCCCACCTCATCGCGACCGATAGCCTCACATCCTTTGAAAACTCCAGAGGCACGCGGAGATCAGTGCCTCCAAAGGAGACGATGCCTGACTCCTCGTGAAACTTGATAGGAGTCCCAGGATTCCTGTGGCACTTGGAAAGGGACACTTGGTCTCCCGCCTCAGCTGGAGAGGCGTCCCAATTGCCCTGCCAAGCCTCGAGGAGAATCCAGAGTTGTCCCTCGCAACTAGGCAGGAGTCCTGACGTCGCTGAAGAAACACGTGGGTGGAAGGGCCATCCCCGTCGTAACTCGAGAATATACCCCAGGTTCCCGCCGCAACTCGAGAAAAACCATGAGACTTCCCCTTCGCCGCGAGACGAGGCCCGATTCCCCTGCACTGCGTGCAGAGCAATTCCGTGTTGCACATCACACATGAAAGGAGCCTTGATTTCCTTGATGGCACTCCAGAGAAACCCCAAGAACACTGTTTCAAGGCTAGAGGGATCCTGAGGTCACTGTAGCAACACGAAAGAGCTCCGTGGGCCAAAAATCAACTCGAGATGAGAGGTTAGTCCCTGGCTTCGACTCCAGAGGAATACCACCTTACCACAAGCACCTCAAGAGGAGGCTTCTCTCAGCTCTAGGTATGTGAGAGGGACCCTGAGTTTGCGGCCTCAAGTGGAATGGACACCGCGATGCCCTGACGCGAAATAAGGCTGGATATCCCTGCAGTGACTTGAATGCAGGCTCGTCTTGCATCTCCCAAGATGAAAGGATGTCTGAATCCCCTGTGGAGACCACAGAGAAAGACCTAGTTCCCCACCTCATCGCGACCGGAGGCCTCACATCCTTTGAAAACTCCAGAGGTACGCGGAGATCAGTGCCTCCAAAGGAGACGATGCCTGACTCCTCGTGAAACTTGATAGGAGTCCCAGGATTCCTGTGGCACGTGGAAAGGGACCCTTGGTCTCCCGCCTCAGCTGGAGAGGCGTCCCAATTGCCCTGCCAAGCCTCGAGGAGAATCCCGAGTTGTGTCTCGCAACTAGGCAAGAGTCCTGACGTGGCTGAAGAAACACGTGTGTGGAAGGGCCATCCCCGTCGTAACTCGAGAATATACCCCAGGTTCCCGCCGCAACTCGAGAAAAACCATGAGACTTCCCCCTCGCCGCGAGATGAGGCCCGATTCCCCTGCACTGCGTGCAGAGCAATTCTGTGTTGCACATCACACATGAAAGGAGCCTTGATTTCCTTCATGGCACTCCAGAGAAACCCCAAGAATACTGTTTCAAGGCTAGAGGGATCCTGAGGTCACTGTAGCAACACGAAAGAGCTCCGTGGACCAAAAATCAACTCGAGATGAGAGGTTAGTCCCTGGCTTCGACTCCAGAGGAATACCACCTTACCACAAGCACCTCAAGAGGAGGCTTCTCTCAGCTCTAGGTATGTGAGAGGGACCCTGAGTTTGCGGCCTCAAGTGGAATGGACACCGCGATGCCCTGACTCGAAATAAGGCCGGATATCCCTGCAGTGACTGGAATGCAGGCTCGTCTGGCATCTCCCAAGACGAAAGGGTGTCTGAATCCCCTGTGGAGACCACAGAGAAAGACCTAGTTCCCCACCTCATCGCGACAGGAGGCCTCAAATCCTTTGAAACCTCCAGAGGTACGCGGAGATCAGTGCCTCCAAAGGAGACGATGCCTGAATCCTCGTGAAACTTGATAGTAGACCCAGGATTCCTGTGGCACGTGGAAAGGGACCCTTGGTCTTCCGTCTCAGCTGGAGAGGCGTCCCAATTGCCCTGCAAAGCCTCGAGGAGAATCCCGAGTTGTCCCTCGCTACTAGGCAGGAGTCCTGACATGGCTGAACACACACGTGTGTGGAAGGGCCATCCCCGTCGTAACTCGAGAATATACCCCAGGTTCCCGCCGCAACTCGAGAAAAACCATGAGACTTCCCCCTCGATGCGAGATGAGGCCCGATTCCCCTGCACTGCGTGCAGAGCAATTCCGTGTTGCACATCACACATGAAAGGAGCCTTGATTTCCTTGATGGCACTCCAGAGAAACCCCAAGAACACTGTTTCAAGGCTAGAGGGATCCTGAGGTCACTGTAGCAACACGAAAGAGCTCCGTGGACCAAGAATCAACACGAGATGAGAGGTTAGTCCCTGGCTTCGACTCCAGAGGAATACCACCTTACCACAAGCACCTCAAGAGGAGGCTTCTCTCAGCTCTAGGTATGTGAGAGGGATCCTGAGTTTGCGGCCTCAAGTGGAATGGACACCGCGATGCCCTGACTCGAAATAAGGCCGGATATCCCTGCAGTGACTTGAATGCAGGCTCGTCTTGCATCTCCCAAGAAGAAAGGATGTCTGAATCCCCTGTGGAGACCACAGAGAAACACCTAGTTCCCCACCTCATCGCGACCGGAGGCCTCACATCCTTTGAAAACTCCAGAGGTACGCGGAGATCAGTGCCTCCAAAGGAGACGATGCCTGACTCCTCGTGAAACTTGATAGGAGTCCCAGGATTCTTGTGGTACGTGGAAAGGGACCCTTGGTCTCCCGCCTCAGCTGGAGAGGCGTTCCAATTGCCCTGCCAAGCCACGAGGAGAATCCCGAGTTGTCCCTCGCAACTAGGCAGAAGTCCTGACTTGGCTGAACAAACACGTGGGTGGAAGGGCCATCCCCGTCGTAACTCGAGAATATACCCCAGGTTCCCGCCGCAACTCGAGAAAAACCATGAGACTTCCCCCTCGATGCGAGATGAGGCCCGATTCCCCTGTCCTGCGTGCAGAGCAATTCCGTCTTGCACATCACACATGAAAGGAGCCTTGATTTCCTTGATGGCACTCCAGAGAAACCCCAAGAACACTGTTTCAACGCTAGAGGGATCCTGAGGTCACTGTAGCAACACGAAAGAACTCTGTGGACCAAAAATCAACTCGAAAAGAGAGGTTAGTCCCTGGATTCGTCTCCAGAGGAATGCCACCTTACCACAAGCACCTCAAGAGGAGGCTTCTCTCAGCTCTAGGTATGTGAGAGGGACCCTGAGTTTGCGGCCTCAAGTGGAATGGACACCGCGATGCCCTGACTCGAAATAAGGCCGGATATCCCTGCAGTGACTTCAATGCAGGCTCGTCTTGCATCTCCCAGGACGAAAGGATGTCTGAATCCCCTGTGGAAAGCACAGAGAAAGACTTAGTTCCCCACCTCATCGCGACCGGAGGCCTCACATCCTTTGAAAACTCCAGAGGTACGCGGAGATCAGTGCCTCCAAAGGAGACGATGCCTGACTCCTCGTGAAACTTGATAGGAGTCCCAGGATTCCTGTGGCACTTGGAAAGGGACCCTTGGTCTCCCGCTTCAGCTGGAGAGGCGTCCCAATTGCCCTGCCAAGCCTCGAGGA
The DNA here is from genome assembly GCF_910594005.1 of Cervus elaphus. NCBI lineage: Eukaryota > Metazoa > Chordata > Mammalia > Artiodactyla > Cervidae > Cervus > Cervus elaphus. Next base: position 1,538,166 of record NW_025316687.1, on the reverse strand, counting down.
GAATCCAGAGTTGTCCCTCGCAACTAGGCAGGAGTCTTGACGTCGCTGAAGAAATAAGTGGGTGGAAGGGCCATCCCCATCGTAACTCGAGAATATACCCCAGGTTCCCGCCGCAACTCGAGAAAAACCATGAGACTTCCCCCTCGCCGCGAGATGAGGCCCGATTCCCCTGCACTGCGTGCAGAGCAATTCCGTGTTGCACATCACACATGAAAGGAGCCTTGATTTCCTTGATGGCACTCCAGAGAAACCCCAAGAACACTGTTTCAAGGCTAGAGGGATCCTGAGGTCACTGTAGCAACACGAAAGAGCTCCGTGGGCCAAAAATCAACTCGAGATGAGAGGTTAGTCCCTGGCTTCGACTCCAGAGGAATACCACCTTACCACAAGCACCTCAAGAGGAGGCTTCTCTCAGCTCTAGGTATGTGAGAGGGACCCTGAGTTTGCGGCCTCAAGTGGAATGGACACCGCGATGCCCTGACGCGAAATAAGGCTGGATATCCCTGCAGTGACTTGAATGCAGGCTCGTCTTGCATCTCCCAAGATGAAAGGATGTCTGAATCCCCTGTGGAGACCACAGAGAAAGACCTAGTTCCCCAACTCATCACGACCAGAGGCCTCACATCCTTTGAAAACTCCAGAGGTACGCGGAGATCAGTGCCTCCAAAGGAGACGATGCCTGACTCCTCGTGAAACTTGATAGGAGTCCCAGGATTCCTGTGGCACGTGGAAAGGGACCCTTGGTCTCCCGCCTCAGCTGGAGAGGCGTCCCAATTGCCTTGCCAAGCCTCGAGGAGAATCCCGAGTTGTGTCTCGCAACTAGGCAAGAGTCCTGACGTGGCTGAACAAACACGTGTGTGGAAGGGCCATCCCCGTCGTAACTCGAGAATATACCCCAGGTTCCCGCCGCAACTCGAGAAAAACCATGAGACTTCCCCCTCGCCGCGAGATGAGGCCCGATTCGCCTGCACTGCGTGCAGAGCAATTCTCTGTTGCACATCACACATGAAAGGAGCCTTGATTTCCTTCATGGCACTCCAGAGAAACCCCAAGAACACTGTTTCAAGGCTAGAGGGATCCTGAGGTCACTGTAGCAACACGAAAGAGCTCCGTGGGCCAAAAATCAACTCGAGATGAGAGGTTAGTCCCTGGCTTCGACTCCAGAGGAATACCACCTTACCACAAGCACCTCAAGAGGAGGCTTCTCTCAGCTCTAGGTATGTGAGAGGGACCCTGAGTTTGCTGCCTCAAGTGGAATGGACATCGCGATGCCCTGACTCGAAATAAGGCCGGATATCCCTGCAGTGACTGGAATGCAGGCTCGTCTTGCATCTCCCAAGACGAAAGGGTTTCTGAATCCCCTGTGGAGACCACAGAGAAAGACGTAGTTCCCCACCTCATCGCGACAGGAGGCCTCAAATCCTTTGAAAACTCCAGAGGTATGCGGAGATCAGTGCCTCCAAAGGAGACGATGCCTGACTCCTCGTGAAACTTGATAGGAGACCCAGGATTCCTGTGGCACGAGGAAAGGGACCCTTGGTCTCCCGTCTCAGCTGGAGAGGCGTCCCAATTGCCCTGCAAAGCCTCGAGGAGAATCCCGAGTTGTCCCTCGCAACTAGGCAGGAGTCCTGACATGGCTGAACAAACACGTGTGTGGAAGGGCCATCCCCGTCGTAACTCGAGAATATACCCCAGGTTCCCGCCGCAACTCGAGAAAAACCATGAGACTTCCCCCTCGCCGCGAGATGAGGCCCGATTCCCCTGCACTGCGTGCAGAGCAATTCCGTGTTGCACATCACACATGAAAGGAGCCTTGATTTCCTTCATGGCACTCCAGAGAAACCCCAAGAACACTGTTTCAAGGCTAGAGGGATCCTGAGGTCACTGTAGCAACACGAAAGAGCTCCGTGGACCAAGAATCAACACGAGATGAGAGGTTAGTCCCTGGCTTCGACTCCAGAGGAATACCACCTTACCACAAGCACCTCAAGAGGAGGCTTCTCTCAGCTCTAGGTATGTGAGAGGGATCCTGAGTTTGCAGCCTCAAGTGGAATGGACACCGCGATGCCCTGACTCGAAATAAGGCCGGATATCCCTGCAGTGACTTGAATGCAGGCTTGTCTTGCATCTCCCAAGAAGAAAGGGTGTCTGAATCCCCTGTGGAGACCACAGAGAAACACCTAGTTCCCCACCTCATCGCGACCGGAGGACTCACATCCTTTGAAAACTCCAGAGGTACGCGGAGATCAGTGCCTCCAAAGAGACGATGCCTGACTCCTCGTGAAACTTGATAGGAGTCCCAGAATTCTTGTGGCACGTGGAAAGGAACCCTTGGTCTCCCGCCTCAGCTGGAGAGGTGTTCCAATTGCCCTGCCAAGCCTCGAGGAGAATCCCGAGTTGTCCCTCGCAACTAGGCAGGAGTCCTGACGTGGCTGAACAAACAAGTGGGTGGAAGGGCCATCCCCTTCGTAACTCGAGAATATACCCCAGGTTCCCGCCGCAACTCGAGAAAAACCATGAGACTTCCCCCTCGATGCGAGATGAGGCCCGATTCCCCTGTCCTGCATGCAGAGAAATTCCGTCTTGCACATCACACATGAAAGGAGCCTTGATTTCCTTGATGGCACTTCAGAGAAACCCCAAGAACACTGTTTCAAGGCTAGAGGGATCCTGAGGTCACTGTAGCAACACAAAAGAACTCTGTGGACCAAAAATCAACTCGAAAAGAGAGGTTAGTCCCTGGATTCGTCTCCAGAGGAATACCACCTTACCACAAGCACCTCAAGAGGAGGCTTCTCTCAGCTCTAGGTATGTGAGAGGGACCCTGAGTTTGCGGCCTCAAGTGGAATGGACACCGCGATGTCCTGACTCGAAATAAGGCTGGATATCCCTGCAGTGACTTCAATGCAGGCTCGTCTTGCATCTCCCAGGACGAAAGAATGTCTGAATCCCCTGTGGAAAGCACAGAGAAAGACTTAGTTCCCCACCTCATCGCGACCGATAGCCTCACATCCTCTGAAAACTCCAGAGGTACGCGGAAATCAGTGCCTCCAAAGGAGACGATGCCTGACTCCTCGTGAAACTTGATAGGAGTCCCAGGATTCCTGTGGCACTTGGAAAGGGACACTTGGTCTCCCGCCTCAGCTGGAGAGGCGTCCCAATTGCCCTGCCAAGCCTCGAGGAGAATCCAGAGTTGTCCCTCGCAACTAGGCAGGAGTCCTGACGTCGCTGAAGAAACACGTGGGTGGAAGGGCCATCCCCGTCGTAACTCGAGAATATACCCCAGGTTCCCGCCGCAACTCGAGAAAAACCATGAGACTTCCCCCTCGCCGCGAGATGAGGCCCGATTCCCCTGCACTGCGTGCAGAGCAATTCCGTCTTGCACATCACACATGAAAGGAGCCTTGATTTCCTTGATGGCACTCCAGAGAAACCCCAAGAACACTGTTTCAAGGCTAGAGGGATCCTGAGGTCACTGTAGCAACACGAAAGAGCTCCGTGGGCCAAAAATCAACTCGAGATGAGAGGTTAGTCCCTGGCTTCGACTCCAGAGGAATACCACCTTACCACAAGCACCTCAAGAGGAGGCTTCTCTCAGCTCTAGGTATGTGAGAGGGACCCTGAGTTTGCGGCCTCAAGTGGAATGGACACCGAGATGCCCTGACGCGAAATAAGGCTGGATATCCCTGCAGTGACTTGAATGCAGGCTCGTCTTGCATCTCCCAAGATGAAAGGATGTCTGAATCCCCTGTGGAGACCACAGAGAAAGACCTAGTTCCCCACCTCATCGCGACCGGAGGCCTCACATCCTTTGAAAACTCCAGAGGTATGCGGAGATCAGTGCCTCCAAAGGAGACGATGCCTGACTCCTCGTGAAACTTGATAGGAGTCCCAGGATTCTTGTGGCACGTGGAAAGGGACCCTTGGTCTCCCGCCTCAGCTGGAGAGGCGTTCCAATTGCCCTGCCAAGCCTCGAGGAGAATCCCGAGTTGTCTCTCGCAACTAGGCAAGAGTCCTGACGTGGCTGAACAAACACGTGTGTGGAAGGGCCATCCCCGTCGTAACTCGAGAATATACCCCAGGTTCCCGCCGCAACTCGAGAAAAACCATGAGACTTCCCCCTCGCCGCGAGATGAGGCCCGATTCCCCTGCACTGCGTGCAGAGCAATTCTGTGTTGCACATCACACATGAAAGGAGCCTTGATTTCCTTCATGGCACTCCAGAGAAACCCCAAGAACCCTGTTTCAAGGCTAGAGGGATCCTGAGGTCACTGTAGCAACACGAAAGAGCTCCGTGGACCAAAATCAACTCGAGATGAGAGGTTAGTCCCTGGCTTCGACTCCAGAGGAATACCACCTTACCACAAGCACCTCAAGAGGAGGCTTCTCTCAGCTCTAGGTATGTGAGAGGGATCCTGAGTTTGCGGCCTCAAGTGGAATGGACACCGCGATGCCCTGACTCGAAATAAGGCCGGATATCCCTGCAGTGACTGCAATGCAGGCTCGTCTTGCATCTCCCAAGACGAAAGGGTGTCTGAATCCTCTGTGGAGACCACAGAGAAAGACCTAGTTCCCCACCTCATCGCGACAGGAGGCCTCAAATCCTTTGAAACCTCCAGAGGTATGCGGAGATCAGTGCCTCCAAAGGAGACGATGCCTGAATCCTCGTGAAACTTGATAGGAGACCCAGGATTCCTGTGGCACGTGGAAAGGGACCCTTGGTCTTCCGTCTCAGGTGGAGAGGCGTCCCAATTGCCCTGCAAAGCCTCGAGGAGAATCCCGAGTTGTCCCTCGCAACTAGGCAGGAGTCCTGACATGGCTGAACACACACGTGTGTGGAAGGGCCATCCCCGTCGTAACTCGAGAATATACCCCAGGTTCCCGCCGCAACTCGAGAAAAACCATGAGACTTCCCCCTCGCCGCGAGATGAGGCCCGATTCCCCTGCACTGCGTGCAGAGCAATTCCGTGTTGCACATCACACATGAAAGGAGCCTTGATTTCCTTGATGGCACTCCAGAGAAACCCCAAGAACACTGTTTCAAGGCTAGAGGGATCCTGAGGTCACTGTAGCAACACGAAAGAGTTCCGTGGACCAAGAATCAACACGAGATGAGAGGTTAGTCCCCGGCTTCGACTCCTGAGGAATACCACCTTACCACAAGCACCTCAAGAGGAGGCTTCTCTCAGCTCTAGGTATGTGAGAGGGATCCTGAGTTTGCGGCCTCAAGTGGAATGGACACCGCGATGCCCTGACTCGAAATAAGGCCGGATATCCCTGCAGTGACTTGAATGCAGGCTCGTCTTGCATCTCCCAAGAAGAAAGGATGTCTGAATCCCCTGTGGAGACCACAGAGAAACACCTAGTTCCCCACCTCATCGCGACCGGAGGCCTCACATCCTTTGAAAACTCCAGAGGTACGCGGAGATCAGTGCCTCCAAAGGAGACGATGCCTGACTCCTCGTGAAACTTGATAGGAGTCCCAGGATTCTTGTGGTACGTGGAAAGGGACCCTTGGTCTCCCGCCTCAGCTGGAGAGGCGTTCCAATTGCCCTGCCAAGCCACGAGGAGAATCCCGAGTTGTCCCTCGCAACTAGGCAGGAGTCCTGACGTGGCTGAACAAACACGTGGGTGGAAGGGCCATCCCCGTCGTAACTCGAGAATATACCCCAGGTTCCCGCCGCAACTCGAGAAAAACCATGAGACTTCCCCTTCGCCGCGAGACGAGGCCCGATTCCCCTGCACTGCGTGCAGAGCAATTCCGTGTTGCACATCACACATGAAAGGAGCCTTGATTTCCTTGATGGCACTCCAGAGAAACCCCAAGAACACTGTTTCAAGGCTAGAGGGATCCTGAGGTCACTGTAGCAACACGAAAGAGCTCCGTGGGCCAAAAATCAACTCGAGATGAGAGGTTAGTCCCTGGCTTCGACTCCAGAGGAATACCACCTTACCACAAGCACCTCAAGAGGAGGCTTCTCTCAGCTCTAGGTATGTGAGAGGGACCCTGAGTTTGCGGCCTCAAGTGGAATGGACACCGCGATGCCCTGACGCGAAATAAGGCTGGATATCCCTGCAGTGACTTGAATGCAGGCTCGTCTTGCATCTCCCAAGATGAAAGGATGTCTGAATCCCCTGTGGAGACCACAGAGAAAGACCTAGTTCCCCACCTCATCGCGACCGGAGGCCTCACATCCTTTGAAAACTCCAGAGGTACGCGGAGATCAGTGCCTCCAAAGGAGACGATGCCTGACTCCTCGTGAAACTTGATAGGAGTCCCAGGATTCCTGTGGCACGTGGAAAGGGACCCTTGGTCTCCCGCCTCAGCTGGAGAGGCGTCCCAATTGCCCTGCCAAGCCTCGAGGAGAATCCCGAGTTGTGTCTCGCAACTAGGCAAGAGTCCTGACGTGGCTGAAGAAACACGTGTGTGGAAGGGCCATCCCCGTCGTAACTCGAGAATATACCCCAGGTTCCCGCCGCAACTCGAGAAAAACCATGAGACTTCCCCCTCGATGCGAGATGAGGCCCGATTCCCCTGTCCTGCGTGCAGAGCAATTCCGTCTTGCACATCACACATGAAAGGAGCCTTGATTTCCTTGATGGCACTCCAGAGAAACCCCAAGAACACTGTTTCAACGCTAGAGGGATCCTGAGGTCACTGTAGCAACACGAAAGAACTCTGTGGACCAAAAATCAACTCGAAAAGAGAGGTTAGTCCCTGGATTCGTCTCCAGAGGAATGCCACCTTACCACAAGCACCTCAAGAGGAGGCTTCTCTCAGCTCTAGGTATGTGAGAGGGACCCTGAGTTTGCGGCCTCAAGTGGAATGGACACCGCGATGCCCTGACTCGAAATAAGGCCGGATATCCCTGCAGTGACTTCAATGCAGGCTCGTCTTGCATCTCCCAGGACGAAAGGATGTCTGAATCCCCTGTGGAAAGCACAGAGAAAGACTTAGTTCCCCACCTCATCGCGACCGATAGCCTCACATCCTTTGAAAACTCCAGAGGTACGCGGAGATCAGTGCCTCCAAAGGAGACGATGCCTGACTCCTCGTGAAACTTGATAGGAGTCCCAGGATTCCTGTGGCACTTGGAAAGGGACCCTTGGTCTCCCGCTTCAGCTGGAGAGGCGTCCCAATTGCCCTGCCAAGCCTCGAGGAGAATCCAGAGTTGTCCCTCGCAACTAGGCAGGAGTCTTGACGTCGCTGAAGAAATAAGTGGGTGGAAGGGCCATCCCCATCGTAACTCGAGAATATACCCCAGGTTCCCGCCGCAACTCGAGAAAAACCATGAGACTTCCCCCTCGCCGCGAGATGAGGCCCGATTCCCCTGCACTGCGTGCAGAGCAATTCCGTGTTGCACATCACACATGAAAGGAGCCTTGATTTCCTTGATGGCACTCCAGAGAAACCCCAAGAACACTGTTTCAAGGCTAGAGGGATCCTGAGGTCACTGTAGCAACACGAAAGAGCTCCGTGGGCCAAAAATCAACTCGAGATGAGAGGTTAGTCCCTGGCTTCGACTCCAGAGGAATACCACCTTACCACAAGCACCTCAAGAGGAGGCTTCTCTCAGCTCTAGGTATGTGAGAGGGACCCTGAGTTTGCGGCCTCAAGTGGAATGGACACCGCGATGCCCTGACGCGAAATAAGGCTGGATATCCCTGCAGTGACTTGAATGCAGGCTCGTCTTGCATCTCCCAAGATGAAAGGATGTCTGAATCCCCTGTGGAGACCACAGAGAAAGACCTAGTTCCCCAACTCATCACGACCAGAGGCCTCACATCCTTTGAAAACTCCAGAGGTACGCGGAGATCAGTGCCTCCAAAGGAGACGATGCCTGACTCCTCGTGAAACTTGATAGGAGTCCCAGGATTCCTGTGGCACGTGGAAAGGGACCCTTGGTCTCCCGCCTCAGCTGGAGAGGCGTCCCAATTGCCTTGCCAAGCCTCGAGGAGAATCCCGAGTTGTGTCTCGCAACTAGGCAAGAGTCCTGACGTGGCTGAACAAACACGTGTGTGGAAGGGCCATCCCCGTCGTAACTCGAGAATATACCCCAGGTTCCCGCCGCAACTCGAGAAAAACCATGAGACTTCCCCCTCGCCGCGAGATGAGGCCCGATTCGCCTGCACTGCGTGCAGAGCAATTCTCTGTTGCACATCACACATGAAAGGAGCCTTGATTTCCTTCATGGCACTCCAGAGAAACCCCAAGAACACTGTTTCAAGGCTAGAGGGATCCTGAGGTCACTGTAGCAACACGAAAGAGCTCCGTGGGCCAAAAATCAACTCGAGATGAGAGGTTAGTCCCTGGCTTCGACTCCAGAGGAATACCACCTTACCACAAGCACCTCAAGAGGAGGCTTCTCTCAGCTCTAGGTATGTGAGAGGGACCCTGAGTTTGCTGCCTCAAGTGGAATGGACATCGCGATGCCCTGACTCGAAATAAGGCCGGATATCCCTGCAGTGACTGGAATGCAGGCTCGTCTTGCATCTCCCAAGACGAAAGGGTTTCTGAATCCCCTGTGGAGACCACAGAGAAAGACGTAGTTCCCCACCTCATCGCGACAGGAGGCCTCAAATCCTTTGAAAACTCCAGAGGTATGCGGAGATCAGTGCCTCCAAAGGAGACGATGCCTGACTCCTCGTGAAACTTGATAGGAGACCCAGGATTCCTGTGGCACGAGGAAAGGGACCCTTGGTCTCCCGTCTCAGCTGGAGAGGCGTCCCAATTGCCCTGCAAAGCCTCGAGGAGAATCCCGAGTTGTCCCTCGCAACTAGGCAGGAGTCCTGACATGGCTGAACAAACACGTGTGTGGAAGGGCCATCCCCGTCGTAACTCGAGAATATACCCCAGGTTCCCGCCGCAACTCGAGAAAAACCATGAGACTTCCCCCTCGCCGCGAGATGAGGCCCGATTCCCCTGCACTGCGTGCAGAGCAATTCCGTGTTGCACATCACACATGAAAGGAGCCTTGATTTCCTTCATGGCACTCCAGAGAAACCCCAAGAACACTGTTTCAAGGCTAGAGGGATCCTGAGGTCACTGTAGCAACACGAAAGAGCTCCGTGGACCAAGAATCAACACGAGATGAGAGGTTAGTCCCTGGCTTCGACTCCAGAGGAATACCACCTTACCACAAGCACCTCAAGAGGAGGCTTCTCTCAGCTCTAGGTATGTGAGAGGGATCCTGAGTTTGCAGCCTCAAGTGGAATGGACACCGCGATGCCCTGACTCGAAATAAGGCCGGATATCCCTGCAGTGACTTGAATGCAGGCTCGTCTTGCATCTCCCAAGAAGAAAGGGTGTCTGAATCCCCTGTGGAGACCACAGAGAAACACCTAGTTCCCCACCTCATCGCGACCGGAGGACTCACATCCTTTGAAAACTCCAGAGGTACGCGGAGATCAGTGCCTCCAAAGAGACGATGCCTGACTCCTCGTGAAACTTGATAGGAGTCCCAGAATTCTTGTGGCACGTGGAAAGGAACCCTTGGTCTCCCGCCTCAGCTGGAGAGGTGTTCCAATTGCCCTGCCAAGCCTCGAGGAGAATCCCGAGTTGTCCCTCGCAACTAGGCAGGAGTCCTGACGTGGCTGAACAAACAAGTGGGTGGAAGGGCCATCCCCTTCGTAACTCGAGAATATACCCCAGGTTCCCGCCGCAACTCGAGAAAAACCATGAGACTTCCCCCTCGATGCGAGATGAGGCCCGATTCCCCTGTCCTGCATGCAGAGAAATTCCGTCTTGCACATCACACATGAAAGGAGCCTTGATTTCCTTGATGGCACTTCAGAGAAACCCCAAGAACACTGTTTCAAGGCTAGAGGGATCCTGAGGTCACTGTAGCAACACAAAAGAACTCTGTGGACCAAAAATCAACTCGAAAAGAGAGGTTAGTCCCTGGATTCGTCTCCAGAGGAATACCACCTTACCACAAGCACCTCAAGAGGAGGCTTCTCTCAGCTCTAGGTATGTGAGAGGGACCCTGAGTTTGCGGCCTCAAGTGGAATGGACACCGCGATGTCCTGACTCGAAATAAGGCTGGATATCCCTGCAGTGACTTCAATGCAGGCTCGTCTTGCATCTCCCAGGACGAAAGAATGTCTGAATCCCCTGTGGAAAGCACAGAGAAAGACTTAGTTCCCCACCTCATCACGACCGATAGCCTCACATCCTCTGAAAACTCCAGAGGTACGCGGAAATCAGTGCCTCCAAAGGAGACGATGCCTGACTCCTCGTGAAACTTGATAGGAGTCCCAGGATTCCTGTGGCACTTGGAAAGGGACACTTGGTCTCCCGCCTCAGCTGGAGAGGCGTCCCAATTGCCCTGCCAAGCCTCGAGGAGAATCCAGAGTTGTCCCTCGCAACTAGGCAGGAGTCCTGACGTCGCTGAAGAAACACGTGGGTGGAAGGGCCATCCCCGTCGTAACTCGAGAATATACCCCAGGTTCCCGCCGCAACTCGAGAAAAACCATGAGACTTCCCCCTCGCCGCGAGATGAGGCCCGATTCCCCTGCACTGCGTGCAGAGCAATTCCGTCTTGCACATCACACATGAAAGGAGCCTTGATTTCCTTGATGGCACTCCAGAGAAACCCCAAGAACACTGTTTCAAGGCTAGAGGGATCCTGAGGTCACTGTAGCAACACGAAATAGCTCCGTGGGCCAAAAATCAACTCGAGATGAGAGGTTAGTCCCTGGCTTCGACTCCAGAGGAATACCACCTTACCACAAGCACCTCAAGAGGAGGCTTCTCTCAGCTCTAGGTATGTGAGAGGGACCCTGAGTTTGCGGCCTCAAGTGGAATGGACACCGAGATGCCCTGACGCGAAATAAGGCTGGATATCCCTGCAGTGACTTGAATGCAGGCTCGTCTTGCATCTCCCAAGATGAAAGGATGTCTGAATCCCCTGTGGAGACCACAGAGAAAGACCTAGTTCCCCACCTCATCGCGACCGGAGGCCTCACATCCTTTGAAAACTCCAGAGGTATGCGGAGATCAGTGCCTCCAAAGGAGACGATGCCTGACTCCTCGTGAAACTTGATAGGAGTCCCAGGATTCTTGTGGCACGTGGAAAGGGACCCTTGGTCTCCCGCCTCAGCTGGAGAGGCGTTCCAATTGCCCTGCCAAGCCTCGAGGAGAATCCCGAGTTGTCTCTCGCAACTAGGCAAGAGTCCTGACGTGGCTGAACAAACACGTGTGTGGAAGGGCCATCCCCGTCGTAACTCGAGAATATACCCCAGGTTCCCGCCGCAACTCGAGAAAAACCATGAGACTTCCCCCTCGCCGCGAGATGAGGCCCGATTCCCCTGCACTGCGTGCAGAGCAATTCTGTGTTGCACATCACACATGAAAGGAGCCTTGATTTCCTTCATGGCACTCCAGAGAAACCCCAAGAACCCTGTTTCAAGGCTAGAGGGATCCTGAGGTCACTGTAGCAACACGAAAGAGCTCCGTGGACCAAAATCAACTCGAGATGAGAGGTTAGTCCCTGGCTTCGACTCCAGAGGAATACCACCTTACCACAAGCACCTCAAGAGGAGGCTTCTCTCAGCTCTAGGTATGTGAGAGGGATCCTGAGTTTGCGGCCTCAAGTGGAATGGACACCGCGATGCCCTGACTCGAAATAAGGCCGGATATCCCTGCAGTGACTGCAATGCAGGCTCGTCTTGCATCTCCCAAGACGAAAGGGTGTCTGAATCCTCTGTGGAGACCACAGAGAAAGACCTAGTTCCCCACCTCATCGCGACAGGAGGCCTCAAATCCTTTGAAACCTCCAGAGGTATGCGGAGATCAGTGCCTCCAAAGGAGACGATGCCTGAATCCTCGTGAAACTTGATAGGAGACCCAGGATTCCTGTGGCACGTGGAAAGGGACCCTTGGTCTTCCGTCTCAGGTGGAGAGGCGTCCCAATTGCCCTGCAAAGCCTCGAGGAGAATCCCGAGTTGTCCCTCGCAACTAGGCAGGAGTCCTGACATGGCTGAACACACACGTGTGTGGAAGGGCCATCCCCGTCGTAACTCGAGAATATACCCCAGGTTCCCGCCGCAACTCGAGAAAAACCATGAGACTTCCCCCTCGCCGCGAGATGAGGCCCGATTCCCCTGCACTGCGTGCAGAGCAATTCCGTGTTGCACATCACACATGAAAGGAGCCTTGATTTCCTTGATGGCACTCCAGAGAAACCCCAAGAACACTGTTTCAAGGCTAGAGGGATCCTGAGGTCACTGTAGCAACACGAAAGAGTTCCGTGGACCAAGAATCAACACGAGATGAGAGGTTAGTCCCCGGCTTCGACTCCTGAGGAATACCACCTTACCACAAGCACCTCAAGAGGAGGCTTCTCTCAGCTCTAGGTATGTGAGAGGGATCCTGAGTTTGCGGCCTCAAGTGGAATGGACACCGCGATGCCCTGACTCGAAATAAGGCCGGATATCCCTGCAGTGACTTGAATGCAGGCTCGTCTTGCATCTCCCAAGAAGAAAGGATGTCTGAATCCCCTGTGGAGACCACAGAGAAACACCTAGTTCCCCACCTCATCGCGACCGGAGGCCTCACATCCTTTGAAAACTCCAGAGGTACGCGGAGATCAGTGCCTCCAAAGGAGACGATGCCTGACTCCTCGTGAAACTTGATAGGAGTCCCAGGATTCTTGTGGTACGTGGAAAGGGACCCTTGGTCTCCCGCCTCAGCTGGAGAGGCGTTCCAATTGCCCTGCCAAGCCACGAGGAGAATCCCGAGTTGTCCCTCGCAACTAGGCAGGAGTCCTGACGTGGCTGAACAAACACGTGGGTGGAAGGGCCATCCCCGTCGTAACTCGAGAATATACCCCAGGTTCCCGCCGCAACTCGAGAAAAACCATGAGACTTCCCCCTCGATGCGAGATGAGGCCCGATTCCCCTGTCCTGCGTGCAGAGCAATTCCGTCTTGCACATCACACATGAAAGGAGCCTTGATTTCCTTGATGGCACTCCAGAGAAACCCCAAGAACACTGTTTCAACGCTAGAGGGATCCTGAGGTCACTGTAGCAACACGAAAAAACTCTGTGGACCAAAAATCAACTCGAAAAGAGAGGTTAGTCCCTGGATTCGTCTCCAGAGGAATGCCACCTTACCACAAGCACCTCAAGAGGAGGCTTCTCTCAGCTCTAGGTATGTGAGAGGGACCCTGAGTTTGCGGCCTCAAGTAGAATGGACACCGCGATGCCCTGACTCGAAATAAGGCCGGATATCCCTGCAGTGACTTCAATGCAGGCTCGTCTTCCATCTCCCAGGACGAAAGGATGTCTGAATCCCCTGTGGAAAGCACAGAGAAAGACTTAGTTCCCCACCTCATCGCGACCGATAGCCTCACATCCTCTGAAAACTCCAGAGGTACGCGGAGATCAGTGCCTCCAAAGGAGACGATGCCTGACTCCTCGTGAAACTTGATAGGAGTCCCAGGATTCCTGTGGCACTTGGAAAGGGACACTTGGTCTCCCGCCTCAGCTGGAGAGGCGTCCCAATTGCCCTGCCAAGCCTCGAGGAGAATCCCGAGTTGTCCCTCGCAACTAGGCAGGAGTCCTGACGTCGCTGAAGAAACACGTGGGTGGAAGGGCCATCCCCGTCGTAACTCGAGAATATACCACAGGTTCCCGCGGCAACTCGAGAAAAACCATGAGACTTCCCCCTCGCCGCGAGATGAGGCCCGATTCCCCTGCACTGCGTGCAGAGCAATTCTGTGTTGCACATCACACATGAAAGGAGCCTTGATTTCCTTCATGGCACTCCAGAGAAACCCCAAGAACCCTGTTTCAAGGCTAGAGGGATCCTGAGGTCACTGTAGCAACACGAAAGAGCTCCGTGGGCCAAAAATCAACTCGAGATGAGAGGTTAGTCCCTGGCTTCGACTCCAGAGGAATACCACCTTACCACAAGCACCTCAAGAGGAGGCTTCTCTCAGCTCTAGGTATGTGAGAGGGACCCTGAGTTTGCGGCCTCAAGTGGAATGGACACCGCGATGCCCTGACGCGATATAAGGCTGGATATCCCTGCAGTGACATGAATGCAGGCTCGTCTTGCATCTCCCAAGATGAAAGGATGTCTGAATCCCCTGTGGAGACCACAGAGAAAGACCTAGTTCCCCACCTCATCGCGACCGGAGGCCTCACATCCTTTGAAAACTCCAGAGGTATGCGGAGATCAGTGCCTCCAAAGGAGACGATGCCTGACTCCTCGTGAAACTTGATAGGAGTCCCAGGATTCTTGTGAAACGTGGAAAGGGACCCTTGGTCTCCCGCCTCAGCTGGAGAGGCGTTCCAATTGCCCTGCCAAGCCTCGAGGAGAATCCCGAGTTGTGTCTCGCAACTAGGCAAGAGTCCTGACGTGGCTGAACAAACACGTGGGTGGAAGGGCCATCCCCGTCGTAACTCGAGAATATACCCCAGGTTCCCGCCGCAACTCGAGAAAAACCATGAGACTTCCCCCTCGCCGCGAGATGAGGCCCGATTCCCCTGCACTGCGTGCAGAGCAATTCCGTGTTGCACATCACACATGAAAGGAGCCTTGATTTCCTTCATGGCACTCCAGAGAAACCCCAAGAACACTGTTTCAAGGCTAGAGGGATCCTGAGGTCACTGTAGCAACACGAAAGAGCTCCGTGGACCAAAATCAACTCGAGATGAGAGGTTAGTCCCTGGTTTCGACTCCAGAGGAATACCACCTTACCACAAGCACTTCAAGAGGAGGCTTCTCTCAGCTCTAGGTATGTGAGAGGGATCCTGAGTTTGCGGCCTCAAGTGGAATGGACATCGCGATGCCCTGACTCGAAATAAGGCCGGATATCCCTGCAGTGACTGGAATGCAGGCTCGTCTTGCATCTCCCAAGAAGAGAGGGTGTCTGAATCCCCTGTGGAGACCACAGAGAAAGACGTAGTTCCCCACCTCATCGCGACAGCAGGCCTCAAATCCTTTGAAAACTCCAGAGGTATGGGGAGATCAGTGCCTCCAAAGGAGACGATGCCTGACTCCTCGTGAAACTTGATAGGAGACCCAGGATTCCTGTGGCACGTGGAAAGGGACCCTTGGTCTCCCGTCTCAGCTGGAGAGGCGTCCCAATTGCCCTGCAAAGCCTCGAGGAGAATCGCGAGTTGTCCCTCGCAACTAGGCAGGAGTCCTGACATGGCTGAACAAACATGTGTGTGGAAAGGCCATCCCCGTCGTAACTCGAGAATATACCCCAGGTTCCCGCCGCAACTCGAGAAAAACCAAGAGACTTCCCCCTCGCCGCGAGATGAGGCCCGATTCCCCTGCACTGCGTGCAGAGCAATTCCGTGTTGCACATCACACATGAAAGGAGCCTTGATTTCCTTGATGGCACTCCAGAGAAACCCCAAGAACACTGTTTCAAGGCTAGAGGGATCCTGAGGTCACTGTAGCAACACGAAAGAGCTCCGTGGACCAAGAATCAACACGAGATGAGAGGTTAGTCCCTGGCTTCAACTCCTGAGGAATACCACCTTACCACAAGCACCTCAAGAGGAGGCTTCTCTCAGCTCTAGGTATGTGAGAGGGATCCTGAGTTTGCGGCCTCAAGTGGAATGGACACCGCGATGCCCTGACTCGAAATAAGGCCGGATATCCCAGCATTGACTTGAATGCAGGCTCGTCTTGCATCTGCCAAGAAGAAAGGGTGTCTGAATCCCCTGTGGAGACCACAGAGAAACACCTAGTTCCCCACCTCATCGCGACCAGAGGCCTCACATCCTTTGAAAACTCCAGAGGTACGCGGAGATCAGTGCCTCCAAAGGAGACGATGCCAGACTCCTCGTGAAACTTGATAGGAGTCCCAGGATTCTTGTGGCACGTGGAAAGGGACCCTTGGTCTCCAGCCTCAGCTGGAGAGGCGTTCCAATTGCCCTGCAAAGCCTCGAGGAGAATCCCGAGTTGTGTCTCGCAACTAGGCAGGAGTCCTGACGTGGCTGAACAAACACGTGGGTGGAAGGGCCATCCCCGTCGTAACTCAAGAATATACCCCAGGTTCCCGCCGCAACTCGAGAAAAACCATGAGACTTCCCCCTCGATGCGAGATGAGGCCCGATTCCCCTTTCTTGCGTGCAGAGCAATTCCGTCTTGCACATCACACATGAAAGGAGCCTTGATTTCCTTGATGGCACTCCAGAGAAACCCCAAGAACACTGTTTCAAGGCTAGAGGGATCCTGAGGTCACTGTAGCAACACGAAAGAACTCTGTGGACCAAAAATCAACTCGAAAAGAGAGGTTAGTCCCTGGATTCGTCTCCAGAGGAATACCACCTTACCACAAGCACCTCAAGAGGAGGCTTCTCTCAGCTCTAGGTATGTGAGAGGGACCCTGAGTTTGCGGCCTCAAGTGGAATGGACACCGTGATGCCCTGACTCGAAATAAGGCCGGATATCCCTGCAGTGACTTCAATGCAGGCTCGTCTTGCATCTCCCAGGACGAAAGGATGTCTGAATCCCCTGTGGAGACCACAGAGAAAGACCTAGTTCCCCACCTCATCGCGACCGGAGGCCTCACTTCCTTTAAAAACTCCCCAGGTACGCGGAGATCAGTGCCTCCAAAGGAGACGATGCCTGACTCCTCGTGAAACTTGATAGGAGACCCAGGATTCCTGTGGCACGTGGAAAGGGACCCTTGGTCTCCCGTCTCAGCTGGAGAGGCGTCCCAATTGCCCTGCCAAGCCTCGAGGAGAATCCCGAGTTGTCCCTCGCAACTAGGCAGGAGTCCTGACGTGGCTGAACAAACACGTGTGTGGAAGGGCCATCCCCGTCGTATCTCGAGAATATACCCCAGGTTCCCACCGCAACTCGAGAAAAACCATGAGACTTCCCCCTCGCCGCGAGATGAGGCCCGATTTCCCTGCAGTGCGTGCAGAGCAATTCTGTGTTGCACATCACACATGAAAGGAGCCTTGATTTCCTTGATGGCACTCCAGAGAAACCCCAAGAACACTGTTTCAAGGCTAGAGGGATCCTGAGGTCACTGTAGCAACACGAAAGAGCTCCGTGGGCCAAAAATCAACTCGAGATGAGAGGTTAGTCCCTGGCTTCGACTCCAGAGGAATACCACCTTACCACAAGCACCTCAAGAGGAGGCTTCTCTCAGCTCTAGGTATGTGAGAGGGACCCTGAGTTTGCGGCCTCAAGTGGAATGGACACCGCGATGCCCTGACGCGAAATAAGGCTGGATATCCCTGCAGTGACTTGAATGCAGGCTCCTCTTGCATCTCCCACGATGAAAGGATGTCTGAATCCCCTGTGGAGACCACAGAGAAAGACCTAGTTCCCCACCTCATCGCGACCGGAGTCCTCACATCCTTTGAAAACTCCAGAGGTACGCGGAGATCAGTGCCTCCAAAGGAGACGATGCCTGACTCCTCGTGAAACTTGATAGGAGTCCCAGGATTCCTGTGGCACGTGGAAAGGGACCCTTGGTCTCCCGCCTCAGCTGGAGAGACGTCTCCATTGCCTTGCCAAGCCTCGAGGAGAATCCCGAGTTGTGTCTCGCAACTAGGCAAGAGTCCCGACGTGGCTGAACACACACGTGGGTGGAAGGGCCATCCCCGTCGTAACTCGAGAATATACCCCAGGTTCCCGCCGCAACTCGAGAAAAACCATGAGACTTCCCCCTCGATGCGAGATGAGGCCCGATTCCCCTGTACTGCGTGCAGAGCAATTCCGTCTTGCACATCACACATGAAAGGAGTCTTGATTTCCTTGATGGCACTCCAGAGAAACCCCAAGAACACTGTTTCAAGGATAGAGGGATCCTGAGGTCACTGTAGCAACACGAAAGAACTCTGTGGACCAAAAATCAACTCGAAAAGAGAGGTTAGTCCCTGGATTCGTCTCCAGAGAAATACCACCTTACCACAAGCACCTCAAGAGGAGGCTTCTCTCAGCTCTAGGTATGTGAGAGGGACCCTGAGTTTGCGGCCTCAAGTGGAATGGACACCGCGATGCCCTGACTCGAAATAAGGCCGGATATCCCTGCAGTGCCTGGAATGCAGGCTCGTCTTGCATCTCCCAAGACGAAAGGATGTCTGAATCCCCTGTGGAGACCACAGAGAAAGACCTAGTTCCCCACCTCATGGCGACCGGATGCCTCACATCCTTTGAAAACTCCAGAGGTACGCGGAGATCAGTGCCTCCAAAGGAGACGATGCCTGACTCCTCGTGAAACTTGATAGGAGACCCAGGATTCCTGTGGCACGTGGAAAGGGACCCTTGGTCTCCCGTCTCAGCTGGAGAGGCGTCCCAATTGCCCTGCCAAGCCTCGAGGAGAATCCCGAGTTGTCCCTCGCAACTAGGCAGGAGTCCTGACGTCGCTGAAGAAACAC
The DNA here is from genome assembly GCF_910594005.1 of Cervus elaphus. NCBI lineage: Eukaryota > Metazoa > Chordata > Mammalia > Artiodactyla > Cervidae > Cervus > Cervus elaphus. The sequence goes on along the minus strand of NW_025316687.1, from coordinate 1,519,806 downwards.
GTGGGTGGAAGGGCCATCCCCGTCGTAACTCGAGAATATACCCCAGGTTCCCGCCGCAACTCGAGAAAAACCATGAGACTTCCCCCTCGCCGCGAGATGAGGCCCGATTCCCCTGCACTGCGTGCAGAGCAATTCCGTGTTGCACATCACCCATGAAAGGAGCCTTGATTTCCTTGATGGCACTCCAGCGAAACCCCAAGAACACTGTTTCAAGGCTAGAGGGATCCTGAGGTCACTGTAGCAACACGAAAGAGCTCTGTGGGCCAAAAATCAACTCGAGATGAGAGGTTAGTCCCTGGCTTCGACTCCAGAGGAATACCACCTTACCACAAGCATCTCAAGAGGAAGCTTCTCTCAGCTCTAGGTATGTGAGAGGGACCCTGAGTTTGCGGCCTCAAGTGGAATGGACACCGCGATGCCCGGACGCGAAATAAGGCTGGATATCCCTGCAGTGACTTGAATGCAGGCTCGTCTTGCATCTCCCAAGATGAAAGGATGTCTGAATCCCCTGTGGAGACCACAGAGAAAGACCAAGTTCCCCTCCTCATCGCGACCGGAGGCCTCACATCCTTTGAAAACTCCAGAGGTACGCGGAGATCAGTGCCTCCAAAGGAGACGATGCCTGACTCCTCGTGAAACTTGATAGGAGTCCCAGGATTCTTGTGGCACGTGGAAAGGGACCCTTGGTCTCCCGCCTCAGCTGGAGAGGCGTTCCAATTGCCCTGCCAAGCCTCGAGGAGAATCCCGAGTTGTCCCTCGCAACTAGGCAGGAGTCCTGACGTGGCTGAACAAACACGTGGGTGGAAGGGCCATCCCCGTCGTAACTCGAGAATATACCCCAGGTTCCCGCCGCAACTCGAGAAAAACCATGAGACTTCCCCCTCGATGCGAGATGAGGCCCGATTCCCCTGTACTGCGTGCAGAGCAATTCCGTCTTGCACATCACACATGAAAGGAGCCTTGATTTCCTTCATGGCACTCCAGAGAAACCTCAAGAACACTGTTTCAAGGCTAGAGGGATCCTGAGGTCACTGTAGCAACACGAAAGAACTCTGTGGACCACAAATCAACTCGAAAAGAGAGGTTAGTCCCTGGATTCGTCTCCAGAGGAATACCACCTTACCACAAGCACCTCAAGAGGAGGCTTCTCTCAGCTCTAGGTATGTGAGAGGGACCCTGAGTTTGCGGCCTCAAGTGGAATGGACACCGCGATGCCCTGACTCGAAATAAGGCCGGATATCCCTGCAGTGACTTCAATGCAGGCTCGTCTTGCATCTCCCAGGACGAAAGGATGTCTGAATCCCGTGTGGAAAGCACAGAGAAAGACTTAGTTCCCCACCTCATCGCGACGGATAGCCTCACATCCTTTGAAAACTCCAGAGGTACGCGGAGATAAGTGCCTCCAAAGGAGACGATGCCTGACTCTTCGTGAAACTTGATAGGAGTCCCAGGATTCTTGTGGCACGTGGAAAGGTACCCTTGGTCTACCGCCTCAGCTGGAGAGGCGTTCCAATTACCCTGCCAAGCCTCGAGGAGTATCCCGAGTTGTGTCTCGCAACTAGGCAAGAGTCCTGACGTGGCTGAACCAACACGTGTGTGGAAGGGCCATCCCCGTCGTAACTCGAGAATATACCCCAGGTTCCCGCCGCAACTCGAGAAAAACCATGAGACTTCCCCCTCGCCGCGAGATGAGGCCCGATTTCCCTGCACTGCGTGCAGAGCTATTCTGTGTTGCACATCACACATGAAAGGAGCCTTGATTTCCTTGATGGCACTCCAGAGAAACCCCAAGAACACTGTTTCAAGGATAGAGGGATCCTGAGGTCACTGTATCAACACGAAAGAACTCTGTGGACCAAAAATCAACTCGAGATGAGAGGTTAGTCCCTGGCTTCGACTCCAGAGGAATATCACCTTACCACAAGCACCTCAAGAGGAGGCTTCTCTCAGCTCTAGGTATGTGAGAGGGACCCTGAGTTTGCGGCCTCAAGTGGAATGGACACCGCGATGCTCTGACTCGAAATAAGGCCGGATATCCCTGCAGTGACTGGAATGCAGGCTCGTCTTGCATCTCCCAAGACGAAAGGGTGTCTGAATCCCCTGTGGAGACCACAGAGAAAGACGTAGTTCCCCACCTCATCGCGACAGGAGGCCTCAAATCCTTTGAAAACTCCAGAGGTATGCGGAGATCAGTGCCTCCAAAGGAGACGATGCCTGACTCCTCGTGAAACTTCATAGGAGACCCAGGATTCCTGTGGCACGTGGAAAGGGACCCTTGGTCTCCCGTCTCAGCTGGAGAGGCGTCCCAATTGCCCTGCAAAGCCTCGAGGAGAATCCCGAGTTGTCCCTCGCAACTAGGCAGGAGTCCTGACGTCGCTGAAGAAACACGTGGGTGGAAGGGCCATCCCCGTCGTAACTCGAGAATATACCCCAGGTTCCCGCCGCAACTCGAGAAAAACCATGAGACTTCCCCCTCGCCGCGAGATGAGGCCCGATTCCCCTGCACTGCGTGCAGAGCAATTCCCTGTTGCACATCACACATGAAAGGAGCCTTGATTTCCTTGATGGCACTCCAGAGAAACCCCAAGAACACTGTTTCAAGGCTAGAGGGATCCTGAGGTCACTGTAGCAACACGAAAGAGCTCCGTGGACCAAGAATCAACTCGAGATGAGAGGTTAGTCCCTGGTTTCGACTCCTGAGGAATACCACCTTACCACAAGCAACTGAAGAGGAGGCTTCTCTCAGCTCTAGGTATGTGAGAGGGATCCTGAGTTTGCGGCCTCAAGGGGAAAGGACACCGCGATGCCCTGACTCGAAATAAGGCCGGATATCCCTGCAGTGACTTGAATGGAGGCTCGTCTTGCATCTCACAAGAAGAAAGGATGTCTGAATCCCCTGTGGAGACCACAGAGAAACACCTAATTCCCCACCTCATCTCGACCGGAGGCCTCACATCCTTTGAAAACTCCAGAGGTACGCGGAGATCAGTGCCTCCAAAGGAGACGATGCCTGACTCCTCGTGAAACTTGATAGGAGTCCCAGGATTCCTGTGGCACGTGGAAAAGGACACTTGGTCTCCCGCCTCAGCTGGAGAGGCGTCCCAATTGCCTTGCCAAGCCTCGAGGAGAATCCCGAGTTGTGTCTCGCAACTAGGCAAGAGTCCTGACGTGGCTGAACAAACACGTGTGTGGAAGGGCCATCCCCGTCGTAACTCGAGAATATACCCCAGGTTCCCGCCGCAACTCGAGAAAAATCATGAGACTTCCCCCTCGCCACGAGATGAGCCCCGATTCCCCTGCACTGCGTGCAGAGCAATTCTGTGTTGCACATCACACATGAAAGGAGCCTTGATTTCCTTGATGGCACTCCAGAGAATCCCCAAGAACACTGTTTCAAGGCTAGAGGGATCCTGAGGTCACTGTAACAACACGAAAGAGCTCCGTGGACCAAAAATCAACTCGAGATGAGAGGTTTGTCCCTGGCTTCGACTCCAGAGGAATACCACCTTACCACAAGCACCTCAAGAGGAGGCTTCTCTCAGCTCTAGGTATGTGAGAGGGATCCTGAGTTTGCGGCCTCAAGTGGAATGGACACCGCGATGCCCTGACTCGAAATAAGGCCGGATATCCCTGCAGTGACTTGAATGCAGGCTCGTCTTGCATCTCCCAAGAAGAAAGGATGTCTGAATCCCCTGTGGAGACCACAGAGAAAGACCTAGTTACACACCTCATCGCGACCGGAGGCCTCACATCCTTTGAAAACTCCAGAGGTACGCGGAGATCAGTGCCTCCAAAGGAGACGATGCCTGACTCTTCGTGAAACTTGATAGGAGTCCCAGGATTCTTGTGGCACGTGGAAAGGTACCCTTGGTCTACCGCCTCAGCTGGAGAGGCGTTCCAATTACCCTGCCAAGCCTTGAGGAGAATCCCGAGTTGTCCCTCGCAACTAGGCAGGAGTCCTGACGTGGCTGAACAAACACGTGGGTGGAAGGGCCATCCCCGTCGTAACTCGAGAATATACCCCAGGTTCCCGCCGCAACTCGAGAAAAACCATGAGACTTCCCCCTCGATGCGAGATGAGGCCCGATTCCCCTGTACTGCGTGCAGAGCAATTCCGTCTTGCACATCACACATGAAAGGAGCCTTGATTTCCTTGATGGCACTCCAGAGAAACCCCAAGAACACTGTTTCAAGGATAGAGGGGTCCTGAGGTCACTGTAGCAACACGAAAGAACTCTGTGGACCAAAAATCAACTCGAAAAGAGAGGTTAGTCCCTGGATTCGTCTCCAGAGGAATACCACCTTACCACAAGCACCTCAAGAGGAGGCTTCTCTCAGCTCTAGGTATGTGAGAGGGACCCTGAGTTTGCGGCCTCAAGTGGAATGGACACCGCGACGCCCTGACTCGAAATAAGGCCGGATATCCCTGCAGTGACTTCAATGCAGGCTCGTCTTGCATCTCCCAGGACGAAAGGATGTCTGAATCCCCTGTGGAAAGCACAGAGAAAGACTTAGTTCCCCACCTCATCGCGACCGATAGCCTCACATCCTTTGAAAACTCCAGAGGTACGCGGAGATCAGTGCCTCCAAAGGAGATGATGCCTGACTCCTCGTGAAACTTGATAGGAGTCCCAGGATTCCTGTGGCACTTGGAAACGGACACTTGGTCTCCCGCCTCAGCTGGAGAGGCGTCCCAATTGCCCTGCCAAGACTCGAGGAGAATCCAGAGTTGTCCCTCGCAACTAGGCAGGAGTCCTGATGTCGCTGAAGAAACACGTGGGTGGAAGGGCCATCCCCGTCGTAACTCGAGAATATACACCAGGTTCCCGCCGCAACTCGAGAAAAACCATGAGACTTCCCCCTCGCCGCGAGATGAGGCCCGATTCCCCTGCACTGCGTGCAGAGCAATTCCGTGGTGCACATCACACATGAAAGGAGGCTTGATTTCCTTGATGGCACTCCAGAGAAACCCCAAGAACACTGTTTCAAGGCTAGAGGGATCCTGAGGTCACTGTAGCAACACGAAAGAGCTCCGTGGGCCAAAAATCAACTCGAGATGAGAGGTTAGTCCCTGGCTTCGACTCCAGAGGAACACCACCTTACCACAAGCACCTCAAGAGGAGGCTACACTCAGCTCTAGGTATGTGAGAGGGACCCTGAGTTTGCGGCCTCAAGTGGAATGGACACCGCGATGCCCTGACGCGAAATAAGGCTGGATATCGCTGCAGTGACTTGAATGCAGGCTCGTCTTGCATCTCCCAAGATGAAAGGATGTCTGAATCCCCTGTGGAGACCACAGAGAAAGACCTAGTTCCCCACCTCATCGCGACCGGAGGCCTCACATCCTTTGAAAACTCCAGAGGTACGCGGAGATCAGTGCCTCCAAAGGAGACGATGCCTGACTCCTCGTGAAACTTGATAGGAGTCCCAGGATTCCTGTGGCACGTGGAAAGGGACCCTTGGTCTCCCGCCTCAGCTGGAGAGGCGTCCCAATTGCCTTGCCAAGCCTCGAGGAGAATCCCGAGTTGTGTCTCGCAACTAGGCAAGAGTCCTGACGTGGCTGAACAAACACGTGTGTGGAAGGGCCATCCCCGTCGTAACTCGAGAATATACCCCAGGTTCCCGCCGCAACTCGAGAAAAACCATGAGACTTCCCCCTCGCCGCGAGATGAGGCCCGATTCCCCTGCACTGCGTGCAGAGCAATTCTGTGTTGCACATCACACATGAAAGGAGCCTTGATTTCCTTGATGGCACTCCAGAGAAACCCCAAGAACACTGTTTCAAGGCTAGAGGGATCCTGAGGTCACTGTAGCAACACGAAAGAGCTCCGTGGGCCAAAAATCAACTCGAGATGAGAGGTTAGTCCCTGGCTTCGACTCCTGAGGAATACCACCTTACCACAAGCACCTCAAGAGGAGGCTTCTCTCAGCTCTATGTATGTGAGAGGGACCCTGAGTTTGCGGCCTCAAGTGGAATGGACACCGCGATGCCCTGACGCGAAATAAGGCTGGATATCCCTGCAGTGACTTGAATGCAGGCTCTTCTTGCATCTCCCAAGATGAAAGGATGTCTGAATCCCCTGTGGAGACCACAGAGAAAGACCTAGTTCCCCACCTCATCGCGACCGGAGGCCTCACATCCTTTGAAAACTCCAGAGGTACGCGGAGATCAGTGCCTCCAAAGGAGACGATGCCTGACTCCTCGTGAAACTTGATAGGAGTCCCAGGATTCCTGTGGCACGTGGAAAGGGACACTTGGTCTCCCGCCTCAGCTGGAGAGGCGTCCCAATTGCCTTGCCAAGCCTTGAGGAGAATCCCGAGTTGTGTCTCGCAACTAGGCAAGAGTCCTGACGTGGCTGAACACACACGTGTGTGGAAGGGCCATCCCCGTCGTAACTCGAGAATATACCCCAGGTTCCCGCCGCAACTCGAGAAAAACCATGAGACTTCCCCCTCGCCGCGAGATGAGGCCCGATTCCCCTGTACTGCGTGCAGAGCAATTCCGTCTTGCACATCACACATGAAAGGAGCCTTGATTTCCTTGATGGCACTCCAGAGAAACCCCAAGAACACTGTTTCAAGGATAGATGGATCCTGAGGTCACTGTAGCAACACGAAAGAACTCTGTGGACCAAAAATCAACTCGAAAAGAGAGGTTAGTCCCTGGATTCGTCTCCAGAGGAATACCACCCTACCACAAGCACCACAAGAGGAGGCTTCTCTCAGCTCTAGGTATGTGAGAGGGACCCTGAGTTTGCGGCCTCAAGTGGAATGGACACCGCGATGCCCTGACTCGAAATAAGGCCGGATATCCCTGCAGTGCCTGGAATGCAGGCTCGTCTTGCATCTCCCAAGACGAAAGGATGTCTGAATCCCCTGTGGAGACCACAGAGAAAGACCTAGTTCCCCACCTCATCGCGACCGGAGGCCTCACATCCTTTGAAAACTCCAGAGGTACGCGGAGATCAGTGCCTCCAAAGGAGACGATGCCTGACTCCTCGTGAAACTTGATAGGAGTCCCTGGATTCCTGTGGCACGTGGAAAGGGACCCTTGGTCTCCGGCCTCAGCTGGAGAGGCGTTCCAATTGCCGTGCCAAGCCTCGAGGAGAATCCCGAGTTGTCCCTCGCAACTAGGCAGGAGTCCTGACGTGGCTGAACAAACACGTGGGTGGAAGGGCCATCCCCGTCGTAACTCGAGAATATACCCCAGGTTCCCGCCGCAACTCGAGAAAAACCATGAGACTTCCCCCTCGATGCGAGATGAGGCCCGATTCCACTGTACTGCGTGCAGAGCAATTCCGTCTTGCACATCACACATGAAAGGAGCCTTGATTTCCTTGATGGCACTCCAGAGAAACCCCAAGAACACTGTTTCAAGGATAGAGGGATCCTGAGGTCACTGTAGCAACACGAAAGAACTCTGTGGACCAAAAATCAACTCGAAAAGAGAGGTTAGTCCCTGGATTCGTCTCCAGAGGAATACCACCTTACCACAAGCACCTCAAGAGGAGGCTTCTCTCAGCTCTAGGTATGTGAGAGGGACCCTGAGTTTGCGGCCTCAAGTGGAATGGACACCGCGATGCCCTGACTCGAAATAAGGCCGGATATCCCTGCAGTGACTTCAATGCAGGCTCGTCTTGCATCTCCCAGGACGAAAGGATGTCTGAATTCCCTGTGGAAAGCACAGAGAAAGACTTAGTTCCCCACCTCATCGCGACCGATAGCCTCACATCCTTTGAAAATTCCAGAGGTAAGCGGAGATCAGTGCCTCCAAAGGAGACGATGCCTGACTCCTCGTGAAACTTGATAGGAGTCCCAGGATTCCTGTGGCACTTGGAAAGGGACACTTGGTCTCCCGCCTGAGCTGGAGAGGCGTCCCAATTGCCCTGCCAAGCCTCGAGGAGAATCCAGAGTTGTCCCTCGCAACTAGGCAGGAGTCCTGACGTCGCTGAAGAAACACGTGGGTGGAAGGGCCATCCCCGTCGTAACTCGAGAATATACCCCAGGTTCCCGCCGCAACTCGAGAAAAACCATGAGACTTCCCCCTCGCAGCGAGATGAGGCCCGATTCCCCTGCACTGCGTGCAGAGCAATTCCGTGTTGCACATCACACATGAAAGGAGCCTTGATTTCCTTGATGGCACTCCAGAGAAACCCCAAGAACACTGTTTCAAGGCTAGAGGGATCCTGAGGTCACTGTAGCAACACGAAAGAGCTCCGTGGGCCAAAAATCAACTCGAGATGAGAGGTTAGTCCCTGGCTTCGACTCCAGAGGAATACCACCTTACCACAAGCACCTCAAGAGGAGGCTTCACTCAGCTCTAGGTATGTGAGAGGGACCCTGAGTTTACGGCCTCAAGTGGAATGGACACCGCGATGCCCTGACGCGAAATAAGGCTGGATATCCCTGCAGTGACTTGAATGCAGGCTCGTCTTGCATCTCCCAAGATGAAAGGATGTCTGAATCCCCTGTGGAGACCACAGAGAAAGACCTAGTTCCCCACCTCATCGCGACTGGAGGCCTCACATCCTTTGAAAACTCCAGAGGTACGCGGAGATCAGTGCCTCCAAAGGAGACGATGCCTGACTCCTCGTGAAACTTGATAGGAGTCCCAGGATTCCTGTGGCACGTGGAAAGGGACCCTTGGTCTCCCGCCTCAGCTGGAGAGGCGTCCCAATTGCCTTGCGAAGCCTCGAGGAGAATCCCGAGTTGTGTCTCGCAACTAGGCAAGAGTCCTGACGTGGCTAAACACACACGTGGGTGGAAGGGCCAGCCCCGTCGTAACTCGAGAATATACCCCAGGTTCCCGCCGCAACTCGAGAAAAACCATGAGACTTCCCCCTCGATGCGAGATGAGGCCCGATTCCCCTGCACTGCGTGCAGAGCAATTCTGTGTTGCACATCACACATGAAAGGAGCCTTGATTTCCTTCATGGCACTCCAGAGAAACACCAAGAACACTGTTTCAAGGCTAGAGGGATCCTGAGGTCACTGTAGCAACACGAAAGAGCTCCGTGGACCCAAAATCAACTCGAGATGAGAGGTTAGTCCCTGGCTTCGACTCCAGAGGAATACCACCTTACCACAAGCACCTCAAGAGGAGGCTTCTCTCAGCTCTAGGTATGTGAGAGGGACCCTGAGTTTGCGGCCTCAAGTGGAATGGACACCGCGATGCCCTGACTCGAAATAAGGCCGGATATCCCTGCAGTGACTTGAATGCAGGCTCGTCTTGCATCTCCCAAGAAGAAAGGATGTCTGAATCCCCTGTGGAGACCACAGAGAAAGACCTAGTTCCCCACCTCATCGCGACCGGAGGCCTCACATCCTTTGAAAACTCCAGAGGTACGCGGAGATCAGTGCCTCCAAAGGAGACGATGCCTGACTCCTCGTGAAACTTGATAGGAGTCCCAGGATTCCTGTGGCACGTGGAAATGGACCCTTGGTCTCCCGCCTCAGCTGGAGAGGCGTCCCAATTGCCTTGCCAAGCCTCGAGGAGAATCCCGAGTTGTGTCTCGCAACTAGGCAAGAGTCCTGACGTGGCTGAACACACACGTGGGTGGAAGGGCCATCCCCGTCGTAACTCGAGAATATACCCCAGGTTCCCGCCGCAACTCGAGAAAAACCATGAGACTTCCCCCTCGATGCGAGATGAGGCCCGATTCCACTGTACTGCGTGCAGAGCAATTCCGTCTTGCACATCACACATGAAAGGAGCCTTGATTTCCTTGATGGCACTCCAGAGAAACCCCAAGAACACTGTTTCAAGGATAGAGGGATCCTGAGGTCACTGTAGCAACACGGAAGAACTCTGTGGACCAAAAATCAACTCGAAAAGGGAGGTTAGTCCCTGGATTCGTCTCCAGAGGAATACCACCTTACCACAAGCACCTCAAGAGGAGGCTTCTCTCAGCTCTAGGTATGTGAGAGGGACCCTGAGTTTGCGGCCTCAAGTGGAATGGACACCGCGGTGCCCTGACTCGAAATAAGGCTGGATATCCCTGCAGTGACTTCAATGCAAGCTCGTCTTGCATTTCCCAGGACGAAAGGATGTCTGAATCCCATGTGGATAGCACAGAGAAAGACTTAGTTCCCCACCTCATCGCGACCGATAGCCTCACATCCTTTGAAAATTCCAGAGGTACGCGGAGATCAGTGCCTCCAAAGGAGACGATGCCTGACTCCTCGTGAAACTTGATAGGAGTCCCAGGATACCTGTGGCACTTGGAAAGGGACACTTGGTCTCCCGCCTCAGCTGGAGAGGCGTCCCAATTGCCCTGCCAAGCCTCGAGGAGAATCCAGAGTTGTCCCTCGCAACTAGGCAGGAGTCCTGACGTCGCTGAAGAAACACGTGAGTGGAAGGGCCATCCCCGTCGTAACTCGAGAATATACCCCAGGTTCCCGCCGCAACTCGAGAAAAACCATGAGACTTCCCCCTCGCCGCGAGATGAGGCCCGATTCCCTGCGTGCAGAGCAATTCCATGATGCACATCACACATGAAAGGAGCCTTGATTTCCTTGATGGCACTCCAGAGAAACCCCAAGAACACTGTTTCAAGGCTAGAGGGATCCTGAGGTCACTGTAGCAACACGAAAGAGCTCCTTGGGCCAAAAATCAACTCGAGATGAGAGGTTAGTCCCTGGCTTCGAATCCAGAGGAATACCACCTTACCACAAGCACCTCAAGAGGAGGCTTCTCTCAGCTCTAGGTATGTGAGAGGGACCCTGAGTTTGCGGCCTCAAGTGAAATGGACACCGCGATGCCCTGACTCGAAATAAGGCCGGATATCCCTGCAGTGACTTGAATGCAGGCTCGTCTTGCATCTCCCAAGAAGAAAGGATGTCTGAATCCCCTGTGGAGACCACAGAGAAACACCTAGTTCCCCACCTCATCGCGACCGGAGGCCTCACATCCTTTGAAAACTCCAGAGGTACGCGGAGATCAGTGCCTCCAAAGGAGACGATGCCTGACTCCTCGTGAAACTTGATAGGAGTCCCAGGATTCTTGTGGCACTTGGAAAGGGACCCTTGGTCTCCCGCCTCAGCTGGAGAGGCGTTCCAATTGCCGAGCCAAGCCTCGAGGAGAATCCCGAGTTGTCCCTCGCAACTAGGCAGGAGTCCTGACGTGGCTGAACAAACACGTGGGTGGAAGGGCCATCCCCGTCGTAACTCGAGAATATACCCCAGGTTCCCGCCGCAACTCGAGAAAAACCATGAGACTTCCCCCTCGATGCGAGATGAGGCCCGATTCCACTGTACTGCGTGCAGAGCAATTCCGTCTTGCACATCACACATGAAAGGAGCCTTGATTTCCTTGATGGCACTCCAGAGAAACCGCAAGAACACTGTTTCAAGGATAGAGGGATCCTGAGGTCACTGTAGCAACACGAAAGAACTTTGTGGACCAAAAATCAACTCGAAAAGAGAGGTTAGTCCCTGGATTCGTCTCCAGAGGAATACCACCTTACCACAAGCACCTCAAGAGGAGGCTTCTCTCAGCTCTAGGTATGTGAGACGGACCCTGAATTTGCGGCCTCAAGTGGAATGGACACCGCGATGCCCTGACTCGAAATAAGGCCGGATATCCCTGCAGTGACTTCAATGCAGGCTCGTCTTGCATCTCCCAGGACGAAAGGATGTCTGAATCCCCTGTGGATAGCACAGAGAAAGACTTAGTTCCCCACCTCATCGCGACCGATAGCCTCACATCCTTTGAAAACTCCAGAGGTACGCGGAGATCAGTGCCTCCAAAGGAGACGATGCCTGACTCCTCGTGAAACTTGATAGGAGTCCCAGGATTCTTGTGGCACGTGGAAAGGGACCCTTGGTCTCCCGCCTCAGCTGGAGAGGCGTTCCAATTGCCGTGCCAAGCCTCGAGGAGAATCCCGAGTTGTCCCTCGCAACTAGGCAGGAGTCCTGACGTCGCTGAACAAACACGTGGGTGGAAGGGCCATCCCCGTCGTAACTCGAGAATATACCCCAGGTTCCCGCCGCAACTCGAGAAAAACCATGAGACTTCCCCCTCGATGCGAGATGAGGCCCGATTCCCCTGCACTGCGTGCAGAGCAATTCCGTCTTGCACATCACACATGAAAGGAGCCTTGATTTCCTTCATGGCACTCCAGAGAAACCGCAAGAACACTGTTTCAAGGATAGAGGGATCCTGAGGTCACTGTAGCAACACGAAAGAACTCTGTGGACCAAAAATCAACTCGAAAAGAGAGGTTAGTCCCTGGATTCGTCTCCAGAGGAATACCACCTTACCACAAGCACCTCAAGAGGAGGCTTCTCTCAGCTCTAGGTATGTGAGAGGGACCCTGAATTTGCGGCCTCAAGTGGAATGGACACCGCGATGCCCTGACGCGAAATAAGGCTGGATATCCCTGCAGTGACTTGAATGCAGGCTCGTCTTGCATCTCCCAAGATGAAAGGATGTCTGAATCCCCTGTGGAGACCACAGAGAAAGACCTAGTTCCCCACCTCATCGCGACCGGAGGCCTCACATCCTTTGAAAACTCCAGAGGTACGCGGAGATCAGTGCCTCCAAAGGAGACGATGCCTGACTCCTCGTGAAACTTGATAGGAGTCCCAGGATTCTTGTGGCACGTGGAAAGGGACCCTTGGTCTCCCGCCTCAGCTGGAGAGGCGTCCCAATTGCCTTGCCAAGCCTCGAGGAGAATCCCGAGTTGTGTCTCGCAACTAGGCAAGAGTCCTGACGTGGCTGAACAAACACGTGTGTGGAAGGGCCATCCCCGTCGTAACTCGAGAATATACCCCAGGTTCCCGCCGCAACTCGAGAAAAACCATGAGACTTACCCCTCGCCGCGAGATGAGGCCCGATTCCCCTACACTGCGTGCAGAGCAATTCTGTGTTGCACATCACACATGAAAGGAGCCTTGATTTCCTTGATGGCACTCCAGAGAAACCCCAAGAACACTGTTTCAAGGCTAGAGGGATCCTGAGGTCACTGTAGCAACACGAAAGAGCTCCGTGGACCAAAAATCAACTCGAGATGAGAGGTTAGTCCCTGGCTTCGACTCCAGAGGAATACCACCTTACCACAAGCACCTCAAGAGGAGGCTTCTCTCAGCTCTAGGTATGTGAGAGGGACCCTGAGTTTGCGGCCTCAAGTGGAATGGACACCGCGATGCCCTGACTCGAAATAAGGCCGGATATCCCTGCAGTGACTGGAATGCAGGCTCGTCTTGCATCTCCCAAGACGAAAGGGTGTCTGAATCCCATGTGGAGACCACAGAGAAAGACCTAGTTCCACACCTCATCGCGACAGGAGGCCTCAAATCCTTTGAAAATTCCAGAGGTATGCGGAGATCAGTGCCTCCAAAGGAGACGATGCCTGACTCCTCGTGAAACTTGATAGGAGACCCAGGATTCCTGTGGCATGTGGAAAGGGACCCTTGGTCTCCCGTCTCAGCTGGAGAGGCATCCCAATTGCCCTGCAAAGCCTCGAGGAGAATCCCGAGTTGTCCCTCGCAACTAGGCAGGAGTCCTAACGTCGCTGAAGAAACACGTGTGTGGAAGGGCCATCCCCGTCGTAACTCGAGAATATACCCCAGGTTCCCGCCGCAACTCGAGAAAAACCATGAGACTTCCCCCTCGCTGCGAGATGAGGCCCGATTCCCCTGCACTGCGTGCAGAGCAATTCCGTGTTGCACATCACACATGAGAGGAGCCTTGATTTCCTTGATGGCACTCCAGAGAAACCCCAAGAACACTGTTTCAAGGCTAGAGGGATCCTGAGGTCACTGTAGCAACACGAAAGAGCTCCGTGGACCAAGAATCAACACGAGATGAGAGGTTAGTCCCTGGCTTCGACTTCTGAGGAATACCACCTTACCACAAGCACCTCAAGAGGAGGCTTCTCTCAGCTCTAGGTATGTGAGAGGGATCCTGAGTTTGCGGCCTCAAGTGGAATGGACACCGCGATGCCCTGACTCGAAATAAGGCCGGATATCCCTGCAGTGACTTGAATGCAGGCTCGTCTTGCAGCTCCCAAGAAGAAAGGATGTCTGAATCCCCTGTGGAGACCACAGAGAAACACCTAGTTCCCCACCTCATCGCGACCGGAGGCCTCACATCCTTTGAAAACTCCAGAGGTATGCGGAGATCAGTGCCTCCAAAGGAGACGATGCCTGACTCCTCGTGAAACTTGATAGGAGTCCCTGGATTCCTGTGGCACTTGGAAAGGGACACTTGGTCTCCCGCCTCAGCTGGAGAGGCGTCCCAATTGCCCTGCCAAGCTTCGAGGAGAATCCAGAGTTGTCCCTCGCAACTAGGCAGGAGTCCTGACGTCGCTGAACAAACACGTGGGTGGAAGGGCCATCCCCGTCGTAACTCGAGAATATACCCCAGGTTCCCGCCGCAACTCGAGAAAAACCATGAGACTTCCCCCTCGCCGCGAGATGAGGCCCGCTTCCCCTGCACTGCGTGCAGAGCAATTCCGTGTTGCACATCACACATGAAAGGAGCCTTGATTTCCTTGATGGCACTCCAGAGAAACCCCAAGAACACTGTTTCAAGGCTAGAGGGATCCTGAGGTCACTGTAGCAACACGAAAGGGCTCCGTGGGCCAAAAATCAACACGAGATGAGAGGTTAGTCCCTGGCTTCGACTCCAGAGGAATACCACCTTACCACAAGCACCTCAAGAGGAGGCTTCTCTCAGCTCTATGTATGTGAGAGGGACCCTGAGTTTGCGGCCTCAAGTGGAATGGACACCGCGATGCCCTGACGTGAAATAAGGCTGGATATCCCTGCAGTGACATGAATGCAGGCTCGTCTTGCATCTCCGAAGATGAAAGGATGTCTGAATCCCCTGTGGAGACCACAGAGAAAGACCTAGTTCTCCACTTTATCGCGACCGGAGGCCTCACATCCTTTGAAAACTCCAGAGGTACGCGAAGATCAGTGCCTCCAAAGGAGACGATGCCTGACTCCTCGTGAAACTTGATAGGAGTCCCAGGATTCCTGTGGCACGTGGAAAGGGACCCTTGGTCTCCCGCCTCAGCTGGAGAGGCGTCCCAATTGCCTTGCCAAGCCTCGAGGAGAATCCCGAGTTGTGTCTCGCAACTAGGCAAGAGTCCTGACGTGGCTGAACACACACGTGTGTGGAAGGGCCATCCCCGTCGTAACTCGAGAATATACCCCAGGTTCCCGCCGCAACTCGAAAAAAACCATGAGACTTCCCCCTCGCCGCGAGATGAGGCCCGATTCCCCTGCACTGCGTGCAGAGCAATTCTGTGTTGCACATCACACATGAAAGGAGCCTTGATTTCCTTGATGTCACTCCAGAGAAACCCGAAGAACACTGTTTCAAGGCTAGAGGGATCCTGAGGTCACTGTAGCAACACGAAAGAGCTCCGTGGACCAAAAATCAACTCGAGATGAGAGGTTAGTCCCTGGCTTCGAATCCAGAGGAATACTACCTTACCACAAGCACTTCAAGAGGAGGCTTCTCTCAGCTCTAGGTATGTGAGAGGGATCCTGAGTTTGCGGCCTCAAGTGGAATGGACACCGCGATGCCCTGACGCGAAATAAGGCTGGATATCCCTGCAGTGACTTGAATGCAGGCTCGTCTTGCATCTCCCAAGAAGAAAGGATGTCTGAATCCCCTGTGGAGACCACAGAGAAAGACCTAGTTCCCCACCTCATCGCGACCGGAGGCCTCACATCCTTTGAAAACTCCAGAGGTACGCGGAGATCAGTGCCTCCAAAGGAGACGATGCCTGACTCCTCGTGAAACTTGATAGGAGACCCAGGATTCCTTTGGCACGTGGAAAGGGACCCTTGTTCTCCCGCCTCAGCTGGAGAGGCGTCCCAATTGCCCTGCCAAGCCTCGAGGAGAATCCCGAGTTGTCCCTCGCAACTAGGCAGGAGTCCTGACGTGGCTGAACAAACACGTGGGTGGAAGGGCCATCCCCGTCGTAACTCGAGAATATACCCCAGGTTCCCGCCGCAACTCGAGAAAAACCATGAGACTTCCCCCTCGATGCGAGATGAGGCCCAATTCCCCTGTACTGCGTGCAGAGCAATTCCGTCTTGCACATCACACATGAAAGGAGCCTTGATTTCCTTGATGGCACTCCAGAGAAACCCCAAGAACACTGTTTCAAGGCTAGAGGGATCCTGAGGTCACTGTAGCAACACGAAAGAGCTCCGTGGGCCAAAAATCAACTCGAGATGAGAGGTTAGTCCCTGGCTTCGTCTCCAGAGGAATACCACCTTACCACAAGCACCTCAAGAGGAGGCTTCTCTCAGCTCTAGGTATGTGAGAGGGACCCTGAGTTTGCGGCCTCAAGTGGAATGGACACCGCGATGCCCTGACGCGAAATAAGGCCGGATATCCCTGCAGTGACTTCAATGCAGGCTCGTCTTGCATCTCCCAAGACGAAAGGATGTCTGAATCCCCTGTGGAAAGCACAGAGAAAGACTTAGTTCCCCACCTCATCGCGACCGATAGCCTCACATCCTTTGAAAACTCCAGAGGTACGCGGAGATCAGTGCCTCCAAAGGAGACGATGCCTGACTTCTCGTGAAACTTGATAGGAGTCCCAGGATTCCTGTGGCACTTGGAAAGGGACACTTGGTCTCCCGCCTGAGCTGGAGAGGCGTCCCAATTGCCCTGCCAAGCCTCGAGGAGAATCCAGAGTTGTCCCTCGCAACTAGGCAGGAGTCCTGACGTCGCTGAAGAAACACGTGGGTGGAAGGGCCATCCCCGTCGTAACTCGAGAATATACCCCAGGTTCCCGCCGCAACTCGAGAAAAACCATGAGACTTCCCCCTCGCCGCGAGAGGAGGACCGATTCCCCTGCACTGCGTGCAGAGCAATTCCGTGTTGCACATCACACATGAAAGGAGCCTTGATTTCCTTGATGGCACTCCAGAGAAACCCCAAGAACACTGTTTCAAGGCTAGAGGGATCCTGAGGTCACTGTAGCAACACGAAAGAGCTCCGTGGGCCAAAAATCAACTCGAGATGAGAGGTTAGTCCCTGGCTTCGACTCCTGAGGAATACCACCTTACCACAAGCACCTCAAGAGGAGGCTTCTCTCAGCTCTATGTATGTGAGAGGGACCCTGAGTTTGCGGCCTCAAGTGGAATGGACACCGCGATGCCCTGACGCGAAATAAGGCTGGATATCCCTGCAGTGACTTGAATGCAGGCTCGTCTTGCATCTCCCAAGATGAAAGGATGTCTGAATCCCCTGTGGAGACCACAGAGAAAGACCTAGTTCTCCACTTTATCGCGACCGGAGGCCTCACATCCTTTGAAAACTCCAGAGGTACGCGAAGATCAGTGCCTCCAAAGGAGACGATGCCTGACTCCTCGTGAAACTTGATAGGAGTCCCAGGATTCCTGTGGCACGTGGAAAGGGACCCTTGGTCTCCCGGCTCAGCTGGAGAGGCGTCCCAATTGCCTTGCCAAGCCTCGAGGAGAATCCCGAGTTGTGTCTCGCAACTAGGCAAGAGTCCTGACGTGGCTGAACACACACGTGTGTGGAAGGGCCATCCCCGTCGTAACTCGAGAATATACCCCAGGTTCCCGCCGCAACTCGAAAAAAACCATGAGACTTCCCCCTCGCCGCGAGATGAGGCCCGATTCCCCTGCACTGCGTGCAGAGCAATTCTGTGTTGCACATCACACATGAAAGGAGCCTTGATTTCCTTGATGTCACTCCAGAGAAACCCGAAGAACACTGTTTCAAGGCTAGAGGGATCCTGAGGTCACTGTAGCAACACGAAAGAGCTCCGTGGACCAAAAATCAACTCGAGATGAGAGGTTAGTCCCTGGCTTCGAATCCAGAGGAATACTACCTTACCACAAGCACTTCAAGAGGAGGCTTCTCTCAGCTCTAGGTATGTGAGAGGGATCCTGAGTTTGCGGCCTCAAGTGGAATGGACACCGCGATGCCCTGACGCGAAATAAGGCTGGATATCCCTGCAGTGACTTGAATGCAGGCTCGTCTTGCATCTCCCAAGAAGAAAGGATGTCTGAATCCCCTGTGGAGACCACAGAGAAAGACCTAGTTCCCCACCTCATCGCGACCGGAGGCCTCACATCCTTTGAAAACTCCAGAGGTACGCGGAGATCAGTGCCTCCAAAGGAGACGATGCCTGACTCCTCGTGAAACTTGATAGGAGTCCCAGGATTCCTGTGGTACGTGGAAAGGGACCCTTGGTCTCCCGCCTCAGCTGGAGAGGCGTCCCAATTGCCTTGCCAAGCCTCGAGGAGAATCCCGAGTTTTGTCTCGCAACTAGGCAAGAGTCCTGACGTGGCTGAACAAACACGTGTGTGGAAGGGCCATCCCCGTCGTAACTCGAGAATATACCCCAGGTTCCCGCCGCAACTCGAGAAAAACCATGAGACTTCCCCCTCGCCGCGAGATGAGGCCCGATTCCCCTGCACTGCGTGCAGAGCAATTCTGTGTTGCACATCACACATGAAAGAAGCCTTGATTTCCTTGATGGCACTCCAGAGAAACCCCAAGAACACTGTTTCAAGGCTAGAGGGATCCTGAGGTCACTGTAGCAACACGAAAGAGCTCCGTGGACCAAAAATCAACTCGAGATGAGAGGTTAGTCCCTGGCTTCGACTCCAGAGGAATACCACCTTACCACAAGCACCTCAAGAGGAGGCTTCTCTCAGCTCTAGGTATGTGAGAGGGACCCTGAGTTTGCGGCCTCAAGTGGAATGGACACCGCGATGCCCTGACGCGAAATAAGGCTGGATATCCCTGCAGTGACTGGAATGCAGGCTCGTCTTGCATCTCCCAAGACGAAAGGGTGTCTGAATCCCCTGTGGAGACCACAGAGAAAGACCTAGTTCCCCACCTCATCGCGACAGGAGGCCTCAAAATCTTTGAAAACTCCAGAGGTATGAGGAGATCAGTGCCTCCAAAGGAGACGATGCCTGACTCCTCGTGAAACTTGATAGGAGACCCAGGATTCCTTTGGCACGTGGAAAGGGACCCTTGTTCTCCCGCCTCAGCTGGAGAGGCGTCCCAATTGCCCTGCCAAGCCTCGAGGAGAATCCCGAGTTGTCCCTCGCAACTAGGCAGGAGTCCTGACGTGGCTGAACAAACACGTGGGTGGAAGGGCCATCCCCGTCGTAACTCGAGAATATACCCCAGGTTCCCACCGCAACTCGAGAAAAACCATGAGACTTCCCCCTCGATGCGAGATGAGGCCCAATTCCCCTGTACTGCGTGCAGAGCAATTCCGTCTTGCACATCACACATGAAAGGAGCCTTGATTTCCTTGATGGCACTCCAGAGAAACCCCAAGAACACTGTTTCAAGGCTAGAGGGATCCTGAGGTCACTGTAGCAACACGAAAGAGCTCCGTGGGCCAAAAATCAACTCGAGATGAGAGGTTAGTCCCTGGCTTCGTCTCCAGAGGAATACCACCTTACCACAAGCACCTCAAGAGGAGGCTTCTCTCAGCTCTAGGTATGTGAGAGGGACCCTGAGTTTGCGGCCTCAAGTGGAATGGACACCGCGATGCCCTGACGCGAAATAAGGCCGGATATCCCTGCAGTGACTTCAATGCAGGCTCGTCTTGCATCTCCCAAGACGAAAGGATGTCTGAATCCCCTGTGGAAAGCACAGAGAAAGACTTAGTTCCCCACCTCATCGCGACCGATAGCCTCACATCCTTTGAAAACTCCAGAGGTACGCGGAGATCAGTGCCTCCAAAGGAGACGATGCCTGACTTCTCGTGAAACTTGATAGGAGTCCCAGGATTCCTGTGGCACTTGGAAAGGGACACTTGGTCTCCCGCCTCAGCTGGAGAGGCGTCCCAATTGCCCTGCCAAGCCTCGAGGAGAATCCAGAGTTGTCCCTCGCAACTAGGCAGGAGTCCTGACGTCGCTGAAGAAACACGTGGGTGGAAGGGCCATCCCCGTCGTAACTCGAGAATATACCCCAGGTTCCCGCCGCAACTCGAGAAAAACCATGAGACTTCCCCCTCGCTGCGAGATGAGGCACGATTCCCCTGCACTGCGTGCAGAGCAATTCCGTGTTGCACATCACACATGAAAGGAGCCTTGATTTCCTTGATGGCACTCCAGAGAAACCCCAAGAACACTGTTTCAAGGCTAGAGGGATCCTGAGGTCACTGTAGCAACACGAAAGAGCTCCGTGGGCCAAAAATCAACTCGAGATGAGAGGTTAGTCCCTGGCTTCGACTCCTGAGGAATACCACCTTACCACAAGCACCTCAAGAGGAGGCTTCTCTCAGCTCTATGTATGTGAGAGGGACCCTGAGTTTGCGGCCTCAAGTGGAATGGACACCGCGATGCCCTGACGCGAAATAAGGCTGGATATCCCTGCAGTGACTTGAATGCAGGCTCGTCTTGCATCTCCCAAGATGAAAGGATGTCTGAATCCCCTGTGGAGACCACAGAGAAAGACCTAGTTCCCCACCTCATCGCGACCGGAAGCCTCACATCCTTTGAAAACTCCAGAGGTACACGGAGATCAGTGCCTCCAAAGGAGACGATGCCTGACTCCTCGTGAAACTTGATAGGAGTCCCAGGATTCCTGTGGCACGTGGAAAGGGACCCTTGGTCTCCCGCCTCAGCTGGAGAGGCGTCCCAATTGCCTTGCCAAGCCTCGAGGAGAATCCCGAGTTGTGTCTCGCAACTAGGCAAGAGTCCTGACGTGGCTGAACAAACACGTGTGTGGAAGGGCCATCCCCGTCGTAACTCGAGAATATACCCCAGGTACCCGCCGCAACTCGAGAAAAACCATGAGACTTCCCCCTCGCCGCGAGATGAGGCCCGATTCCCCTGCACTGCGTGCAGAGCAATTCTGTGTTGCACATCACACATGAAAGGAGCCTTGATTTCCTTCATGGCACTCCAGAGAAACCCCAAGAACACTGTTTCAAGGATAGAGGGATCCTGAGGTCACTGTAGCAACATGAAAGAGCTCCGTGGACCAAAAATCAACTCGAGATGAGAGGTTAGTCCCTGGCTTCGACTCCAGAGGAATACCACCTTACCACAAGCACCTCAAGAGGAGGCTTCTCTCAGCTCTAGGTATGTGAGAGGGACCCTGAGTTTGCGGCCTCAAGTGGAATGGACACCGCGATGCCGTGACTCGAAATAAGGCCGGATATCCCTGCAGGGACTGGAATGCAGGCTCGTCTTGCATCTCCCAAGACGAAAGGGTGTCTGAATCCCCTGTGGAGACCACAGAGAAAGACCTAGTTCCCCACCTCATCGCGACCGGAGGCCTCACATCCTTTGAAAACTCCAGAGGTACGCGGAGATCAGTGCCTGCAAAGGAGACGATGCCTGACTCCTCGTGAAACTTGATAGGAGTCCCAGGATTCCTGTGGCACGTGGAAAGGGACCCTTGGTCTCCCGCCTCAGCTGGAGAGGCGTCCCAATTGCCTTGCCAAGCCTCGAGGAGAATCCCGAGTTGTGTCTCGCAACTAGGCAAGAGTCCTGACGTGGCTGAACAAACACGTGTGTGGAAGGGCCATCCCCGTCGTAACTCGAGAATATACCCCAGGTTCCCGCCGCAACTCGAGAAAAACCATGAGACTTCCCCCTCGCCGCGAGATGAGGCCCGATTTCCCTGCACTGCGTGCAGAGCAATTTTGTGTTGCACATCACACATGAAAGGAGCCTTGATTACCTTCATGGCACTCCAGAGAAACCCCAAGAACACTGTTTCAAGGCTAGAGGGATCCTGAGGTCACTGTAGCAACACGAAAGAGCTCCGTGGACCAAAAATCAACTCGAGATGAGAGGTTAGTCCCTGGCTTCGATTCCAGAGGAATACCACCTTACCACAAGCACCTCAAGAGGAGGCTTCTCTCAGCTCTAGGTATGTGAGAGGGACCCTGAGTTTGCGGCCTCAAGTGGAATGGACACCGCGATGCCCTTACTCGAAATAAGGCCGGATATTCCTGCAGTGACTGGAATGCAGGCTCGTCTTGCATCTCCCAAGACGAAAGGGTGTCTGAATCCCCTGTGGAGACCACAGAGAAAGACCTAGTTCCCCACCTCATCGCGACAGGAGGCCTCAAAATCTTTGAAAACTCCAGAGGTATGAGGAGATCAGTGCCTCCAAAGGACACGATGCCTGACTCCTCGTGAAACTTGATAGGAGACCCAGGATTCCTTTGGCACGTGGAAAGGGACTCTTGTTCTCCCGCCTCAGCTGGAGAGGCGTCCCAATTGCCCCGCCAAGCCTCGAGGAGAATCCCGAGTTGTCCCTCGCAACTAGGCAGGAGTCCTGACGTGGCTGAACAAACACGTGGGTGGAAGGGCCATCCCCGTCGTAACTCGAGAATATACCCCAGGTTCCCGCCGCAACTCGAGAAAAACCATGAGACTTCCCCCTCGATGCGAGATGAGGCCCAATTCCCCTGTACTGCGTGCAGAGCAATTCCGTCTTGCACATCACACATGAAAGGAGCCTTGATTTCCTTGATGGCACTCCAGAGAAACCCCAAGAACACTGTTTCAAGGCTAGAGGGATCCTGAGGTCACTGTAGCAACACGAAAGAGCTCCGTGGGCCAAAAATCAACTCGAGATGAGAGGTTAGTCCCTGGCTTCGTCTCCAGAGGAATACCACCTTACCCCAAGCACCTCAAGAGGAGGCTTCTCTCAGCTCTAGGTATGTGAGAGGGACCCTGAGTTTGCGGCCTCAAGTGGAATGGACACCGCGATGCCCTGACTCGAAATAAGGCCGGATATCCCTGCAGTGCCTGGAATGCAGGCTCGTCTTGCATCTCCCAAGACGACAGGGTGTCTGAATCCCCTGTGGAGACCACAGAGAAAGACCTAGTTCCCCACCTCATCGCGACCGGAGGCCTCACATCCTTTGAAAACTCCAGAGGTATGCGGAGATCAGTGCCTTCAAAGGAGACGATGCCTGACTCCTCGTGAAACTTGATAGGAGACCCAGGATTCCTGTGGCACGTGGAAAGGGACCCTTCGTCTCCCGTCTCAGCTGGAGAGGCGTCCCAATTGCCCTGCCAAGCCTCGAGGAGAATCCAGAGTTGTCCCTCGCAACTAGGCAGGAGTCCTGACGTCGCTGAAGAAACACGTGGGTGGAAGGGCCATCCCCGTCGTAACTCGAGAATATACCCCAGGTTCCCGCCGCAACTCGAGAAAAACCATGAGACTTCCCCCTCGCTGCGAGATGAGGCCCGATTCCCCTGCACTGCGTGCAGAGCAATTCCGTGTTGCACATCACACATGAAAGGAGCCTTGATTTCCTTCATGGCACTCCAGAGAAACCCCAAGAACACTGTTTCAAGGCTAGAGGGATCCTGAGGTCACTGTAGCAACACGAAAGAGCTCCGTGGACCCAAAATCAACTCGAGATGAGAGGTTAGTCCCTGGCTTCGACTCCTGAGGAATACCACCTTACCACAAGCACCTCAAGAGGAGGCTTCTCTCAGCTTTATGTATGTGAGAGGGACCCTGAGTTTGCGGCCTCAAGTGGAATGGACACCGCGATGCCCTGACGCGAAATAAGGCTGGATATCCCTGCAGTGACTTGAATGCAGGCTCGTCTTGCATCTCCCAAGATGAAAGGATGTCTGAATCCCCTGTGGAGACCACAGAGAAAGACCTAGTTCCCCACCTCATCGCGACCGGAGGCCTCACATCCTTTGAAAACTCCAGAGGTACGCGGAGATCAGTGCCTCCAAAGGAGACGATGCCTCACTCCTCGTGAATCTTGATAGGAGTCCCAGGATTCCTGTGGCACGTGGAAAGGGACGCTTGGTCTCCCGCCTCAGCTGGAGAGGCGTCCCAATTGCCTTGCCAAGCCTCGAGGAGAATCCCGAGTTGTGTCTCGCAACTAGGCAAGAGTCCTGACGTGGCTGAACAAACACGTGTGTGGAAGGGCCATCCCCGTCGTAACTCGAGAATATACCCCAGGTTCCCGCCGCAACTCGAGAAAAACCATGAGACTTCCCCCTCGCCGCGAGATGAGGCCCGATTCCCCTGCACTGCGTGCAGAGCAATTCTGTGTTGCACATCACACATGAAAGGAGCCTTGATTTCCTTCATGGCACTCCAGAGAAACCCCAAGAACACTGTTTCAAGGATAGAGGGATCCTGAGGTCACTGTAGCAACATGAAAGAGCTCCGTGGACCAAAAATCAACTCGAGATGAGAGGTTAGTCCCTGGCTTCGACTCCAGAGGAATACCACCTTACCACAAGCACCTCAAGAGGAGGCTTCTCTCAGCTCTAGGTATGTGAGAGGGACCCTGAGTTTGCGGCCTCAAGTGGAATGGACACCGCGATGCCGTGACTCGAAATAAGGCCGGATATCCCTGCAGGGACTGGAATGCAGGCTCGTCTTGCATCTCCCAAGACGAAAGGGTGTCTGAATCCCCTGTGGAGACCACAGAGAAAGACCTAGTTCCCCACCTCATCGCGACCGGAGGCCTCACATCCTTTGAAAACTCCAGAGGTACGCGGAGATCAGTGCCTGCAAAGGAGACGATGCCTGACTCCTCGTGAAACTTGATAGGAGTCCCAGGATTCCTGTGGCACGTGGAAAGGGACCCTTGGTCTCCCGCCTCAGCTGGAGAGGCGTCCCAATTGCCTTGCCAAGCCTCGAGGAGAATCCCGAGTTGTGTCTCGCAACTAGGCAAGAGTCCTGACGTGGCTGAACAAACACGTGTGTGGAAGGGCCATCCCCGTCGTAACTCGAGAATATACCCCAGGTTCCCGCCGCAACTCGAGAAAAACCATGAGACTTCCCCCTCGCCGCGAGATGAGGCCCGATTTCCCTGCACTGCGTGCAGAGCAATTTTGTGTTGCACATCACACATGAAAGGAGCCTTGATTACCTTCATGGCACTCCAGAGAAACCCCAAGAACACTGTTTCAAGGCTAGAGGGATCCTGAGGTCACTGTAGCAACACGAAAGAGCTCCGTGGACCAAAAATCAACTCGAGATGAGAGGTTAGTCCCTGGCTTCGATTCCAGAGGAATACCACCTTACCACAAGCACCTCAAGAGGAGGCTTCTCTCAGCTCTAGGTATGTGAGAGGGACCCTGAGTTTGCGGCCTCAAGTGGAATGGACACCGCGATGCCCTGACTCGAAATAAGGCCGGATATTCCTGCAGTGACTGGAATGCAGGCTCGTCTTGCATCTCCCAAGACGAAAGGGTGTCTGAATCCCCTGTGGAGACCACAGAGAAAGACCTAGTTCCCCACCTCATCGCGACAGGAGGCCTCAAAATCTTTGAAAACTCCAGAGGTATGAGGAGATCAGTGCCTCCAAAGGACACGATGCCTGACTCCTCGTGAAACTTGATAGGAGACCCAGGATTCCTTTGGCACGTGGAAAGGGACCCTTGTTCTCCCGCCTCAGCTGGAGAGGCGTCCCAATTGCCCCGCCAAGCCTCGAGGAGAATCCCGAGTTGTCCCTCGCAACTAGGCAGGAGTCCTGACGTGGCTGAACAAACACGTGGGTGGAAGGGCCATCCCCGTCGTAACTCGAGAATATACCCCAGGTTCCCGCCGCAACTCGAGAAAAACCATGAGACTTCCCCCTCGATGCGAGATGAGGCCCAATTCCCCTGTACTGCGTGCAGAGCAATTCCGTCTTGCACATCACACATGAAAGGAGCCTTGATTTCCTTGATGGCACTCCAGAGAAACCCCAAGAACACTGTTTCAAGGCTAGAGGGATCCTGAGGTCACTGTAGCAACACGAAAGAGCTCCGTGGGCCAAAAATCAACTCGAGATGAGAGGTTAGTCCCTGGCTTCGTCTCCAGAGGAATACCACCTTACCCCAAGCACCTCAAGAGGAGGCTTCTCTCAGCTCTAGGTATGTGAGAGGGACCCTGAGTTTGCGGCCTCAAGTGGAATGGACACCGCGATGCCCTGACGCGAAATAAGGCCGGATATCCCTGCAGTGACTTCAATGCAGGCTCGTCTTGCATCTCCCAAGACGAAAGGATGTCTGAATCCCCTGTGGAAAGCACAGAGAAAGACTTAGTTCCCCACCTCATCGCGACCGATAGCCTCACATCCTTTGAAAACTCCAGAGGTACGCGGAGATCAGTGCCTCCAAAGGAGACGATGCCTGACTTCTCGTGAAACTTGATAGGAGTCCCAGGATTCCTGTCGCACTTGGAAAGGGACACTTGGTCTCCCGCCTCAGCTGGAGAGGCGTCCCAATTGCCCTGCCAAGCCTCGAGGAGAATCCAGAGTTGTCCCTCGCAACTAGGCAGGAGTCCTGACGTCGCTGAAGAAACACGTGGGTGGAAGGGCCATCCCCGTCGTAACTCGAGAATATACCCCAGGTTCCCGCCGCAACTCGAGAAAAACCATGAGACTTCCCCCTCGCCGCGAGATGAGGCCCGATTCCCCTGCACTGCGTGCAGAGCAATTCCGTGTTGCACATCACACATGAAAGGAGCCTTGATTTCCTTGATGGCACTCCAGAGAATCCCCAAGAACACTGTTTCAAGGCTAGAGGGATCCTGAGGTCACTGTAGCAACACGAAAGAGCTCCGTGGGCCAAAAATCAACTCGAGATGAGAGGTTAGTCCCTGGCTTCGACTCCTGAGGAATACCACCTTACCACAAGCACCTCAAGAGGAGGCTTCTCTCAGCTCTATGTATGTGAGAGGGACCCTGAGTTTGCGGCCTCAAGTGGAATGGACACCGCGATGCCCTGACGCGAAATAAGGCTGGATATCCCTGCAGTGACTTGAATGCAGGCTCGTCTTGCATCTCCCAAGATGAAAGGATGTCTGAATCCCCTGTGGAGACCACAGAGAAAGACCTAGTTCCCCACCTCATCGCGACCGGAGGCCTCACATCCTTTGAAAACTCCAGAGGTACACGGAGATCAG
The DNA here is from genome assembly GCF_910594005.1 of Cervus elaphus. Lineage (NCBI taxonomy): Eukaryota > Metazoa > Chordata > Mammalia > Artiodactyla > Cervidae > Cervus > Cervus elaphus. Next base: position 1,492,943 of record NW_025316687.1, on the reverse strand, counting down.
TTCCTCCAAAGGAGACGATGCCTGACTCCTCGTGAAACTTGATAGGAGTCCCAGGATTCCTGTGGCACGTGGAAAGGGACCCTTGGTCTCCCGCCTCAGCTGGAGAGGCGTCCCAATTGCCTTGCCAAGCCTCGAGGAGAATCCCGAGTTGTGTCTCGCAACTAGGCAAGAGTCCTGACGTGGCTGAACAAACACGTGTGTGGAAGGGCCATCCCCGTCGTAACTCGAGAGTATACCCCAGGTTCCCGCCGCAACTCGAGAAAAACCATGAGACTTCCCCCTCGCCGCGAGATGAGGCCCGATTCCCCTGCACTGCGTGCAGAGCAATTCTGTGTTGCACATCACACATGAAAGGAGCCTTGATTTCCTTCATGGCACTCCAGAGAAACCCCAAGAACACTGTTTCAAGGATAGAGGGATCCTGAGGTCACTGTAGCAACACGAAAGAACTCTGTGGACCAAAAATCAACTCGAAAAGAGAGGTTAGTCCCTGGATTCGTCTCCAGAGGAATACCACCTTACCACAAGCACCTCAAGAGGAGGCTTCTCTCAGCTCTAGGTATGTGAGAGGGACCCTGAGTTTGCGGCCTCAAGTGGAATGGACACCGCGATGCCCTGACTCGAAATAAGGCTGGATATCCCTGCAGTGACTTCAATGCAGGCTCGTCTTGCTTCTCCCAGGACGAAAGGATATCTGAATCCCCTGTGGAAAGCACAGAGAAAGACTTAGTTTCCCACCTCATCACGACCGATAGCCTCACATCCTTTGAAAATTCCAGAGGTACGCGGATATCAGTGCCTCCAAAGGAGACGATGCCTGACTTCTCGTGAAACTTGATAGGAGTCCCAGGATTCCTGTGGCACTTGGAAAGGGACACTTGGTCTCCCGCCTCAGCTGGAGAGGCGTCCCAATTGCCCTGCCAAGCCTCGAGGAGAATCCAGAGTTGTCCCTCGCAACTAGGCAGGAGTCCTGACGTCGCTGAAGAAACACGTGGGTGGAAGGGCCATCCCCGTCGTAACTCGAGAATATACCCCAGGTTCCCGCCGCAACTCGAGAAAAAACCATGAGACTTCCCCCTCGCTGCGAGATGAGGCCCGATTCCCCTGCACTGCGTGCAGAGCAATTCCGTGTTGCACATCACACATGAAAGGAGCCTTGATTTCCTTCATGGCACTCCAGAGAAACCCCAAGAACACTGTTTCAAGGCTAGAGGGATCCTGAGGTCACTGTAGCAACACGAAAGAGCTCCGTGGGCCAAAAATCAACTCGAGATGAGAGGTTAGTCCCTGGCTTCGACTCCTGAGGAATACCACCTTACCACAAGCACCTCAAGAGGAGGCTTCTCTCAGCTTTATGTATGTGAGAGGGACCCTGAGTTTGCGGCCTCAAGTGGAATGGACACCGCGATGCCCTGACGCGAAATAAGGCTGGATATCCCTGCAGTGACTTGAATGCAGGCTCGTCTTTCATCTCCCAAGATGAAAGGATGTCTGAATCCCCTGTGGAGACCACAGAGAAAGACCTAGTTCCCCACCTCATCGCGACCGGAGGCCTCACATCCTTTGAAAACTCCAGAGGTACGCGGAGATCAGTGCCTCCAAAGGAGACGATGCCTCACTCCTCGTGAATCTTGATAGGAGTCCCAGGATTCCTGTGGCACGTGGAAAGGGACGCTTGGTCTCCCGTCTCAGCTGGAGAGGCGTCCCAATTGCCTTGCCAAGCCTCGAGGAGAATCCCGAGTTGTGTCTCGCAACTAGGCAAGAGTCCTGACGTGGCTGAACAAACACGTGTGTGGAAGGGCCATCCCCGTCGTAACTCGAGAATATACCCCAGGTTCCCGCCGCAACTCGAGAAAAACCATGAGACTTCCCCCTCGCCGCGAGATGAGGCCCGATTCCCCTGCACTGCGTGCAGAGCAATTCTGTGTTGCACATCACACATGAAAGGAGCCTTGATTTCCTTCATGGCACTCCAGAGAAACCCCAAGAACACTGTTTCAAGGATAGAGGGATCCTGAGGTCACTGTAGCAACATGAAAGAGCTCCGTGGACCAAAAATCAACTCGAGATGAGAGGTTAGTCCCTGGCTTCGACTCCAGAGGAATACCACCTTACCACAAGCACCTCAAGAGGAGGCTTCTCTCAGCTCTAGGTATGTGAGAGGGACCCTGAGTTTGCGGCCTCAAGTGGAATGGACACCGCGATGCCCTGACTCGAAATAAGGCCGGATATCCCTGCAGGGACTGGAATGCAGGCTCGTCTTGCATCTCCCAAGACGAAAGGGTGTCTGAATCCCCTGTGGAGACCACAGAGAAAGACCTAGTTCCCCACCTCATCGCGACCGGAGGCCTCACATCCTTTGAAAACTCCAGAGGTATGCGGAGATCAGTGCCTCCAAAGGAGACGATGCCTGACTCCTCGTGAAACTTGATAGGAGACCCAGGATTCCTGTGGCACGTGGAAAGGGACCCTTGGTCTCCCGTCTCAGCTGGAGAGGCGTCCCAATTGCCCTGCAAAGCCTCGAGGAGAATCCCGAGTTGTCCCTCGCAACTAAGCAAGAGTCCTGACATGGCTGAACACACACGTGTGTGGAAGGGCCATCCCCGTTGTAACTCGAGAATATACCCCAGGTTCCTGCCGCAACTCGAGAAAAACCATGAGACTTCCCCCTCGATGCGAGATGAGGCCCGATTCCCCTGTACTGCGTGCAGAGCAATTCCGTCTTGCACATCACACATGAAAGGAGCCTTGATTTCCTTGATGGCACTCCAGAGAAACCCCAAGAACACTGTTTCAAGGCTAGAGGGATCCTGAGGTCACTGTAGCAACACGAAAGAACTCTGTGGACCAAAAATCAACTCGAAAAGAGAGGTTAGTCCCTGGATTCGTCTCCAGAGGAATACCACCTTACCACAAGCACCTCAAGAGGAGGCTTCTCTCAGCTCTAGGTATGTGAGAGGGACCCTGAGTTTGCGGCCTCAAGTGGAATGGACACCGCGATGCCCTGACGCGAAATAAGGCTGGATATCCCTGCAGTGACTTGAATGCAGGCTCGTCTTGCATCTCCCAGGACAAAAGGATGTCTGAATCCCCTGTGGAAAGCACAGAGAAAGACTTAGTTTCCCACCTCATCGCGACCGATAGCCTCACATCCTTTGAAAATTCCAGAGGTACGCGGAGATCAGTGCCTCCAAAGGAGACGATGCCTGACTCCTCGTGAAACTTGATAGGAGTCCCAGGATTCCTGTGGCACTTGGAAAGGGACACTTGGTCTCCCGCCTCAGCTGGAGAGGCGTCCCAATTGCCCTGCAAAGCCTCGAGGAGAATCCAGAGTTGTCCCTCGCAACTAGGCAGGAGTCCTGACGTGGCTGAACAAACACGTGTGTGGAAGGGCCATCCCCGTCGTAACTCGAGAATATAACCCAGGTTCCCGCCGCAACTCGAGAAAACCATGAGACTTCCCCCTCGCCGCGAGATGAGACCCGATTCCCCTGCACTGCGTGCAGAGCAATTCCGTCTTGCACATCACACATGAAAGGAGCCTTGATTTCCTTAATGGCACTCCAGAGAAACCCCAAGAACACTGTTTCAAGGCTAGAGGGATCCTGAGGTCACTGTAGCAACACGAAAGAGCTCCGTGGGCCAAAAATCAACTCGAGATGAGAGGTTAGTCCCTGGCTTCGACTCCAGAGGAATACCACCTTACCACAAGCACCTCAAGAGGAGGCTTCTCTCAGCTCTAGGTATGTGAGACGGACCCTGAGTTTGCGGCCTCAAGTGGAATGGACACCGCGATGCCCTGACGCGAAATAAGGCTGGATATCCCTGCAGTGACTTGAATGCAGGCTCGTCTTGCATCTCCCAAGATGAAAGGATGTCTGAATCCCCTGTGGAGACCACAGAGAAAGACCTAGTTCCCCACTTCATCGCGACCGGAGGCCTCACATCCTTTGAAAACTCCAGAGGTACGCGGAGATCAGTGCCTCCAAAGGAGACGATGCCTGACTCGTCGTGAAACTTGATAGGAGTCCCAGGATTCCTGTGGCACGTGGAAAGGGACCCTTGGTCTCCCGCCTCAGCTGGAGAGGCGTCCCAATTGCCCTGCCAAGCCTCGAGGAGAATCCCGAGTTGTGTCTCGCAACTAGGCAAGAGTCCTGACGTGGCTGAACAAACACGTGTGTGGAAGGCCCATCCCCGTCGTAACTCGAGAATATACCCCAGGTTCCCGCCGCAATTCGAGAAAAACCATGAGACTTCCCCCTCGCCGCGAGATGAGGCCCGATTCCCCTGCACTGCGTGCAGAGCAATTCTGTGTTGCACATCACACATGAAAGGAGCCTTGATTTCCTTCATGGCACTCCAGAGAAACCCCAAGAACACTGTTTCAAGGCTAGAGGGATCCTGAGGTCACTGTAGCAACACGAAAGAGCTCCGTGGACCAAAAATCAACTCGAGATGAGAGGTTAGTCCCTGGCTTCAACTCCAGAGGAATACCACCTTACCACAAGCACCTCAAGAGGAGGCTTCTCTCAGCTCTAGGTATGTGAGAGGGACCCTGAGTTTGCGGCCTCAAGTGGAATGGACACCGCGATGCCCTGACTCGAAATAAGGCCGGATATCCCTGCAGTGACTGGAATGCAGGCTCGTCTTGCATCTCCCAAGACGAAAGGGTGTCTGAATCCCCTGTGGAGACCACAGAGCAAGACCTAGTTCCCCACCTCATCGCGACAGGAGGCCTCAAATCCTTTGAAAACTCCAGAGGTATGCGGAGATCAGTGCCTCCAAAGGAGACGATGCCTGACTCCTCGTGAAACTTGATAGGAGTCCCAGGATTCCTGTGGCACATGGAAAGGGACCCTTGGTCTCCCGCCTCAGCTGGAGAGGCATCCCAATTGCCCTGCAAAGCCTCTAGGAGAATCCCGAGTTGTCCCTCGCAACTAGGCAGGAGTCCTGACATGGCTGAACACACACGTGTGTGGAAGGGCCATCCCCGTCGTAACTCGAGAATATACCCCAGGTTCCCGCCGCAACTCGAGAAAAACCATGAGACTTCCCCCTCGCCGCGAGATGAGGCCCGATTCCCCTGCACTGCGTGCAGAGCAATTCCGTGTTGCACATCACACATGAAAGGAGCCTTGATTTCCTTGATGGCACTCCAGAGAAACCCCAAGAACACTGTTTCAAGGCTAGAGGGATCCTGAGGTCACTGTAGCAACACGAAAGAGCTCCGTGGACCAAGAATCAACACGAGATGAGAGGTTAGTCCCTGGCTTCGACTCCTGAGGAATACCACCTTACCACAAGCACCTCAAGAGGAGGCTTCTCTCAGCTCTAGGTATGTGAGAGGGATCCTGAGTTTGCGGCCTCAAGTGGAATGGACACCGCGATGCCCTGACTCGAAATAAGGCCGGATATCCCTGCAGTGACTTGAATGCAGGCTCGTCTTGCATCTCCCAAGAAGAAAGGATGTCTGAATCCCCTGTGGAGACCACAGAGAAAGACCTAGTTCCCCACCTCATCGCGACCGGAGGCCTCACATCCTTTGAAAACTCCAGAGGTACGCGGAGATCAGTGCCTCCAAAGGAGACGATGCCTGACTCCTCGTGAAACTTGATAGGAGTCCCAGGATTCTTGTGGCACGTGGAAAGGGACCCTTGGTCTCCCGCCTCAGCTGGAGAGGCGTTCCAATTGCCCTGCCAAGCCTCGAGGAGAATCCCGAGTTGTCCCTCGCAACTAGGCAGGAGTCCTGACGTGGCTGAACAAACACGTGGGTGGAAGGGCCATCCCCGTCGTAACTCGAGAATATACCCCAGGTTCCCGCCGCAACTCGAGAAAAACCATGAGACTTCCCCCTCGATGCGAGATGAGGCCCAATTCCCGTGTACTGCGTGCAGAGCAATTCCGTCTTGCACATCACACATGAAAGGAGCCTTGATTTCCTTGATGGCACTCCAGAGAAACCCCAAGAACACTGTTTCAAGGATAGAAAGATCCTGAGGTCACTGTAGCAACACGAAAGAACTCTGTGGACCAAAAATCAACTCGTAAAGAGAGGTTAGTCCCTGGATTCGTCTCCAGAGGAATACCACCTTACCACAAGCACCTCAAGAGGAGGCTTCTCTCAGCTCTAGGTATGTGAGAGGGACCCTGAGTTTGCGGCCTCAAGTGGAATGGACACCGTGATGCCCTGAATCGAAATAAGGCCGGATATCCCTGCAGTGACTTCAATGCAGGCTCGTCTTGCATCTCCCAGGACGAAAGGATGTCTGAATCCCCTGTGGAAAGCACAGAGAAAGACTTAGTTCCCCACCTCATCGCGACCGATAGCCTGACATACTTTGAAAACTCCAGAGGTACGCGGAGATCAGTGCCTCCAAAGGAGACGATGCCTGACTCCTCGTGAAACTTGATAGGAGTCCCAGGATTCCTGTGGCACTTGGAAAGGGACACTTGGTCTCCCGCCTCAGCTGGAGAGGCGTCCCAATTGCCCTGCAAAGCCTTGAGGAGAATCCCGAGTTGTCCCTCGCAACTAGGCAGGAGTCATGACGTCGCTGATGAAACACGTGGGTGGAAGGGCCATCCCCGTCGTAACTCGAGAATATACCCCAGGTTCCCGCCGCAACTCGAGAAAAACCATGAGACTTCCCCCTCGCCGCGAGATGAGGCCCGATTCCCCTGCACTGCGTGCAGAGCAATTCCGTGTTGCACATCACACATGAAAGGAGCCTTGATTTCCTTGATGGCACTCCAGAGAAACCCCAAGAACACTGTTTCAAGGCTAGAGGGATCCTAAGGTCACTGTAGCAACACGAAACAGCTCCGTGGGCCAAAAATCAACTCGAGATGAGAGGTTAGTCCCTGGCTTCGACTCCAGAGGAATACCACCTTACCACAAGCACCTCAAGAGGAGGCTTCTCTCAGCTCTAGGTATGTGAGAGGGACCCTGAGTTTGCGGCCTCAAGTGGAATGGACACCGCGATGCCCTGACGCGAAATAAGGCTGGATATCCATGCAGTGACTTGAATGCAGGCTCGTCTTGCATCTCCCAAGATGAAAGGATGTCTGAATCCCCTGTGGAGACCACAGAAAGACCTAGTTCCCCACCTCATCGCGACCGGAGGCCTCACATCCTTTGAAAACTCCAGAGGTACGCGGAGATCAGTGCCTCCAAAGGAGACGATGCCTGACTCCTCGTGAAACTTGATAGGAGTCCCAGGATTCCTGTGGCACGTGGAAAGGGACCCTTGGTCTCCCGCCTCAGCTGGAGAGGCGTCCCAATTGCCTTGCCAAGCCTCGAGGAGAATCCCGAGTTGTGTCTCGCAACTAGGCAAGAGTCCTGACGTGGCTGAACAAACACGTGGGTGGAAGGGCCATCCCCGTCGTAACTCGAGAATATACCCCAGGTTCCCGCCGCAACTCGAGAAAAACCATGAGACTTCCCCCTCGCCGCGAGATGAGGCCCGATTCCCCTGCACTGCGTGCAGAGCAATTCCGTGTTGCACATCACACATGAAAGGAGCCTTGATTTCCTTCATGGCACTCCAGAGAAACCCCAAGAACACTGTTTCAAGGCTAGAGGGATCCTGAGGTCACTGTAGCAACACGAAAGAGCTCCGTGGACCCAAAATCAACTCGAGATGAGAGGTTAGTCCCTGGCTTCGACTCCAGAGGAATACCACCTTACCACAACCACCTCAAGAGGAGGCTTCTCTCAGCTCTAGGTATGTGAGAGGGACCCTGAGTTTGGGGCCTCAAGTGGAATGGACACCGCGATGCCCTGACTCGAAATAAGGCCGGATATCCCTGCAGTGACTGGAATGCAGGCTCGTCTTGCATCTCCCAAGACGAAAGGGTGTCTGAATCCCCTGTGGAGACCACAGAGCAAGACCTAGTTCCCCACCTCATCGCGACAGGAGGCCTCAAATCCTTTGAAAACTCCAGAGGTATGCGGAGATCAGTGCCTCCAAAGGAGACGATGCCTGACTCCTCGTGAAACTTGATAGGAGACCCAGGATTCCTGTGGCACATGGAAAGGGACCCTTGGTCTCCCGTCTCAGCTGGAGAGGCGTCCCAATTGCCCTGCAAAGCCTCGAGGAGAATCCCGATTTGTCCCTCGCAACTAGGCAGGAGTCCTGACGTCGCTGAAGAAACACGTGGGTGGAAGGGCCATCCCCATCGTAACTCGAGAATATACCCCAGGTTCCCGCCGCAACTCGAGAAAAACCATGAGACTTCCCCCTCGCCGCGAGATGAGGCCCGATTCCCCTGCACTGCGTGCAGAGCAATTCCGTGTTGCACATCACACATGAAAGGAGCCTTGATTTCCTTCATGGCACTCCAGAGAAACCCCAAGAACACTGTTTCAAGGCTAGAGGGATCCTGAGGTCACTGTAGCAACACGAAAGAGCTCCGTGGACCAAGAATCAACACGAGATGAGAGGTTAGTCCCTGGCTTCGACTCCTGAGGAATACCACCTTAGCACAAGCACCTCAAGAGGAGGCTTCTCTCAGCTCTAGGTATGTGAGAGGGATCCTGAGTTTGCGGCCTCAAGAGGAATGGACACCGCGATGCCCTGACTCGAAATAAGGCCGGATATCCCTGCAGTGACTTGAATGCAGGCTCGTCTTGCATCTCCCAAGAAGAAAGGATGTCTGAATCCCCTGTGGAGACCACAGAGAAAGACCTAGTTCCCCACCTCATCGCGACTGGAGGCCTCACATCCTTTGAAAACTCCAGAGGTATGCGGAGATCAGTGCCTCCAAAGGAGACGATGCCTGACTCCTCGTGAAATTTGATAGGAGTCCCAGGATTCTTGTGGCACGTGGAAAGGGACCCTTGGTCTCCCGCCTCAGCTGGAGAGGCGTTCCAATTGCCCTGCCAAGCCACGAGGAGAATCCCGAGTTGTCCCTCGCAACTAGGCAGGAGTCCTGACGTGGCTGAAGAAACACGTGGGTGGAAGGGCTTTCCCCGTCGTAACTCGAGAATATACCCCAGGTTCCCGCCGCAACTCGAGAAAAACCATGAGACTTCCCCCTCAATGCGAGATGAGGCCCGATTCCCCTATACTGCGTGCAGAGCAATTCCGTCTTGCACATCACACATGAAAGGAACCTTGATTTCCTTGATGGCACTCCAGAGAAACCCCAAGAACACTGTTTCAAGGATAGAGGGATCCTGAGGTCACTGTAGCAACACGAAAGAACCCTGTGGACCACAAATCAACTCGAAAAGAGAGGTTAGTCCCTGGATTCGTCTCCAGAGGAATACCACCTTACCACAAGCACCTCAAGAGGAGGCTTCTCTCAGCTCTAGGTATGTGAGAGGGACCCTGAGTTTGCGGCCTCAAGTGGAATGGACACCGCGATGCCCTGACTCGAAATAAGGCCGGATATCCCTGCAGTGACTTCAATGCAGGCTCGTCTTGCATCTCCCAAGACGAAAGGATGTCTGAATCCCCTGTGCAGACCACAGAGAAAGACTTAGTTCCCCACCTCATCGCGACCGATAGCCTCACATCCTTTGAAAACTCCAGAGGTACGCGGAGATCAGTGCCTCCAAAGGAGACGATGCCTGACTTTTCGTGAAACTTGATACGAGTCCCAGGATTCCTGTGGCACTTGGAAAGGGACACTTGGTCTACCGCCTCAGCTGGAGAGGCGTCCCAATTGCCCTGCCAAGCCTCGAGGAGAATCCCGAGTTGTCCCTCGCAACTAGGCAGGAGTCCTGACGTCGCTGAAGAAACACGTGGGTGGAAGGGCCATCCCCGTCGTAACTCGAGAATATACCCCAGGTTCCCGCCGCAACTCGAGAAAAACCATGAGACTTCCCCCTCGCCGCGAGATGAGGCCCGATGCCCCTGCACTGCGTGCAGAGCAATTCTGTGTTGCACATCACACCTGAAAGGAGCCTTGATTTCCTTCATGGCACTCCAGAGAAACCCCAAGAACACTGTTTCAAGGCTAGAGGGATCCTGAGGTCACTGTAGCAACACGAAAGAGCTCCGTGGACCAAAAATCAACTCGAGATGAGAGGTTAGTCCCTGGCTTCGACTCCAGAGGAATACCACCTTACCACAAGCACCTCAAGAGGAGGCTTCTCTCAGCTCTAGGTATGTGAGAGGGACCCTGAGTTTGCGGCCTCAAGTGGAATGGACACCGCGATGCCCTGACTCGAAATAAGGCCGGATATCCCTGCAGTGACTGGAATGCAGGCTCGTCTTGCATCTCCCAAGACGAAAGGGTGTCTGAATCCCCTGTGGAGACCACAGAGAAAGACCTAGTTCCCCACCTCATCGCGACCGGAGGCCTCACATCCTTTGAAAACTCCAGAGGTACGCGGAGATCAGTGCCTCCAAAGGAGACGATGCCTGACTCCTCGTGAAACTTGATAGGAGTCCCAGGATTCTTGTGGCACGTGGAAAGGGACCCTTGGTCTCCCGCCTCAGCTCGAGAGGCGTTCCAGTTGCCCTGCCAAGCCTCGAGGAGAATCCCGAGTTGTCCCTCGCAACTAGGCAGGAGTCCTGACGTGGCTGAACAAACACGTGTGTGGAAGGGCCATCCCCGTCGTAACTCGAGAATATACCCCAGGTTCCCGCCGCAACTCGAGAAAAACCATGAGACTTCCCCCTCGATGCGAGATGAGGCCCGATTCCCCTGTACTGCGTGCAGAGCAATTCCGTGTTGCACATCAGACATGAAAGGAGCCTTGATTTCCTTGATGGCACTCCAGAGAAACCCCAAGAACACTGTTTCAAGGCTAGAGGGATCCTGAGGTCACTGTAGCAACACGAAAGAACTCTGTGGACCACAAAACAACTCGAAAAGAGAGGTTAGTCCCTGGATTCGTCTCCAGAGGAATACCACCTTACCACAAGCACCTCAAGAGGAGGCTTCTCTCAGCTCTAGGTATGTGAGAGGGACCCTGAGTTTGCGGCCTCAAGTGGAATGGACACCGCGATGCCCTGACTCGAAATAAGGCCGGATATCCCTGCAGTGACTTCAATGCAGGCTCGTCTTGCATCTCCCAAGACGAAAGGATGTCTGAATCCCCTGTGGAAAGCACAGAGAAAGACTTAGTTCCCCACCTCATCGCGACCGATAGCCTCACATCCTTTGAAAACTCCAGAGGTACGCGGAGATCAGTGCCTCCAAAGGAGACGATGCCTGACTTCTCGTGAAACTTGTTAGGAGTCCCAGGATTCCTGTGGCACTTAGAAAGGGACCCTTGGTCTCCCGCCTCGCTGGAGAGGCGTCCCAATTGCCCTGCCAAGCCTCGAGGAGAATCCAGAGTTGTCCCTCGCAACTAGGCAGGAGTCCTGACGTCGCTGATGAAACACGTGGGTGGAAGGGCCATCCCCGTCGTAACTCGAGAATATACCCCAGGTTCCCGCTGCAACTCGAGAAAAACCATGAGACTTCCCCATCGCCGCGAGATGAGGCCCGATTCCCCTGCACTGCATGCAGAGCAATTCCGTGTTGCACATCACACATGAAAGGAGCCTTGATTTCCTTGATGGCACTCCAGAGAAACCCCAAGAACACTGTTTCAAGGGTAGAGGGATCCTAAGGTCACTGTAGCAACACGAAACAGCTCCGTGGGCCAAAAATCAACTCGAGATGAGAGGTTAGTCCCTGGCTTCAACTCCAGAGGAATACCACCTTACCACAAGCACCTCAAGAGGAGGCTTCTCTCAGCTCTAGGTATGTGAGAGGGACCCTGAGTTTGCGGCCTCAAGTGGAATGGACACCGCGATGCCCTGACGCGAAATAAGGCTGGATATCCATGCAGTGACTTGAATGCAGGCTCGTCTTGCATCTCCCAAGATGAAAGGATGTCTGAATCCCCTGTGGAGACCACAGAAAGACCTAGTTCCCCACCTCATCGCGACCGGAGGCCTCACATCCTTTGAAAACTCCAGAGGTACGCGGAGATCAGTGCCTACAAAGGAGACGATGCCTGACTCCTCGTGAAACTTGATAGGAGTCCCAGGATTCCTGTGGCACGTGGAAAGGGACCCTTGGTCTCCCGCCTCAGCTGGAGAGGCGTCCCAATTGCCTTGCCAAGTCTCGAGGAGAATCCCGAGTTGTGTCTCGCAACTAGGCAAGAGTCCTGACGTGGCTGAACAAACACGTGGGTGGAAGGGCCATCCCCGTCATAACTCGAGAATATACCCCATGTTCCCGCCGCAACTCGAGAAAAACCATGAGACTTCCCCCTCGCCGCGAGATGAGGCCCGATTCCCCTGCACTGCGTGCAGAGCAATTCCGTGTTGCACATCACACATGAAAGGAGCCTTGATTTCCTTCATGGCACTCCAGAGAAACCCCAAGAACACTGTTTCAAGGCTAGAGGGATCCTGAGGTCACTGTAGCAACACGAAAGAGCTCCGTGGACCCAAAATCAACTCGAGATGAGAGGTTAGTCCCTGGCTTCGACTCCAGAGGAATACCACCTTACCACAAGCACCTCAAGAGGAGGCTTCTCTCAGCTCTAGGTATGTGAGAGGGACCCTGAGTTTGGGGCCTCAAGTGGAATGGACACCGCGATGCCCTGACTCGAAATAAGGCCGGATATCCCTGCAGTGACTTGAATGCAGGCTCGTCTTGCATCTCCCAAGACGAAAGGGTGTCTGAATCCCCTGTGGAGACCACAGAGCAAGACCTAGTTCCCCACCTCATCGCGACAGGAGGCCTCAAATCCTTTGAAAATTCCAGAGGTATGCGGAGATCTGTGCCTCCAAAGGAGACGATGCCTGACTCCTCGTGAAACTTGATAGGAGTCCCAGGATTCCTGTGGCACGTGGAAAGGGACCCTTGGTCTCCCGCCTCAGCTGGAGAGGTGTCCCAATTGCCTTGCCAAGCCTCGAGGAGAATCCCGAGTTGTGTCTCACAACTAGGCAAGAGTCCTGACGTGGCTGAACAAACACGTGTGTGGAAGGGCCATCCCCGTCGTAACTCGAGAATATACCCCAGGTTCCCGCCGCAACTCGAGAAAAACCATGAGACTTCCCCCTCGCCGCGAGATGAGGCCCGATTCCCCTGCACTGCGTGCAGAGCAATTCTGTGTTGCACATCACACATGAAAGGAGCCTTGATTTCCTTCATGGCACTCCAGAGAAACCCCAAGAACACTGTTTCAAGGCTAGAGGGATCCTGAGGTCACTGTAGCAACACGAAAGAGCTCCGTGGACCAAGAATCAACACGAGATGAGAGGTTAGTCCCTGGCTTCGACTCCTGAGGAATACTACCTTACCACAAGCACCTCAAGAGGAGGCTTCTCTCAGCTCTAGGTATGTGAGAGGGATCCTGAGTTTGCGGCCTCAAGTGGAATGGACACCGCGATGCCCTGACTCGAAATAAGGCCGGATATCCCTGCAGTGACTTGAATGCAGGCTCGTCTTGCATCTCCCAAGAAGAAAGGATGTCTGAATCCCCTGTGGAGACCACAGAGAGACACCTAGTTCCCCACCTCATCGCGACCGGAGGCCTCACATCCTTTGAAAACTCCAGAGGTACGCGGAGATCAGTGCCTCCAAAGGAGACGATGCCTGACTCCTCGTGAAACTTGATAGGAGTCCCAGGATTCTTGTGGCACGTGGAAAGGGACACTTGGTCTCCCGCCTCAGCTGGAGAGGCGTTCCAATTGCCCTGCCAAGCCTCGAGGAGAATCCCGAGTTGTCCCTCGCAACTAGGCAGGAGTCCTGAAGTGGCTGAACAAACACGTGGGTGGAAGGGCCATCCCCGTCGTAACTCGAGAATATACCCCAGGTTCCCGCCGCACCTCGAGAAAAACCATGAGACTTCCCCCTCGATGCGAGATGAGGCCCGATTCCCCTGTACTGCGTGCAGAGCAATTCCGTGTTGCACATCACACATGAAAGGAGCCTTGATTTCCTTGATGGCACTCCAGAGAATCCCCAAGAACACTGTTTCAAGGATAGAGGGATCCTGAGGTCACTGTAGCAACACGAAAGAACTCTGTGGACCAAAAATCAACTCGAAAAGAGAGGTTAGTCCCTGGATTCGTCTCCAAAGGAATACCACCTTACCACAAGCACCTCAAGAGGAGGCTTCTCTCAGCTCTTGGTATGTGAGAGGGACCCTGAGTTTGCGGCATCAAGTGGAATGGACACCGCGATGCCCTGACTCGAAATAAGGCCGGATATCCCTGCAGTGACTTCAATGCAGGCTCGTCTTGCATCTCCCAGGACGAAAGGATGTCTGAATCCCCTGTGGAAAGCACAGAGAAAGACTTAGTTCCCCACCTCATCGCGACCGATAGCCTCACATCCTTTGAAAACTCCAGAGGTACGCGGAGATCGGTGCCTCCAAAGGAGACGATGCCTGACTCCTCGTGAAACTTGATAGGAGTCCCAGGATTCCTGTGGCACTTTGAAAGGGACACTTGGTCTCCCGCCTTAGCTGGAGAGGCGTCCCAATTGCCCTGCCAAGCCTCGAGGAGAATCCCGAGTTGTCCCTCGCAACTAGGCAGGAGTCCTGACGTGGCTGAAGAAACACGTGGGTGGAAGGGCCATCCCCGTCGTAACTCGAGAATATACCCCAGGTTCCCGCCGCAACTCGAGAAAAACCATGAGACTTCCCCCTCGCCGCGAGATGAGGCCCGATTCCCCTGCACTGCGTGCAGAGCAATTCCGTGTTGCACATCACACATGAAAGGAGCTTTGATTTCCTTGATGGCACTCCAGAGAAACCCCAAGAACACTGTTTCAAGGCTAGAGGGATCCTGAGGTCACTGTAGCAACACGAAAGAGCTCCGTGGGCCAAAAATCAACTCGAGATGAGAGGTTAGTCCCTGGCTTCGACTCCAGAGGAATACCACATTACCACAAGCACCTCAAGAGGAGGCTTCTCTCAGCTCTAGGTATGTGAGAGGGATCCTGAGTTTGCGGCCTGAAGTGGAATGGACACCGCGATTCCCTGACTCGAAATAAGGCCGGATGTCCCTGCAGTGACTTGAATGCAGGCTCGTCTTGCATCTCCCAGGACGAAAGGATGTCTGAATCCCCTGTGGAAAGCACAGAGAAAGACTTAGTTCCCCACCTCATCGCGACCGATAGCCTCACATCCTTTGAAAACTCCAGAGGTATGCGGAGATCAGTGCCTCCAAAGGAGACGATGCCTGACTCCTCGTGAAACATGATAGGAGTCCCAAGATTCCTGTGGCAAGTGGAAAGGGACACTTGGTCTCCCGCCTCAGCTGGAGAGGCGTCCCAATTGCCCTGCCAAGCCTCGAGGAGAATCCAGAGTTGTGTCTCGCAACTAGGCAGGAGTCCTGACGTGGCTGAACAAACACGTGGGTGGAAGGGCCATCCCCGTCGTAACTCGAGAATATACCCCAGGTTCCCGCCGCAACTCGAGAAAAACCATGAGACTTCCCCCTCGCCGCGAGATGAGGCCCGATTCCCCTGCACTGCGTGCAGAGCAATTCTGTGTTGCACATCACACATGAAAGGAGCCTTGATTTCCTTCATGGCACTCCAGGGAAAACCCAAGAACACTGTTTCAAGGCTAGAGGGATCCTGAGGTCACTGTATCAACACGAAAGAGCTCCGTGGACCAAAAATCAACTCGAGATGAGAGGTTAGTCCCTGGCTTCGACTCCAGAGGAATACCACCTTACCACAAGCACCTCAAGAGGAGGCTTCTCTCAGCTCTAGGTATGTGAGAGGGACCCTGAGTTTGCGGCCTCAAGTGGAATGGACACCGCGATGCCCTGACTCGAAATAAGGCCGGATATGCCTGCAGTGACTGGAATGCAGGCTCGTCTTGCATCTCCCAAGACGAAAGGGTGTCTGAATCCCCTGTGGAGACCACAGAGAAAGACCTAGTTCCCCACCTCATCGCGACAGGAGGACTCAAATCCTTTGAAAACTCCAGAGGTATGCGGAGATCAGTGCCTCCAAAGGAGACGATGCCTGACTCCTCGTGAAACTTGATAGGAGACCCAGGATTCCTGTGGCACGTGGAAAGGGACCCTTGGTCTCCCGTCTCAGCTGGAGAGGCGTCCCAATTGCCCTGCAAAGCGTCGAGGAGAATCCCGAGTTGTCCCTTGCAACTAGGCAGGAGTCCTGACATGGCTGAACACACACGTGGGTGGAAGGGCCATCCCCGTCGTAACTCGAGAATATACCCCAGGTTCCCGCCGCAACTCGCGAAAAACCATGAGACTTCCCCCTCGCCGCGAGATGAGGCCCGATTCCCCTGCACTGCGTGCAGAGCAATTCTGTGTTTCACATCACACATGAAAGGAGCCTTGATTTCCTTCATGGCACTCCAGAGAAACCCCAAGAACACTGTTTCAAGGCTAGAGGGATCCTGAGGTCACTGTAGCAACATGAAAGAGCTCCGTGGACCAAGAATCAACACGAGATGAGAGGTTAGTCCCTGGCTTCGACTCCTGAGGAATACCACCTTACCACAAGCACCTCAAGAGGAGGCTTCTCTCAGCTCTAGGTATGTGAGAGGGATCCTGAGTTTGCGGCCTCAAGTGGAATGGACACCGCGATGCCCTGACTCGAAATAAGGACGGATATCCCTGCAGTGACTGGAATGCAGGCTCGTCTTGCATCTCCCAAGAAGAAAGGATGTCTGAATCCCCTGTGGAGACCACAGAGAGACACCTAGTTCCCCACCTCATCGCGACCGCAGGCCTCACATCCTTTGAAAACTCCAGAGGTACGCGGAGATCAGTGCCTCCAAAGGAGACGATGCCTGACTCCTCGTGAAACTTGATAGGAGTCCCAGGATTCTTGTGGCACGTGGAAAGGGACACTTGGTCTCCCGCCTCAGCTGGAGAGGCGTTCCAATTGCCCTGCCAAGCCTCGAGGAGAATCCCGAGTTGTCCCTCGCAACTAGGCAGGAGTCCTGACGTGGCTGAACAAACACGTGGGTGGAAGGGCCATCCCCGTCGTAACTCGAGAATATACGCCAGGTTCCCGCCGCACCTCGAGAAAAACCATGAGACTTCCCCCTCGATGCGAGATGAGACCCGATTCCCCTGTACTGCGTGCAGAGCAATTCCGTCTTGCACATCACACATGAAAGGAGCCTTGATTTCCTTGATGGCACTCCAGAGAAACCCCAAGAACACTGTTTCAAGGATAGAGGGATCCTGAGGTCACTGTAGCAACACGAAAGAACTCTGTGGACCAAAAATCAACTCGAAAAGAGAGGTTAGTCCCTGGATTCGTCTCCAGAGGAATACCACCTTACCACAAGCACCTCAAGAGGAGGCTTCTCTCAGCTCTTGGTATGTGAGAGGGACCCTGAGTTTGCGGCCTCAAGTGGAATGGACACCGCGATGCCCTGACTCGAAATAAGGCCGGATATCCCTGCAGTGACTTTAATGCAGGCTCGTCTTGCATCTCCCAGGACGAAAGGATGTCTGAATCCCCTGTGGAAAGCACAGAGAAAGATTTAGTTCCCCACCTCATCGCGACCGATAGCCTCACATCCTTTGAAAACTCCAGAGGTACGCGGAGATCAGTGCCTCCAAAGGAGACGACGCCTGACTCCTCGTGAAACTTGATAGGAGTCCCAGGATTCCTGTGGCACTTGGAAAGGGACACTTGGTCTCCCGCCTCAGCTGGAGAGGCGTCCCAATTGCCCTGCCAAGCCTCGAGGAGAATCCAGAGTTGTCCCTCGCAACTAGGCAGGAGTCCTGACGTGGCTGAACAAACACGTGGGTGGAAGGGCCATCCCCGTCGTAACTCGAGAATATACCCCAGGTTCCCGCCGCAACTCGAGAAAAACCATGAGACTTCCCCCTCGCCGCGAGATGAGGCCCGATTCCCCTGCACTGCGTGCAGAGAAATTCCGTGTTGCACATCACACATGAAAGGAGCCTTGATTTCCTTGATGGCACTCCAGAGAAACCCCAAGAACACTGTTTCAAGGCTAGAGGGATCCTGAGGTCACTGTAGGAACACGAAAGAGCTCCGTGGGCCAAAAATCAACTCGAGATGAGAGGTTAGTCCCTGGCTTCGACTCCAGAGGAATACCACCTTACCACAAGCACCTCAAGAGGAGGCTTCTCTCAGCTCTAGGTATGTGAGAGGGACCCTGAGTTTGCGGCCTCAAGTGGAATGGACACCGCGATGCCCTGACGCGAAATAAGGCTGGATATCCCTGCAGTGACTTGAATGCAGGCTCGTCTTGCATCTCCCAAGATGAAAGGATGTCTGAATCCCCTGTGGAGACCACAGAGAAAGACCTAGTTCCCCACCTCATCGCGACCGGAGGCCTCACATCCTTTGAAAACTCCAGAGGTATGCGGAGATCAGTGCCTCCAAAGGAGACGATGCCTGACTCCTCGTGAAACTTGATAGGAGTCCCAGGATTCCTGTGGCACGTGGAAAGGGACCCTTGGTCTCCCGCCTCAGCTGGAGAGGCGTCCCAATTGCCGTGCCAAGCCTCGAGGAGAATCCCGAGTTGTGTCTCGCAACTAGGCAAGAGTCCTGACGTGGCTGAACAAACACGTGTGTGGATGGGCCATCCCCGTCGTAACTCGAGAATATACCCCAGGTTCCCGCCGCAACTCGAGAAAAACCATGAGACTTCCCTCTCGCCGCGAGATGAGGCCCGATTCCCCTGCACTGCGTGCAGAGCAATTCTGTGTTGCACATCACACATGAAAGGAGCCTTGATTTCCTTCATGGCACTCCAGAGAAACCCCAAGAACACTGTTTCAAGGCTAGAGGGATCCTGAGGTCACTGTAGCAACAAGAAAGAGCTCCGTGGGCCAAAAATCAACTCGAGATGAGAGGTTAGTCCCTGGCTTCGACTCCAGAGGAATACCACCTTACCACAAGCACCTCAAGAGGAGGCTTCTCTCAGCTCTAGGTATGTGAGAGGGACCCTGAGTTTGCGGCCTCAAGTGGAATGGACACCGCGATGCCCTGACGCGAAATAAGGCTGGATATCCCTGCAGTGACTTGAATGCAGGCTCGTCTTGCATCTCCCAAGAAGAAAGGATGTCTGAATCCCCTGTGGAGACCACAGAGAAAGACCTAGTTCCCCACCTCATCGCGACCGGAGGCCTCACATCCTTTGAAAACTCCAGAGGTACGCGGAGATCAGTGCCTCCAAAGGAGACGATGCCTGACTCCTCGTGAAACTTGATAGGAGTCCCAGGATTCCTGTGGCACGTGGAAAGGGACCCTTGGTCTCCCGCCTCAGCTGGAGAGGCGTCCCAATTGCCTTGCCAAGACTCGAGGAGAATCCCGAGTTGTGTCTCGCAACTAGGCAAGAGTCCTGACGTGGCTGAACAAACACGTGTGTGGAAGGGCCATCCCCGTCGTAACTCGAGAATATACCCCAGGTTCCCGCCGCAACTCGAGAAAAACCATGAGACTTCCCCCTCGCCGCGAGATGAGGCCCGATTCCCCTGCACTACGTGCAGAGCAATTCCGTGTTGCACATCACACATGAAAGGAGCCTTGATTTCCTTGATGGCACTCCAGAGAAACCCCAAGAACACTGTTTCAAGGCTAGAGGGATCCTGAGGTCACTGTAGCAACACGAAAGAGCTCCGTGGACCAAGAATCAACACGAGATGAGAGGTTAGTCCCTGGCTTCGACTCCTGAGGAATACCACCTTACCACAAGCACCTCAAGAGGAGGCTTCTCTCAGCTCTAGGTATGTGAGAGGGATCCTGATTTTGCGACCTCAAGTGGAATGGACACCGCGATGCCCTGACTCGAAATAAGGCCGGATATCCCTGCAGTGACTTGAATGCAGGCTCGTCTTGCATCTCCCAAGAAGAAAGGATGTCTGAATCCCCTGTGGAGACCACAGAGAAACACCTAGTTCCCCACCTTATCGCGACCGCAGGCCTCACATCCTTTGAAAACTACAGAGGTACGCGGAGATCAGTGCCTCCAAAGGAGACGATGCCTGACTCCTCGTGAAACTTGATAGGAGTCCCAGGATTCTTGTGGCACGTGGAAAGGGACCCTTGGTCTCCCGCCTCAGCTGGAGAGGCGTCCCAATTGCCCTGCCAAGCCTCGAGGAGAATCCCGAGTTGTCCCTCGCAACTAGGCAGGAGTCCTGACGTGGCTGAACAAACACGTGGGTGGAAGGGCCATCCCCGTCGTAACTCGAGAATATACCCCAGGTTCCCGCCGCAACTCGAGAAAAACCATGAGACTTCCCCCTCGATGCGAGATGAGGCCCGATTCCCCTGTACTGCATGCAGAGCAATTCCGTCTTGCACATCACACATGAAAGGAGCCTTGATTTCCTTGATGGCACTCCAGAGAAACCCCAAGAACACTGTTTCAAGGCTAGAGGGATCCTGAGGTCACTGTAGCAACACGAAAGAACTCTGTGGACCAAAAATCAACTCGAAAAGAGAGGTTAGTCCCTGGATTCGTCTCCAGAGGAATACCACCTTACCACAAGCACCTCAAGAGGAGGCTTCTCTCAGCTCTAGGTATGTGAGAGGGACCCTGAGTTTGCGGCCTCAAGTGGAATGGACACCGCGATGCCCTGACTCGAAATAAGGCCGGATATCCCTGCAGTGACTTCAATGCAGGCTCGTCTTGCATCTCCCAGGACGAAAGGATGTCTGAATCCCCTGTGGAAAGCACAGAGAAAGACCTAGTTCCCCACCTCATCGCGACCGATAGCCTCACATCCTTTGAAAACTCCAGAGGTACGCGGAGATCAGTGCCTCCAAAGGAGACGATGCCTGACTCCTCGTGAAACTTGATAGGAGTCCCAGAATTCCTGTGGCACGTGGAAAGGGACACTTGGTCTCCCGCCTCAGCTGGAGAGGCGTCCCAATTGCCCTGCAAAGCCTTGAGGAGAATCCCGAGTTGTCCCTCGCAACTAGGCAGGAGTCCTGACGTCGCTGATGAAACACGTGGGTGGAAGGGCCATCCCCGTCGTAACTCGAGAATATACCCCAGGTTCCCGCCGCAACTCGAGAAAAACCATGAGACTTCCCCCTCGCCGCGAGATGAGGCCCGATTCCCCTGCACTGCGTGCAGAGCAATTCCGTGTTGCACATCACACATGAAAGGAGCCTTGATTTCCTTGATGGCACTCCAGAGAAACCCCAAGAACACTGTTTCAAGGCTAGAGGGATCCTGAGGTCACTGTAGCAACACGAAAGAGCTCCGTGGGCCAAAAATCAACTCGAGATGAGAGGTTAGTCCCTGGCTTTGACTCCAGAGGAATACCACCTTACCACAAGCACCTCAAGAGGAGGCTTCTCTCAGCTCTAGGTATGTGAGAGGGACGCTGAGTTTGCGGCCTCAAGTGGAATGGACACCGCGATGCCCTGACGCGAAATAAGGCTGGATATCCCTGCAGTGACTTGAATGCAGGCTCGTCTTGCATCTCCCAAGAAGAAAGGATGTCTGAATCCCCTGTGGAGACCACAGAGAAAGACCTAGTTCCCCACCTCATCGCGACCGGAGGCCTCACATCCTTTGAAAACTCCAGAGGTACGCGGAGATCAGTGCCTCCAAAGGAGACGATGCCTGACTCCTCGTGAAACTTGATAGGAGTCCCAGGATTCCTGTGGCACGTGGAAAGGGACCCTTGGTCTCCCGCCTCAGCTGGAGAGGCGTCCCAAATGCCTTGCCAAGCCTCGAGGAGAATCCCGAGTTGTGTCTCGCAACTAGGCAAGAGTCCTGACGTGGCTGAACAAACACGTGTGTGGAAGGGCCATCCCCGTCGTAACTCGAGAATATACCCCAGGTTCCCGCCGCAACTCGAGAAAAACCATGAGACTTCCCCCTCGCCGCGAGATGAGGCCCGATTCCCCTGCACTGCGTGCAGAGCAATTCTGTGTTGCACATCACACATGAAAGGAGCCTTGATTTCCATCATGGCACTCCAGAGAAACCCCAAGAACACTGTTTCAGGCTAGAGGGATCCTGAGGTCACTGTAGCAACACGAAAGAGCTCCGTGGACCAAAAATCAACTCGAGATGAGAGGTTAGTCCCTGGCTTCGACTCCAGAGGAATACCACCTTACCACAAGCACCTCAAGAGGAGGCTTCTCTCAGCTCTAGGTATGTGAGAGGGACCCTGAGTTTGCGGCCTCAAGTGGAATGGACACCAAGATGCCCTGACTCGAAATAAGGCCGGATATCCCTGCAGTGACTTGAATGCAGGCTCGTCTTGCATCTCCCAAGACGAAAGGGTGTCTGAATCCCCTGTGGAGACCACAGAGAAAGACCTAGTTCCCCACCTCATCGCGACCGGAGGCCTCACATCCTTTGAAAACTCCAGAGGTACGCGGAGATCAGTGCCTCCAAAGGAGACGATGCCTGACTCCTCGTGAAACTTGATAGGAGACCCAGGATTCCTGTGGCACGTGGAAAGTGACCCTCGGTCTCCCGTCTCAGCTGGAGAGGCATCCCAATTGCCCTGCAAAGCCTCGAGGAGAATCCCGAGTTGTCCCTCGCAACTAGTCAGGAGTCCTGACATGGCTGAACACACACGTGGGTGGAAGGGCCATCCCCGTCGTAACTCGAGAATATACCCCAGGTTCCCGCCGCAACTCGAGAAAAACCATGAGACTTCCCCCTCGCCGTGAGATGAGGCCCGATTCCCCTGCACTGCGTGCAGAGCAATTCCGTGTTGCACATCACACATGAAAGGAGCCTTGATTTCCTTGATGGCACTCCAGAGAAACCCCAAGAAC
Organism: Cervus elaphus; assembly: GCF_910594005.1. NCBI lineage: Eukaryota > Metazoa > Chordata > Mammalia > Artiodactyla > Cervidae > Cervus > Cervus elaphus. The sequence continues at coordinate 1,470,263 of NW_025316687.1, read as the reverse complement.
ACTGTTTCAAGGATAGAGGGATCCTGAGGTCACTGTAGCAACACGAAAGAACTCTGTGGACCAAAAATCAACTCGAAAAGAGAGGTTAGTCCCTGGATTCGTCTCCAGAGGAATACCACCTTACCACAAGCACCTCAAGAGGAGGCTTCTCTCAGCTCTAGGTATGTGAGAGGGACCCTGAATTGGCGGCCTCAAGTGGAATGGACACCGCGATGCCCTGACTCGAAATAAGGCCGGATATCCCTGCAGTGACTTCAATGCAGGCTCGTCTTGCATCTCCCAGGACGAAAAGATGTCTGAATCCCCTGTGGAAAGCACAGAGAAAGACTTAGTTCCCCACCTCATCGCGACCGATAGCCTCACATCCTTTGAAAACTCCAGAGGTACGCGGAGATCATTGCCTCCAAAGGAGACGATGCCTGACTTCTCGTGAAACTTGATAGGAGTCCCAGGATTCCTGTGGCACTTGGAAAGGGACACTTGGTCTCCCGCCTCAGCTGGAGAGGCGTCCCAATTGCCCTGACAAGCCTCGAGGAGAATCCAGAGTTGTCCCTCGCAACTAGGCAGGAGTCCTGACGTCGCTGAAGAAACACGTGGGTGGAAGGGCCATCCCCGTCGTAACTCGAGAATATACCCCAGGTTCCCGCCGCAACTCGAGAAAAACCATGAGACTTCCCCCTCGCCGCGAGATGAGGCCCGATTCCCCTGCACTGCGTGCAGAGCAATTCCGTGTTGCACATCACACATGAAAGGAGCCTTGATTTTCTTGATGGCACTCCAGAGAAACCCCAAGAACACTGTTTCAAGGCTAGAGGGATCCTGAGGTCACTGTAGCAACACGAAAGAGCTCCGTGGGCCAAAAATCAACTCGAGATGAGAGGTTAGTCCCTGGCTTCGACTCCAGAGGAATACCACCTTACCACAAGCACCTCAAGAGGAGGCTTCTCTCAGCTCTAGGTATGTGAGAGGGACCCTGAGTTTGCGGCCTCAAGTGGAATGGTCACCGCGATTCCCTGACGCGAAATAAGGCTGGATATCCCTGCAGTGACTTGAATGCAGGCTCGTCTTGCATCTCTCAAGATGAAAGGATGTCTGAATCCCCTGTGGAGACCACAGAGAATGACCTAGTTCCCCACCTCATCGCGACCGGAGGCCTCACATCCTTTGAAAACTCCAGAGGTACGCGGAGATCAGTGCCTCAAAAGGAGACGATGCCTGACTCCTCGTGAAACTTGATAGGAGTCCCAGGATTCCTGTGGCACGTGGAAAGGGACCCTTGGTCTCCCGCCTCAGCTGGAGAGGCGTCCCAATTGCCTTGCCAAGCCTCGAGGAGAATCCCGAGTTGTGTCTCGCAACTAGGCAAGAGTCCTGACGTGGCTGAACAAAAAAGTGTGTGGAAGGGCCATCCCCGTCGTAACTCGAGAATATACCCCAGGTTCCCGCCACAACTCGAGAAAAACCATGAGACTTCCCCCTCGCCGCGAGATGAGGCCCGATTCCCCTGCACTGCATGCAGAGCAATTCTGTGTTGCACATCACACATGAAAGGAGCCTTGATTTCCTTGATGGCAATCCAGAGAAACCCCAAGAACACTGTTTCAAGGCTAGAGGGATCCTGAGGTCACTGTAGCAACACGAAAGAGCTCTGTGGACCAAGAATCAACACGAGATGAGAGGTTAGTCCCTGGCTTCGACTCCTGAGGAATACCACCTTACCACAAGCACCTCAAGAGGAGGCTTCTCTCAGCTCTAGGTATGTGAGAGGGATCCTGAGTTTGCGGCCTCAAGTGGAATGGACACCGCGAGGCCCTGACTCGAAATAAGGCCGGATATCCCTACAGTGACTGGAATGCAGGCTCGTCTTGCATCTCCCAACACGAAAGGGTGTCTGAATCCCCTGTGGAGACCACAGAGAAAGACCTAGTTCCCCACCTCATCGCGACCGGAGGCCTCACATTCTTTGAAAACTCCAGATGTACGCGGAGATCAGTGCCTCCAAAGGAGACGATGCCTGACTCCTCGTGAAACTTGATAGGAGTCCCAGGATTCCTGTGGCACGTGGAAAGGGACCCTTGGTCTCCCGCCTCAGCTGGAGAGGCGTCCCAATTGCCTTGCCAAGCCTCGAGGAGAATCCCGAGTTGTGTCTCGCAACTAGGCAAGAGTCCTGACATGGCTGAACACACACGTGTGTGGAAGGGCCATCCCCGTCGTAACTCGAGAATATACCCCAGGTTCCCGCCGCAACTCGAGAAAAACCATGAGACTTCCCCCTCGCCCCGAGATGAGGCCCGATTCCCCTGCACTGCGTGCAGAGCAATTCTGTGTTGCACATCACACATGAAAGGAGCCTTGATTTCCTTCATGGCACTCCAGAGAAACCCCAAGAACACTGTTTCAAGGCTAGAGGGATCCTGAGGTCACTGTAGCAACACGAAAGAGCTCCGTGGGCCAAAAATCAACTCGAGATGAGAGGTTAGTCCCTGGCTTCGACTCCAGAGGAATACCACCTTACCACAAGCACCTCAAGAGGAGGCATCTCTCAGCTTTAGGTATGTGAGAGGGACCCTGAGTTTGCGGCCTCAAGTGGAATGGATACCGCGATGCCCTGACGCGAAATAAGGCTGGATATCCCTGCAATGACTTGAATGCAGGCTCGTCTTGCATCTCCCAAGATGAAAGGATGTCGGAATCCCCTGTGGAGACCACAGAGAAAGACCTAGTTCCCCACCTCATCGCGACCGGAGGCCTCACATCCTTTGAAAACTCCAGAGGTACGCGGAGATCAGTGCCTCCAAAGGAGACGATGCCTGACTCCTCGTGAAACTTGATAGGAGTCCCAGGATTCCTGTGGCACGTGGAAAGGGACCCTTGGTCTCCCGCCTCAGCTGGAGAGGCGTCCCAATTGCCTTGCCAATCCTCGAGGAGAATCCCGAGTTGTGTCTCGCAACTAGGCAAGAGTCCTGACGTGGCTGATCAAACACGTGTGTGGAAGGGCCATCCCCGTCGTAACTCGAGAATATACCCCAGGTTCCCGCCGCAACTCGAGAAAAACCATGAGACTTCCCCCTCGCCGCGAGATGAGGCCCGATTCCCCTGCACTGCGTGCAGAGCAATTCCGTGTTGCACATCACACATGAAAGGAGCCTTGATTTCCTTGATGACACTCCAGAGAAACCCCAAGAACACTGTTTCCAGGCTAGAGGGATCCTGAGGTCACTGTAGCAACACGAAAGAGCTCCGTGGACCAAGAATCAACACGAGATGAGAGGTTAGTCCCTGGCTTCGACTCCTGAGGAATACCACCTTACCACAAGCACCTCAAGAGGAGGCTTCTCTCAGCTCTAGGTATGTGAGAGGGATCCTGAGTTTGCGGCCTCAAGTGGAATGGACACCGCGATGCCCTGACTAGAAATAAGGCCGGATATCCATGCAGTGACTTGAATGCAGGCTCGTCTTGCATATCCCAAGAAAAAAGGATGTCTGAATCCCCTGTGGAGACCACAGAGAAACACCTAGTTTCCCACCTCATCGCGACTGGAGGCCTCACATCCTTTGAAAACTCCAGAGGTACGCGGAGATCAGTGCCTCCAAAGGAGACGATGCCTGACTCCTTGTGAAACTTGATAGGAGTCCCAGGATTCCTGTGGCACGTGGAAAGGGACCCTTGGTCTCCCGTCTCAGCTGGAGAGGCGTCCCAATTGCCTTGCCAAGCCTCGAGGAAAATCCCGAGTTGTGTCTCGCAACTAGGCAAGAGTCCTGACGTGGCTGAACAAACACGTGTGTGGAAGGGCCATCACTGTCGTAACTCGAGAATATACCCCAGGTTCCCGCCGCAACTCGAGAAAAACCATGAGACTTCCCCCTCGCCGCGAGATGAGGCCCGATTCCCCTGCACTGCGTGCAGAGCAATTCTGTGTTGCACATCACACATGAAAGGAGCCTTGATTTCCTTCATGGCACTCCAGAGAAACCCCAAGAACACTGTTTCAAGGCTAGAGGGATCCTGAGGTCACTGTAGCAACACGAAAGAGCTCCGTGGACCCAAAATCAACTCGAGATGAGAGGTTAGTCCCTGGCTTCGACTCCAGAGGAATACCACCTTACCACAAGCACCTCAAGAGGAGGCTTCTCTCAGCTCTAGGTATGTGAGAGGGACCCTGAGTTTGCGGCCTCAAGTGGAATGGACACCGCGATGCCCTGACTTGAAATAAGGCCGGATATCCCTGCAGTGACTGGAATGCAGGCTCGTCTTGCATCTCCCAAGACGAAAGGGTGTCTGAATCCCCTGTGGAGACCACAGAAAAAGACCTAGTTCCCCACCTCATAGCGACAGGAAGCCTCAAATCCTTTGAAAACTCCAGAGGTATGCGGAGATCAGTGCCTCCAAAGGAGACGATGCCTGACTCCTCGTGAAACTTGACAGGAGACCCAGGATTCCGGTGGCACGTGGAAAGGGACCCTTGGTCTCCCGTCTCAGCTGGAGAGGCGTCCCAATTGCCCTGCAAAGCCTCGAGGAGAATCCCGAGTTGTCCCTCGCAACTAGGCAGGAGTCCTGACATGGCTGAACACACACGTGTGTGGAAGTGCCATCCCCGTCGTAACTCGAGAATATACCCCAGGTTCCCGCCGCAACTCGAGAAAAACCATGAGACTTCCCCCTCGCCGCGAGATGAGGCCCGATTCCCCTGCACTGCGTGCAGAACAATTCCGTGTTGCACATCACACATGAAAGGAGCCTTGATTTCCTTGATGGCACTCCAGAGAAACCCCAAGAACACTGTTTCAAGGCTAGAGGGATCCTTAGGTCACTGTAGCAACACGAAAGAGCTCCGTGGGCCAAAAATCAACTCGAGATGAGAGGTTAGTCCCTGGCTTCGACTCCAGAGGAATACCACCTTACCACAAGCACCTCAAGAGGAGGCTTCTCTCAGCTCTAGGTATGTGAGAGGGACCCTGAGTTTGCGGCCTCAAGTGGAATGGTCACCGCGATGCCCTGACGCGAAATAAGGCTGGATATCCCTGCAGTGACTTGAATGCAGGCTCGTCTTGCATCTCTCAAGATGAAAGGGTGTCTGAATCCCCTGTGGAGACCACAGAGAATGACCTAGTTCCCCACCTCATCGCGACCGGAGGCCTCACATCCTTTGAAAACTCCAGAGGTACGCGGAGATCAGTGCCTCAAAAGGAGACGATGCCTGACTCCTCGTGAAACTTGATAGGAGTCCCAGGATTCCTGTGGCACGTGGAAAGGGACCCTTGGTCTCCCGCCTCAGCTGGAGAGGCGTCCCAATTGCCTTGCCAAGCCTCGAGGAGAATCCCGAGTTGTGTCTCGCAACTAGGCAAGAGTCCTGACGTGGCTGAACAAAAAAGTGTGTGGAAGGGCCATCCCCGTCGTAACTCGAGAATATACCCCAGGTTCCCGCCACAACTCGAGAAAAACCATGAGACTTCCCCCTCGCCGCGAGATGAGGCCCGATTCCCCTGCACTGCATGCAGAGCAATTCTGTGTTGCACATCACACATGAAAGGAGCCTTGATTTCCTTGATGGCACTCCAGAGAAACCCCAAGAACACTGTTTCAAGGCTAGAGGGATCCTGAGGTCACTGTAGCAACACGAAAGAGCTCCGTGGACCAAAAATCAACTCGAGATGAGAGGTTCATCCCTGGCTTCGACTCCAGAGGAATACCACCTTACCACAAGCACCTCAAGAGGAGGCTTCTCTCAGCTCTAGGTATGTGAGAGGGACCCTGAGTTTGCGGCCTCAAGTGGAATGGACACCGCGATGCCCTGACTCGAAATAAGCCCGGATATCCCTGCAGTGACTGGAATGCAGGCTCGTCTTGCATCTCCCAGGACGAAAGGATGTCTGAATCCCCTGTGGAGACCACAGAGAAAGACCTAGTTCCCCACCTCATCGCGACCGGAGGCCTCACATCCTTTGAAAACTCCAGAGGTACGCGGAGATCAGTGCCTCCAAAGGAGACGATGCCTGACTCCTCGTGAAACTTGATAGGAGTCCCAGGATTCCTGTGGCACGAGGAAAGGGACCCTTGGTCTCCCGCCTCAGCTGGAGAGGCGTCCCAATTGCCTTGCCAAGCCTTGAGGAGAATCCCGAGTTTTGTCTCGCAACTAGGCAAGAGTCCTGACGTGGCTGAACAAACACGTGTGTGGAAGGGCCATCACCGTCGTAACTCGAGAATATACCCCATGTTCCCGCCGCAACTCGAGAAAAACCATGAGACTTCCCCCTCGCCGCGAGATGAGGCCGGATTCCCCTGCACTGCGTGCAGAGCAATTCTGTGTTGCACATCACACATGAAAGGAGCCTTGATTTCCTTCATGGCACTCCAGAGAAACCCCAAGAACACTGTTTCAAGGCTAGAGGGATCCTGAGGTCACTGTAGCAACACGAAAGAGCTCTGTGGACCAAGAATCAACACGAGATGAGAGGTTAGTCCCTGGCTTCGACTCCTGAGGAATACCACCTTACCACAAGCACCTCAAGAGGAGGCTTCTCTCAGCTCTAGGTATGTGAGAGGGATCCTGAGTTTGCGGCCTCAAGTGGAATGGACACCGCGAGGCCCTGACTCGAAATAAGGCCGGATATCCCTGCAGTGACTGGAATGCAGGCTCGTCTTGCATCTCCCAACACGAAAGGGTGTCTGAATCCCCTGTGGAGACCAGAGAGAAAGACCTAGTTCCCCACCTCATCGCGACCGGAGGCCTCACATTCTTTGAAAACTCCAGAGGTACGCGGAGATCAGTGCCTCCAAAGGAGACGATGCCTGACTCCTCGTGAAACTTGATAGGAGTCCCAGGATTCCTGTGGCACGTGGAAAGGGACCCTTGGTCTCCCGCCTCAGCTGGAGAGGCGTCCCAATTGCCTTGCCAAGCCTCGAGGAGAATCCCGAGTTGTGTCTCGCAACTAGGCAAGAGTCCTGACATGGCTGAACACACACGTGTGTGGAAGGGCCATCCCCGTCGTAACTCGAGAATATACCCCAGGTTCCCGCCGCAACTCGAGAAAAACCATGAGACTTCCCCCTCGCCCCGAGATGAGGCCCGATTCCCCTGCACTGCGTGCAGAGCAATTCTGTGTTGCACATCACACATGAAAGGAGCCTTGATTTCCTTCATGGCACTCCAGAGAAACCCCAAGAACACTGTTTCAAGGCTAGAGGGATCCTGAGGTCACTGTAGCAACACGAAAGAGCTCCGTGGGCCAAAAATCAACTCGAGATGAGAGGTTAGTCCCTGGCTTCGACTCCAGAGGAATACCACCTTACCACAAGCACCTCAAGAGGAGGCATCTCTCAGCTTTAGGTATGTGAGAGGGACCCTGAGTTTGCGGCCTCAAGTGGAATGGATACCGCGATGCCCTGACGCGAAATAAGGCAGGATATCCCTGCAATGACTTGAATGCAGGCTCATCTTGCATCTCCCAAGATGAAAGGATGTCTGAATCCCCTGTGGAGACCACAGAGAAAGACCTAGTTCCCCACCTCATCGCGACCGGAGGCCTCACATCATTTGAAAACTCCAGAGGTACGCGGAGATCAGTGCCTCCAAAGGAGACGATGCCTGACTCCTCGTGAAACTTGATAGGAGTCCCAGGATTCCTGTGGCACGTGGAAAGGGACCCTTGGTCTCCCGCCTCAGCTGGAGAGGCGTCCCAATTGCCTTGCCAATCCTCGAGGAGAATCCCGAGTTGTGTCTCGCAACTAGGCAAGAGTCCTGACGTGGCTGATCAAACACGTGTGTGGAAGGGCCATCCCCGTCGTAACTCGAGAATATACCCCAGGTTCCCGCCGCAACTCGAGAAAAACCATGAGACTTCCCCCTCGCCGCGAGATGAGGCCCGATTCCCCTGCACTGCGTGCAGAGCAATTCCGTGTTGCACATCACACATGAAAGGAGCCTTGATTTCCTTGATGGCACTCCAGAGAAACCCCAAGAACACTGTTTCAAGGCTAGAGGGATCCTGAGGTCACTGTAGCAACACGAAAGAGCTCCGTGGACCAAGAATCAACACGAGATGAGAGGTTAGTCCCTGGCTTCGACTCCTGAGGAATACCACCTTACCACAAGCACCTCAAGAGGAGGCTTCTCTCAGCTCTAGGTATGTGAGAGGGATCCTGAGTTTGCGGCCTCAAGTGGAATGGACACCGCGATGCCCTGACTCGAAATAAGGCCGGATATCCATGCAGTGACTTGAATGCAGGCTCGTCTTGCATCTCCCAAGAAAAAAGGATGTCTGAATCCCCTGTGGAGACCACAGAGAAACACCTAGTTTCCCACCTCATCGCGACTGGAGGCCTCACATCCTTTGAAAACTCCAGAGGTACGCGGAGATCAGTGCCTCCAAAGGAGACGATGCCTGACTCCTCGTGAAACTTGATAGGAGTCCCAGGATTCTTGTGGCACGTGGAAAGGGACCCTTGGTCTCCCGCCTCAGCTGGAGAGGCGTTCCAATTGCCCTGCCAAGCCTCGAGGAGAATCCCGAGTTGTCCCTCGCAACTAGGCAGGAGTCCTGACATGGCTGAACAAACACGTGGGTGGAAGGGCCATCCCCGTCGTAACTCGAGAATATACCCCAGGTTCCCGCTGCAACTCGAGAAAAACCATGAGACTTCCCCCTCGATGCGAGATGAGGCCCGATTCCCCTGGACTGCGTGCAGAGCAATTCCGTCTTGCACATCACACATGAAAGGAGCCTTGATTTCCTTGATGGCACTCCAGAGAAACCCCAAGAACACTTTTTCAAGGATAGAGGGATCCTGAAGTCACTGTAGCAACACGAAAGAACTCTGTGGACCAAAAATCAACTCGAAAAGAGAGGTTAGTCCCTGGATTCGTCTCCAGAGGAATACCACCTTACCACAAGCACCTCAAGAGGAGGCTTCTCTCAGCTCTAGGTATGTGAGAGGTACCCTGAGTTTGCGGCCTCAAGTGGAATGGATACCGCGATGCCCTGACGCGAAATAAGGCTGGATATCCCTGCAATGACTTGAATGCAGGCTCGTCTTGAATCTCCCAAGATGAAAGGATGTCTGAATCCCCTGTGGAGACCACAGAGAAACACCTAGTTCCCCACCTCATCGCGACCGGAGGCCTCACATCCTTTGAAAACTCCAGAGGTACGCGGAGATCAGTGCCTCCAAAGGAGACGATGCCTGACTCCTCGTGAAACTTGATAGGAGTCCCAGGATTCCTGTGGCACGTGGAAAGGGACCCTTGGTCTCCCGTCTCAGCTGGAGAGGCGTCCCAATTGCCTTGCCAAGCCTCGAGGAGAATCCCGAGTTGTGTCTCGCAACTAGGCAAGAGTCCTGACGTGGCTGAACAAACACGTGTGTGGAAGGGCCATCACTGTCGTAACTCGAGAATATACCCCAGGTTCCCGCCGCAACTCGAGAAAAACCATGAGACTTCCCCCTCGCCGCGAGATGAGGCCCGATTCCCCTGCACTGCGTGCAGAGCAATTCTGTGTTGCACATCACACATGAAAGGAGCCTTGATTTCCTTCATGGCACTCCAGAGAAACCCCAAGAACACTGTTTCAAGGCTAGAGGGATCCTGAGGTCACTGTAGCAACACGAAAGAGCTCCGTGGACCCAAAATCAACTCGAGATGAGAGGTTAGTCCCTGGCTTCGACTCCAGAGGAATACCACCTTACCACAAGCACCTCAAGAGGAGGCTTCTCTCAGCTCTAGGTATGTGAGAGGGACCCTGAGTTTGCGGCCTCAAGTGGAATGGACACCGCGATGCCCTGACTCGAAATAAGGCCGGATATCCCTGCAGTGACTGGAATGCAGGCTCGTCTTGCATCTCCCAAGACGACAGGGTGTCTGAATCCACTGTGGAGACCACAGAGAAAGACCTAGTTCCCCACCTCATCGCGACAGGAGGCCTCAAATCGTTTGAAAACTCCAGAGGTACGCGGAGATCAGTGCCTCCAAAGGAGACGATGCCTGACTCCTCGTGAAACTTGATAGGAGACCCAGGATTCCTGTGGCACGTGGAAAGGGACCCTTGGTCTCCCGTCTCAGCTGGAGAGGTGTCCCAATTGCCCTGCAAAGGCTCGAGGAGAATCCCGAGTTGTCCCTCGCAACTAGGCAGGAGTCCTGACATGGCTGAACACACACGTGTGTGGAAAGGCCATCCCCGTCGTAACTCGAGAATATACCCCAGGTTCCCGCCGCAACTCGAGAAAAACCATGAGACTTCCCCCTCGCCGCGAGATGAGGCCCGATTCCCCAGCACTGCGTGTAGAGCAATTCCGTCTTGCACATCACACATGAAAGGAGCCTTGATTTCCTTCATGGCACTCCAGAGAAACCCCAAGAACACTGTTTCAAGGCTAGAGGGATCCTGAGGTCACTGTAGCAACACGAAAGAGCTCCGTGGACCAAGAATCAACACGAGATGAGAGGTTAGTCCCTGGCTTCGACTCCTGAGGAATACCACCTTACCACAAGCACCTCAAGAGGAGGCTTATCTCAGCTCTAGGTATGTGAGAGGGATCCTGAGTTTGCGGCCTCAAGTGGAATGGACACCGCGATGCCCTGACTCGAAAAAAGGCCGGATATCCCTGCAGTGACTGGAATGCAGGCTCGTCTTGCATCTCCCAAGACGAAAGGGTGTCTGAATCCCCTGTGGAGACCACAGAGAAAGACCTAGTTCCCCACATCATCACGACAGGAGGCCTCAAATCCTTTGAAAATTCCAGAGGTATGCAGAGATCAGTGCCTCCAAAGGAGACGGTGCCTGACTCCTCGTGAAACTTGATAGGAGACCCAGGATTCCTGTGGCACTTGGAAAGGGACACTTGGTCTCCCGCCTCAGCTGGAGGGGCGTCCCAATTGCCCTGCAAAGCCTCGAGGAGAATCCAGAGTTATCCCTTGCATCTAGGCAAGAGTCCTGACATGGCTGAACACACACGTGTGTGGAAGGGCCATCCCCGTCGTAACTCGAGAATATACCCCAGGTTCCCGCCGCAACTCGAGAAAAACCATGAGACTTCCCCCTCGCCGCGAGATGAGGGCCGATTCCCTTGCACTGCGTGCAGAGCAATTCCGTGTTGCACATCACACATGAAAGGAGCCTTGATTTCCTTGATGGCACTCCAGAGAAACCCCAAGAACACTGTTTCAAGGCTAGAGGGATCCTGAGGTCACTGTAGCAACACGAAAGAGCTCCGTGGGCCAAAAATCAACTCGAGATGAGAGGTTACTCCCTGGCTTCGACTCCAGAGGAATACCACCTTACCACAAGCACCTCAAGAGGAGGCTTCTCTCAGCTCTAGGTATGTGAGAGAGACCCTGAGTTTGCGGCCTCAAGTGGAATGGACACCGCGATGCCCTGACTCGAAATAAGGCCGGATATCCCTGCAGTGACTTGAATGCAGGCTCGTCTTGCATCTCCCAAGAAGAAAGGATGTCTGAATCCCCTGTGGAGACCACAGAGAAACACCTAGTTCCCCACCTCATCGCGACCGGAGGCCTCACATCCTTTGAAAACTCCAGAGGTACGCGGAGATCAGTGCCTCCAAAGGAGACGATGCCTGACTCCTCGTGAAACTTGATAGGAGTCCCAGGATTCTTGTGGCACATGGAAAGGGACCCTTGGTCTCCCGCCTCAGCTGGAGAGGCGTTCCAATTGCCGTGCCAAGCCTCGAGGAGAATCCCGAGTTGTCCCTCGCAACTAGGCAGGAGTCCTGACATGGCTGAACACACACGTGTGTGGAAGGGCCATCCCCGTCGTAACTCGAGAATATACCCCAGGTTCCCGCCGCAACTCGAGAAAAACCATGAGACTTCCCCCTCGCCACGAGATGAGGCCCGATTCCCCTGCACAGCGTGTAGAGCAATTCCGTCTTGCACATCACACATGAAAGGAGCCTTGATTTCCTTCATGGCACTCCAAAGAAACCCCAAGAACACTGTTTCAAGGCTAGAGGGATCCTGAGGTCACTGTAGCAAAACGAAAGAACTCTGTGGACCAAAAATCAACTCGAAAAGAGAGGTTAGTCCCTGGATTCGTCTCCAGAGGAATACCACCTTACCACAAGCACCTCAAGAGGAGGCTTCTCTCAGCTCTAGGTATGTGAGAGGGACCCTGAGTTTGCGGCCTCAAGTGGAATGGACACCGCGATGCCCTGACTCGAAATAAGGCCGGATATCCCTGCAGTGACTTCAATGCAGGCTCGTCTTGCATGTCCCAGGACGAAAGGATGTCTGAATCCCCTGTGGAAAGCACAGAGAAAGACTTCGTTCCCCACCTCATCGCGACCGATAGCCTCACATCCTTTGAAAACTCCAGAGGTACGCGGAGATCAGTGCCTCCAAAGGAGACGATGCCTGACTCCTCGTGAAACTTGATAGGAGTCCCAGGATTCCTGTGGCACTTGGAAAGGGACACTTGGTCTCCCGTCTCAGCTGGAGAGGCGTCCGAATTGCCCTGCCAAGCCTCAAGGAGAATCCAGAGTTATCCCTCGCAACTAGGCAGGAGTCCTGACGTCGCTGAAGAAACACGTGGGTGGAAGGGCCATCCCCGTCGTAACTCGAGAATATACCCCAGGTTCCCGCCGCAACTCGAGAAAAACCATGAGACTTCCCCCTCGCCGCGAGAGGAGGACCGATTCCCCTGCACTGCGTGCAGAGCAATTCCGTGTTGCACATCACACATGAAAGGAGCCTTGATTTCCTTGATGGCACTCCAGAGAAACCCCAAGAACACTGTTTCAAGGCTAGAGGGATCCTGAGGTCACTGTATCAACACGAAAGAGCTCCGTGGGCCAAAAATCAACTCGAGATGAGAGGTTAGTCCCTGGCTTCGACTCCAGAGGAATACCACCTTACCACAAGCACCTCAAGAGGAGGCATCTCTCAGCTCTAGGTATGTGAGAGGGACCCTGAGTTTGCGGCCTCAAGTGGAATGGACACCGCGATGCCCTGACGCGAAATAAGGCTGGATATCCCTGCAGTGACTTGAATGCAGGCTCATCTTGCATCTCCCAAGATGAAAGGATGTCTGAATCCCCTGTGGAGACCACAGAGAAAGACCTAGTTCCCCACCTCATCGCGATCGGAGGCCTCACATCCTTTGAAAACTCCAGAGGTACGCGGAGATCAGTGCCTCCAAAGGAGACGATGCCTGACTCCTCGTGAAACTTGATAGGAGTACCAGGATTACTGTGGCACGTGAAAAGGGACCCTTGGTCTACCGCCTCAGCTGGAGAGGCGTCCCAATTGCCTTGCCAAGCCTCGAGGAGAATCCCGAGTTGTGTCTCGCAACTAGGCAAGAGTCCTGACGTGGCTGAACAAACACGTGTGTGGAAGGGCCATCCCCGTCGTAACTCGAGAATATACCCCAGGTTCCCGCCGCAACTCGAGAAAAACCATGAGACTTCCCCCTCGCCGCGAGATGAGGCCCGATTCCCCTGCACTGCGTGCAGAGCAATTCTGTGTTGCACATCACACATGAAAGGAGCCTTGATTTCCTTCATGGCACTCCTGAAAAACCCCAAGAACACTGTTTCAAGGCTAGAGGGATCCTGAGGTCACTGTAGCAACACGAAAGAGCTCCGTGGACCAAAAATCAACTCGAGATGAGAGGTTAGTCCCTGGCTTCGACTCCAGAGGAATACCACCTTACCACAAGCACCTCAAGAGGAGGCTTCTCTCAGCTCTAGGTATGTGAGAGGGACCCTGAGTTTGCGGCCTCAAGTGGAATGGACACCGCGATGCCCTGACTCGAAATAAGGCCGGATATCCCTGCAGTTACTTGAATGCAGGATCGTCTTGCATCTCCCAAGACGAAAGGATGTCTGAATCCCCTGTGGAGACCACAGAGAAAGACCTAGTTCCCCACCTCATCGCGACAGGAGGCCTCAAATCCTTTGAAAACTCCAGAGGTATGCGGAGATCAGTGCCTCCAAAGGAGACGATGCCTGACTCCTCGTGAAACTTGATAGGAGACCCAGGATTCCTGTGGCACGTGGAAAGGGACCCTTGGTCTCCCGTCTCAGCTGGAGAGGCGTCCCAAATGCCCTGCAAAGCCTCGAGGAGAATCCCGAGTTGTCCCTCGCAACTAGGCAGGAGTCCTGACGTCGCTGAAGAAAAACGTGGGTGGAAGGGCCATCCCCACCGTAACTCGAGAATATACCCCAGGTTCCCGCCGCAACTCGAGAAAAACCATGAGACTTCCCCCTCACCGCGAGATGAGGCCCAATTCCCCTGCACTGCGCGCAGAGCAATTCCGTGTTGCACATCACACATGAAAGGAGCCTTGATTTCCTTCATGGCACTCCAGAGAAACCCCAAGAACACTGTTTCAAGGCTAGAGGGATCCTGAGGTCACTGTAGCAACACGAAAGAGCTCCGTGCACCAAGAATCAACACGAGATGAGAGGTTAGTCCCTGGCTTCGACTCCTGAGGAATACCACCTTACCACAAGCACCTCAAGAGGAGGCTTCTCTCAGCTCTAGGTATGTGAGAGGGACCCTGAGTTTGCGGCCTCAAGTGGAATGGACACCGCGATGCCCTGACTCGAAATAAGGCCGGATATCCATGCAGTGACTGGAATGCAGGCTCGTCTTGCATCTCCCAAGACGACAGGGTGTCTGAATCCCCTGTGGAGACCACAGAGAAAGACCTAGTTCCCCACCTCATCGCGACAGGAGGCCTCAAATCCTTTGAAAACTCCAGAGGTATGCGGAGATCAGTGCCTCCAAAGGAGACGATGCCTGACTCCTCGTGAAACTTGATAGGAGACCCAGGATTCCTGTGGCACGTGGAAAGGGACCCTTGGTCTCCCGTCTCAGCTGGAGAGGCGTCCCAATTGCCCTGCAAAGCCTCGAGGAGAATCCCGAGTTGTCCCTCGCAACTAGGCAGGAGTCCTGACATGGCTGAACACACACGTGTGTGGAAAGGCCATACCCGTCGTAACTCGAGAATATACCCCAGGTTCCCGCCGCAACTCGAGAAAAACCATGAGACTTCCCCCTCGCCGCGAGATGAGGCCCGATTCCCCAGCACTGCGTGTAGAGCAATTCCGTCTTGCACATCACACATGAAAGGAGCCTTGATTTCCTTGATGGCACTCCAGAGAAACCCCAAGAACACTGTTTCAAGGCTAGAGGGATCCTGAGGTCACTGTAGCAACACGAAAGAGCTCCGTGGACCAAGAATCAACACGAGATGAGAGGTTAGTCCCTGGCTTTGACTCCTGAGGAATACCACCTTACCACAAGCACCTCAAGAGGAGGCTTCTCTCAGCTCTAGGTATGTGAGAGGGACCCTGAGTTTGCGGCCTCAAGTGGAATGGACACCGCGATGCCCTGACTCGAAATAAGGCCGGATATCCCTGCAGTGACTTCAATGCAGGCTCGTCTTGCATCTCCCAAGAAGAAAGGATGTCTGAATCCCCTGTGGAAAGCACAGAGAAAGACTTAGTTCCCCACCTCATCGCGACCGATAGCCTCACATCCTTTGAAAACTCCAGAGGTACGCGGAGATCAGTGCCTCCAAAGGAGACGATGCCTGACTCCTCGGGAAACTTGATAGGAGTCCCAGGATTCCTGTGGCACTTGGAAAGGGACACTTGGTCTCCCGCCTCAGCTGGAGAGGCGTCCCAATTGCCCTGCCAAGCCTCGAGGAGAATCCAGAGTTGTCCCTCGCAACTAGGCAGGAGTCCTGAAGTCGCTGAACAAACACGTGGGTGGAAGGGCCATCCCCGTCGTAACTCGAGAATATACCCCAGGTTCCCGCCGCAACTCGAGAAAAACCATGAGACTTCCCCCTCGCCGCGAGATGAGGCCCGATTCCCCTGCACTGCGTGCAGAGCAATTCCGTGTTGCACATCACACATGAAAGGAGCCTTGATTTCCTTGATGGCACTCCAGAGAAACCCCAAGAACACTGTTTCAAGGCTAGAGGGATCCTGAGGTCACTGTAGCAACACGAAAGAGCTCCGTGGGCCAAAAATCAACTCGAGATGAGAGGTTAGTCCCTGGCTTCGACTCCAGAGGAATACCACCTTACCACAAGCACCTCAAGAGGAGGCTTCTCTCAGCTCTAGGTATGTGAGAGGGACCCTGAGTTTGCGGCCTCAAGTGGAATGGACACCGCGATGCCCTGACGCGAAATAAGGCTGGATATCCCTGCAGTGACTTGAATGCAGGCTCGTCTTGCATCTCCCAAGATGAAAGGATGTCTGAATCCCCTGTGGAGACCACAGAGAAAGACCTAGTTCCCCACCTCATCGCGACCGGCGACCTCACATCCTTTAAAATCTCCAGAGGTACGCGGAGATCAGTGCCTCCAAAGGAGACGATGCCTGACTCCTCGTGAAACTTGATAGGAGTCCCAGGATTCCTGTGGCACGTGGAAAGGGACCCTTGGTCTCCCGCCTCAGCTGGAGAGGCGTCCCAATTGCCTTGCCAAGCCTCGAGGAGAATCCCGAGTTGTGTCTCGCAACTAGGCAAGAGTCCTGACGTGGCTGAACAAACACGTGTGTGGAAGGACCATCCCCGTGGTAACTCGAGAATATACCCCAGGTTCCCGCCGCAACTCGAGAAAAACCATGAGACTTCCCCCTCGCCGCGAGATGAGGCCCGATTCCCCTGCACTGCGTGCAGAGCAATTCTGTGTTGCACATCACACATGAAAGGAGCCTTGATTTCCTTCATGGCACTCCAGAGAAACCCCAAGAACACTGTTTCAAGGCTAGAGGGATCCTGAGGTCACTGTAGCAACACGAAAGAGCTCCGTGGACCAAAAATCAACTCGAGATGAGAGGTTAGTCCCTGGCTTCGACTCCAGAGGAATACCACCTTACCACAAGCACCTCAAGAGGAGGCTTCTCTCAGCTCTAGGTATGTGAGAGGGACCCTGAGTTTGCGGCCTCAAGTGGAATGGACACCGCGATGCCCTGACTCGAAATAAGGCCGGATATCCCTGCAGTGACTTCAATGCAGGCTCGTCTTGCATCTCCCAAGACGAAAGGGTGTCTGAATCCCCTGTGGAGACCACAGAGAAAGACCT
The DNA here is from genome assembly GCF_910594005.1 of Cervus elaphus. Taxonomy (NCBI): domain Eukaryota; kingdom Metazoa; phylum Chordata; class Mammalia; order Artiodactyla; family Cervidae; genus Cervus; species Cervus elaphus. Next base: position 1,453,217 of record NW_025316687.1, on the reverse strand, counting down.
AGTTCCCCACCTCTTCGCAACAGGAGGCCTCAAATCCTTTGAAAACTCCAGAGGTACGCGGAGATCAGTGCCTCCAAAGGATACGATGCCTGACTCCTCGTGAAACTTGATAGGAGTCCCAGGATTCCTGTGGCACTTGGAAAGGGACACTTGGTCTCCCGCCTCAGCTGGAGAGGCGTCCCAATTGCCCTGCCAAGCCTCGAGGAGAATCCAGAGTTGTCCCTCGCAACTAGGCAGGAGTCCTGACGTCGCTGAAGAAACACGTGGGTGGAAGGGCCATCCCCGTCGTAACTCGAGAATATACCCCAGGTTCCCGCCGCAACTCGAGAAAAACCATGAGACTTCCCCCTCGCCGCGAGATGAGGCCCGATTCCCCTGCACTGCGTGCAGAGCAATTCCGTGTTGCACATCACACATGAAAGGAGCCTTGATTTCCTTGATGGCACTCCAGAGAAACCCCAACAACACTGTTTCAAGGCTACAGGGATCCTGAGGTCACTGTAGCAACACGAAAGAGCTCCGTGGACCAAGAATCAACACGAGATGAGAGGTTAGTCCCTGGCTTCGACTCCTGAGGAATACCACCTTACCACAAGCACCTCAAGAGGAGGCTTCTTTCAGCTCTAGGTATGTGAGAGGGATCCTGAGTTTGCGGCCTCAAGTGGAATGGACACCGTGATGCCCTGACTCGAAATAAGGCCGGATATCCCTGCAGTGACTTCAATGCAGGCTCGTCTTGCATCTCCCAAGAAGAAAGGATGTCTGAATCCCCTGTGGAGACCACAGAGAAACACCCAGTTCCCCACCTCATCGCGACCGGAGGCCTCACATCCTTTGAAAACTCCAGAGGTACGCGGAGATCAGTGCCTCCAAAGGAGACGATGTCTGACTCCTCGTGAAACTTGATAGGAGTCCCAGGATTCTTGTGGCACGTGGAAAGGGACCCTTGGTCTCCCGCCTCAGCTGGAGAGGCGTTCCAATTGCCCTGCCAAGCCTCGAGGAGAATCCCGAGTTGTCCCTCGCAACTAGGCAGGAGTCCTGACGTGGCTGAACAAACACGTGGGTGGAAGGGCCATCCCCGTCGTAACTCGAAAATATACCCCAGGTTCCCGCCGCAACTCGACAAAAACCATGAGACTTCCCCCTCGATGCGAGATGAGGCCCGATTCCCCTGTACTGCGTGCAGAGCAATTCCGTCTTGCACATCACACATGAAAGGAGCCTTGATTTCCTTGATGGCACTCCAGAGAAACCCCAAGAACACTGTTTCAAGGATAGAGGGATCCTGAGGTCACTGTAGCAACACGAAAGAACTCTGTGGACCAAAAATCAACTCGAAAAGAGAGGTTAGTCCCTGGATTCGTCTCCAGAGGAATACCACCTTACCACAAGCACCTCAAGAGGAGGCTTCTCTCAGCTCTAGGTATGTGAGAGGGACCCTGAGTTTGCGGCCTCAAGTGGAATGGACTCCGCGATGCCCTGACTCGAAATAAGGCCGGATATCCCTGCAGTGACTTCAATGCAGGCTCGTCTTGCATCTCCCAGGACGAAAGGATGTCTGAATCCCCTGTGGAAAGCACAGAGAAAGACTTAGTTCCCCACCTCATCGCGACCGATAGCCTCACATCCTTTGAAAACTCCAGAGGTACGCGGAGATCAGTGCCTCCAAAGGAGACGATGCGTGACTCCTCGTGAAACTTGATAGGAGTCCCAGGATTCCTGTGGCACTTGGAAAGGGACCCTTGGTCTCCCGCCTCAGCTGGAGAGGCGTCCCAATTGCCCTGCAAATCCTCGAGGAGAATCCCGAGTTGTCCCTCGCAACTAGGCAGGAGTCCTGACGTCGCTGAAGAAACACTTGGGTGGAAGGGCCATCCCCGTCGTAACTCGAGAATATACCCCAGGTTCCCGTCGCTACTCGAGAAAAACCATGAGACTTCCCCCTCGCCGCGAGATGAGGGCCGATTCCCCTGCACTGCGTGCAGAGCAATTCCGTGTTGCACATCACACATGAAAGGAGCCTTGATTTCCTTGATGGCACTCCAGAGAAACCCCAAGAACACTGTTTCAAGGCTAGAGGGATCCTGAGGTCACTGTAGCAACACGAAAGAGCTCCGTGGACCAAAAATCAACTCGAGATGAGAGGTTAGTCCCTGGCTTCGACTCCAGAGGAATACCACCTTACCACAAGCACCTCAAGAGGAGGCTTCTCTCAGCTCTAGGTATGTGAGAGGGACCCTGAGTTTGCGGCCTCAAGTGGAATGGACACCGCGATACCCTGACGCGAAATAAGGCTGGATATCCCTGCAGTGACTTGAATGCAGGCTCGTCTTGCATCTCCCAAGATGAAAGGATGTCTGAATCCCCTGTGGAGACCACAGAGAAAGACCTAGTTCCCCACCTCATCGCGACCGGAGGCCTCACATCCTTTGAAAACTCCAGAGGTACGCGGAGATCAGTGCCTCCAAAGGAGACGATGCCTGACTCCTCGTGAAACTTGATAGGAGTCCCAGGATTCCTGTGGCACGTGGAAAGGGACCCTTGGTCTCCCGCCTCAGCTGGAGAGGCGTCCCAATTGCCTTGCCAAGCCTCGAGGAGAATCCCGAGTTGTGTCTCGCAACTAGGCAAGAGTCCTGACGTGAATGAACAAACACGTGTGTGGAAGGGCCATCCCCGTCGTAACTCGAGCATATACCCCAGGTTCCCACTGCAACTCGAGAAAAACCATGAGACTTCCCCCTCGCCGCGAGAGGAGGACCGATTCCCCTGCACTGCGTGCAGAGCAATTCTGTGTTGCACATCACACATGAAAGGAGCCTTGGTTTCCTTCATGGCACTCCAGAGAAACCCAAGAACACTGTTTCAAGGCTAGAGGGATCCTGAGGTCACTGTAGCAACACGAAAGAGCTCCGTGGACCAAAAATCAACTCGAGATGAGAGGTTAGTCCCTGGCTTCGACTCCAGAGGAATAGCACCTTACCACAAGCACCTCAAGAGGAGGCTTCTCTCAGCTCTAGGTATGTGAGAGGGACCCTGAGTTTGCGGCCTCAAGTGTAATGCACACCGCGATGCCCTGACTCGAAATAAGGCCGGATATCCCTGCAGTGACTGGAATGCAGGCTCGTCTTGCATCTCCCAAGACGAAAGGGTGTCTGAATCCCCTGTGGAGACCACAGAGAAAGACCTAGTTCCCCACCTCATCGCGACAGGAGGCCTCAAATCCTTTGAAAAGTCCAGAGGTACGCGGAGATCAGTGCCTCCAAAGGAGACGATGCCTGACTCCTCGTGAAACTTGATAGGAGTCCCAGGATTCTTGTGGCACGTGGAAAGGGACCCTTGGTCTCCCGCCTCAGCTGGAGAGGCGTTCCAATTGCCCTGCCAAGCCTCGAGGAGAATCCCGAGTTGTCCCTCGCAACTAGGCAGGAGTCCTGACGTGGCTGAACAAACACGTGGGTGGAAGGGCCATCCCCGTCGTAACTCGAGAATATACCCCAGGTTCCCGCCGCAACTCGAGAAAAACCATGAGACTTCCCCCTCGATGCGAGATGAGGCCCGATTCCCCTGTACTGCGTGCAGAGCAATTCCGTCTTGCACATCACACATGAAAGGAGCCTTGATTTCCTTGATGGCACTCCAGAGAAACCCCAGAACACTGTTTCAAGGATAGAGGGATCCTGAGGTCACTGTAGCAACACGAAAGAACTCTGTGGACCAGAAATCAACTCGAAAAGAGAGGTTAGTCCCTGGATTCGTCTCCAGAGGAATACCACCTTACCACAAGCACCTCAAGAGGAGGCTTCTCTCAGCTCTAGGTATGTGAGAGGGACCCTGAGTTTGCGGCCTCAAGTGGAATGGACACCGCGATGCCCTGACTCGAAATAAGGCCGGATATCCCTGCAGTGACTTCAATGCAGGCTCGTCTTGCATCTCCCAGGACAAAAGGATATCTGAATCCCCTGTGGAAAGCACAGAGAAAGACTTAGTTCCCCACCTCATCGCGACCGATAGCCTCACATCCTTTGAAAACTCCAGAGGTACGCGGAGATCAGTGCCTCCAAAGGAGACGATGCCTGACTCCTCGTGAAACTTGATAGGAGTCCCAGGATTCCTGTGGCTCTTGGAAAGGGACCCTTGGTCTCCCGCCTCAGCTGGAGAGGCGTCCCAATTGCACTGCCAATCCTCGAGGAGAATCCAGAGTTGTCCCTCGCAACTAGGCAGGAGTCCTGACGTCGCTGAAGAAACACGTGGGTGGAAGGGCCATCCCCGTCGTAACTCGAGAATATACCCCAGGTTCCCGCCGCAACAAGAGAGAAACCATGAGACTTCCCCCTCGCCGCGAGATGAGGCCCGATTCCCCTGCACTGCGTGCAGAGCAATTCCGTGTTGCACATCACACATGAAAGGAGCCTTGATTTCCTTGATGGCACTCCAGAGAAACCCCAAGAACACTGTTTCAAGGCGAGAGGGATCCTGAGGTCACTGTAGCAACACGAAAGAGCTCCGTGGGCCAAAAATCAACTCGAGATGAGCGGTTAGTCCCTGGCTTCGACTCCAGAGGAATACCACCTTACCACAAGCACCTCAAGAGGAGGCATCTCTCAGCTCTAGGTATGTGAGAGGGACCCTGAGTTTGCGGCCTCAAGTGGAATGGACACCGCGATGCCCTGACGCGAAATAAGGCTGGATATCCCTGCAGTGACTTGAATGCAGGCTCGTCTTGCATCTCCCAAGACGAAAGGATGTCTGAATCCCCTGTGGAGACCACAGAGAAAGACCTAGTTCCCCACCTCATCGCGACCGGAGGCCTCACATCCTTTGAAAACTCCAGAGGTACGCGGAGATCAGTGCCTCCAAAGGAGACGATGCCTGACTCCTCGTGAAACTTGATAGGAGTCCCAGGATTCCTGTGGCACGAGGACAGGGACCCTTGGTCTCCCGCCTCAGCTGGAGAGGCGTCCCAATTGCCTTGCCAAGCCTCGAGGAGAATCCCGAGTTCTGTCTCGCAACTAGGCAAGAGTCCTGACGTGGCTGAACAAACACGTATGTGGAAGGGCCATCCCCGTCGTAACTCGAGAATATACCCCAGGTTCCCACTGCAACTCGAGAAAAACCATGAGACTTCCCCCTCGCCGCGAGATGAGGCCCGATTCCCCTGCACTGCGTGCAGAGCAATTCTGTGTTGCACATCACACATGAAAGGAGCCTTGGTTTCCTTCATGGCACTCCAGAGAAACCCCAAGAACACTGTTTCAAGGCTAGAGGGATCCTGAGGTCACTGTAGCAACACGAAAGAGCTCCGTGGACCAAAAATCAACTCGAGATGAGAGGTTAGTCCCTGGCTTCGACTCCAGAGGAATACCACCTTACCACAAGCACCTCAAGAGGAGGCTTCTCTCAGCTCTAGGTATGTGAGAGGGACCCTGAGTTTGCGGCCTCAAGTGGAATGGACAACGCGATGCCCTGACTCGAAATAAGGCCGGATATCCCTGCAGTGACTGGAATGCAGGCTCGTCTTGCATCTCCCAAGACGAAAGGGTGTCTGAATCCCCTGTGGAGACCACAGAGAAAGACCTAGTTCCCCACCTCATCGCGACAGGAGGCCTCAAATCCTTTGAAAACTCCAGAGGTACGCGGAGATCAGTGCCTCCAAAGGAGACGATGCCTGACTCCTCGTGAAACTTGATAGGAGTCCCAGGATTCCTGTGGCACTTGGAAAGGGACACTTGGTCTCCCGCCTCAGCTGGAGAGGCGTCCCAATTGCCCTGCCAAGCCTCGAGGAGAATCCCGAGTTGTCCCTCGCAACTAGGCAGGAGTCCTGACGTCGCTGAAGAAACACGTGGGTGGAAGGGCCATCCCCGTCGTAACTCGAGAATATACCCCAGGTTCCCGCCGCAACTCGAGAAAAACCATGAGACTTCCCCCTCGCCGCGAGATGAGGCCCGATTCCCCTGCACTGCGTGCAGAGCAATTCCGTGTTGCACATCACACATGAAAGGAGCCTTGATTTCCTTGATGGCACTCCAGAGAAACCCCAAGAACACTGTTTCAAGGCTAGAGGGATCCTGAGGTCACTGTAGCAACACGAAAGAGCCCCGTGGGCCAAAAATCAACTCGAGATGAGAGGTTAGTCCCTGGCTTCGACTCCAGAGGAATACCACCTTACCACAAGCACCTCAAGAGGAGGCTTCTCTCAGCTCTAGGTATGTGAGAGGGACCCTGAGTTTGCGGCCTCAAGTGGAATGGACTCCGCGATGCCCTGACTCGAAATAAGGCCGGATATCCCTGCAGTGACTTCAATGCAGGCTCGTCTTGCATCTCCCAGGACGAAAGGATGTCTGAATCCCCTGTGGAAAGCACAGAGAAAGACTTAGTTCCCCACCTCATCGCGACCGATAGCCTCACATCCTTTGAAAACTCCAGAGGTACGCGGAGATCAGTGCCTCCAAAGGAGACGATGCGTGACTCCTCGTGAAACTTGATAGGAGTCCCAGGATTCCTGTGGCACTTGGAAAGGGACCCTTGGTCTCCCGCCTCAGCTGGAGAGGCGTCCCAATTGCCCTGCAAATCCTCGAGGAGAATCCCGAGTTGTCCCTCGCAACTAGGCAGGAGTCCTGACGTCGCTGAAGAAACACTTGGGTGGAAGGGCCATCCCCGTCGTAACTCGAGAATATACCCCAGGTTCCCGTCGCTACTCGAGAAAAACCATGAGACTTCCCCCTCGCCGCGAGATGAGGCCCGATTCCCCTGCACTGCGTGCAGAGCAATTCCGTGTTGCACATCACACATGAAAGGAGCCTTGATTTCCTTGATGGCACTCCAGAGAAACCCCAAGAACACTGTTTCAAGGCTAGAGGGATCCTGAGGTCACTGTAGCAACACGAAAGAGCTCCGTGGACCAAAAATCAACTCGAGATGAGAGGTTAGTCCCTGGCTTCGACTCCAGAGGAATACCACCTTACCACAAGCACCTCAAGAGGAGGCTTCTCTCAGCTCTAGGTATGTGAGAGGGACCCTGAGTTTGCGGCCTCAAGTGGAATGGACACCGCGATACCCTGACGCGAAATAAGGCTGGATATCCCTGCAGTGACTGGAATGCAGGCTCGTCTTGCATCTCCCAAGATGAAAGGATGTCTGAATCCCCTGTGGAGACCACAGAGAAAGACCTAGTTCCCCACCTCATCGCGACCGGAGGCCTCACATCCTTTGAAAACTCCAGAGGTACGCGGAGATCAGTGCCTCCAAAGGAGACGATGCCTGACTCCTCGTGAAACTTGATAGGAGTCCCAGGATTCCTGTGGCACGTGGAAAGGGACCCTTGGTCTCCCGCCTCAGCTGGAGAGGCGTCCCAATTGCCTTGCCAAGCCTCGAGGAGAATCCCGAGTTGTGTCTCGCAACTAGGCAAGAGTCCTGACGTGAATGAACAAACACGTGTGTGGAAGGGCCATCCCCGTCGTAACTCGAGCATATACCCCAGGTTCCCACTGCAACTCGAGAAAAACCATGAGACTTCCCCCTCGCCGCGAGATGAGGCCCGATTCCCCTGCACTGCGTGCAGAGCAATTCTGTGTTGCACATCACACATGAAAGGAGCCTTGGTTTCCTTCATGGCACTCCAGAGAAACCCAAGAAAACTGTTTCAAGGCTAGAGGGATCCTGAGGTCACTGTAGCAACACGAAAGAGCTCCGTGGACCAAAAATCAACTCGAGATGAGAGGTTAGTCCCTGGCTTCGACTCCAGAGGAATAGCACCTTACCACAAGCACCTCAAGAGGAGGCTTCTCTCAGCTCTAGGTATGTGAGAGGGACCCTGAGTTTGCGGCCTCAAGTGTAATGCACACCGCGATGCCCTGACTCGAAATAAGGCCGGATATCCCTGCAGTGACTGGAATGCAGGCTCGTCTTGCATCTCCCAAGACGAAAGGGTGTCTGAATCCCCTGTGGAGACCACAGAGAAAGACCTAGTTCCCCACCTCATCGCGACAGGAGGCCTCAAATCCTTTGAAAAGTCCAGAGGTACGCGGAGATCAGTGCCTCCAAAGGAGACGATGCCTGACTCCTCGTGAAACTTGATAGGAGTCCCAGGATTCTTGTGGCACGTGGAAAGGGACCCTTGGTCTCCCGCCTCAGCTGGAGAGGCGTTCCAATTGCCCTGCCAAGCCTCGAGGAGAATCCCGAGTTGTCCCTCGCAACTAGGCAGGAGTCCTGACGTGGCTGAACAAACACGTGGGTGGAAGGGCCATCCCCGTCGTAACTCGAGAATATACCCCAGGTTCCCGCCGCAACTCGAGAAAAACCATGAGACTTCCCCCTCGATGCGAGATGAGGCCCGATTCCCCTGTACTGCGTGCAGAGCAATTCCGTCTTGCACATCACACATGAAAGGAGCCTTGATTTCCTTGATGGCACTCCAGAGAAACCCCAGAACACTGTTTCAAGGATAGAGGGATCCTGAGGTCACTGTAGCAACACGAAAGAACTCTGTGGACCAGAAATCAACTCGAAAAGAGAGGTTAGTCCCTGGATTCGTCTCCAGAGGAATACCACCTTACCACAAGCACCTCAAGAGGAGGCTTCTCTCAGCTCTAGGTATGTGAGAGGGACCCTGAGTTTGCGGCCTCAAGTGGAATGGACACCGCGATGCCCTGACTCGAAATAAGGCCGGATATCCCTGCAGTGACTTCAATGCAGGCTCGTCTTGCATCTCCCAGGACAAAAGGATGTCTGAATCCCCTGTGGAAAGCACAGAGAAAGACTTAGTTCCCCACCTCATCGCGACCGATAGCCTCACATCCTTTGAAAACTCCAGAGGTACGCGGAGATCAGTGCCTCCAAAGGAGACGATGCCTGACTCCTCGTGAAACTTGATAGGAGTCCCAGGATTCCTGTGGCTCTTGGAAAGGGACCCTTGGTCTCCCGCCTCAGCTGGAGAGGCGTCCCAATTGCACTGCCAATCCTCGAGGAGAATCCAGAGTTGTCCCTCGCAACTAGGCAGGAGTCCTGACGTCGCTGAAGAAACACGTGGGTGGAAGGGCCATCCCCGTCGTAACTCGAGAATATACCCCAGGTTCCCGCCGCAACAAGAGAGAAACCATGAGACTTCCCCCTCGCCGCGAGATGAGGCCCGATTCCCCTGCACTGCGTGCAGAGCAATTCCGTGTTGCACATCACACATGAAAGGAGCCTTGATTTCCTTGATGGCACTCCAGAGAAACCCCAAGAACACTGTTTCAAGGCGAGAGGGATCCTGAGGTCACTGTAGCAACACGAAAGAGCTCCGTGGGCCAAAAATCAACTCGAGATGAGCGGTTAGTCCCTGGCTTCGACTCCAGAGGAATACCACCTTACCACAAGCACCTCAAGAGGAGGCATCTCTCAGCTCTAGGTATGTGAGAGGGACCCTGAGTTTGCGGCCTCAAGTGGAATGGACACCGCGATGCCCTGACGCGAAATAAGGCTGGATATCCCTGCAGTGACTTGAATGCAGGCTCGTCTTGCATCTCCCAAGATGAAAGGATGTCTGAATCCCCTGTGGAGACCACAGAGAAAGACCTAGTTCCCCACCTCATCGCGACCGGAGGCCTCACATCCTTTGAAAACTCCAGAGGTACGCGGAGATCAGTGCCTCCAAAGGAGACGATGCCTGACTCCTCGTGAAACTTGATAGGAGTCCCAGGATTCCTGTGGCACGAGGACAGGGACCCTTGGTCTCCCGCCTCAGCTGGAGAGGCGTCCCAATTGCCTTGCCAAGCCTCGAGGAGAATCCCGAGTTCTGTCTCGCAACTAGGCAAGAGTCCTGACGTGGCTGAACAAACACGTATGTGGAAGGGCCATCCCCGTCGTAACTCGAGAATATACCCCAGGTTCCCACTGCAACTCGAGAAAAACCATGAGACTTCCCCCTCGCCGCGAGATGAGGCCCGATTCCCCTGCACTGCGTGCAGAGCAATTCTGTGTTGCACATCACACATGAAAGGAGCCTTGGTTTCCTTCATGGCACTCCAGAGAAACCCCAAGAACACTGTTTCAAGGCTAGAGGGATCCTGAGGTCACTGTAGCAACACGAAAGAGCTCCGTGGACCAAAAATCAACTCGAGATGAGAGGTTAGTCCCTGGCTTCGACTCCAGAGGAATACCACCTTACCACAAGCACCTCAAGAGGAGGCTTCTCTCAGCTCTAGGTATGTGAGAGGGACCCTGAGTTTGCGGCCTCAAGTGGAATGGACAACGCGATGCCCTGACTCGAAATAAGGCCGGATATCCCTGCAGTGACTGGAATGCAGGCTCGTCTTGCATCTCCCAAGACGAAAGGGTGTCTGAATCCCCTGTGGAGACCACAGAGAAAGACCTAGTTCCCCACCTCATCGCGACAGGAGGCCTCAAATCCTTTGAAAACTCCAGAGGTACGCGGAGATCAGTGCCTCCAAAGGAGACGATGCCTGACTCCTCGTGAAACTTGATAGGAGTCCCAGGATTCCTGTGGCACTTGGAAAGGGACACTTGGTCTCCCGCCTCAGCTGGAGAGGCGTCCCAATTGCCCTGCCAAGCCTCGAGGAGAATCCCGAGTTGTCCCTCGCAACTAGGCAGGAGTCCTGACGTCGCTGAAGAAACACGTGGGTGGAAGGGCCATCCCCGTCGTAACTCGAGAATATACCCCAGGTTCCCGCCGCAACTCGAGAAAAACCATGAGACTTCCCCCTCGCCGCGAGATGAGGCCCGATTCCCCTGCACTGCGTGCAGAGCAATTCCGTGTTGCACATCACACATGAAAGGAGCCTTGATTTCCTTGATGGCACTCCAGAGAAACCCCAAGAACACTGTTTCAAGGCTAGAGGGATCCTGAGGTCACTGTAGCAACACGAAAGAGCCCCGTGGGCCAAAAATCAACTCGAGATGAGAGGTTAGTCCCTGGCTTCGACTCCAGAGGAATACCACCTTACCACAAGCACCTCAAGAGGAGGCTTCTCTCAACTCTAGGTATGTGAGAGGGACCCTGAGTTAGCGGCCTCAAGTGGAATGGACACCGCGATGCCCTGACGCGAAATAAGGCTGGATATCCCTGCAGTGACTGGAATGCAGGCTCGTCTTGCATCTCCCAAGATGAAAGGATGTCTGAATCCCCTGTGGAGACCACAGAGAAAGACCTAGTTCCCCACCTCATCGCGACCGGAGGCCTCACATCCTTTGAAAACTCCAGAGGTACGCGGAGGTCAGTGCCTCCAAAGGAGACGATGCCTGACTCCTCGTGAAACTTGATAGGAGTCCCAGGATTCCTGTGGCACGTGGAAAGGGACCCTTGGTCTCCCGCCTCAGCTGGAGAGGCGTCCCAATTGCCTTGCCAAGCCTAGAGGAGAATCCCGAGTTGTGGCTCGCAACTAGGCAAGAGTCCTGACGTGGCTGAACAAACACGTGTGTGGAAGGGCCATCCCCGTCGTAACTCGAGAATATACCCCAGGTTCCCGCTGCAACTCGAGAAAAACCATGAGACTTCCCCCTCGCCGCGAGATGAGGCCCGATTCCCCTGCACTGCGTGCAGAGCAATTCTGTGTTGCACATCACACATGAAAGGAGCCTTGATTTCCTTCATGGCACTCCAGAGAAACCCCAAGAACACTGCTTCAAGGCTAGAGGGATCCTGAGGTCAGTGTAGCAACAGGAAAGAGCTCCGTGGACCAAAAATCAACTCGAGATGAGAGGTTAGTCCCTGGCTTCGACTCCAGAGGAATACCACCTTACCACAAGCACCTCAAGAGGAGGCTTCTCTCAGCTCTAGGTATGTGAGAGGGACCCTGAGTTTGCGGCCTCAAGTGGAATGGACACCGCGAGGCCCTGACTCGAAATAAGGCCGGATATCCCTGCAGTGACTGGAATGCAGGCTCGTCTTGCATCTCCCAAGACGAAAGGGTGTCTGAATCCCCTGTGGAGACCACAGAGAAAGACCTAGTTCCCCACCTCATCGCGACAGGAGGCCTCAAATCCTTTGAAAACTCCAGAGGTATGCGGAGATCAGTGCCTCCAAAGGAGACGATGCCTGACTCCTCGTGAAACTTGATAGGAGACCCAGGATTCCTGTGGCACGTGGAAAGGGACCCTTGGTCTCCCGCCTCAGCTGGAGAGGCGTCCCAATTGCCCTGCAAAGCCTCGAGGAGAATCCCGAGTTGTCCCTCGCAACTAGGCAGGAGTCCTGACATGGCTGAACACACACGTGTGTGGAAGGGCCATCCCCTCGTAACTCGAGAATATACCCCAGGTTCCCGCCGCAACTCGAGAAAAACCATGAGACTTCCCCCTCGCCGCGAGATGAGGCCCGATTCCCCTGCACTGCGTGCAGTGCAATTCCGTGTTGCACATCACACATGAAAGGAGCCTTGATTTCCTTGATGGCACTCCAGAGAAACCCCAAGAACACTGTTTCAAGGCTAGAGGGATCCTGAGGTCACTGTAGCAACAAGAAAGAGCTCCGTGGACCAAGAATCAACACGAGATGAGAGGTTAGTCCCTGGCTTCGACTCGTGAGGAATACCACCTACCATAAGCACCTCAAGAGGAGGCTTCTCTCAGCTCTAGGTATGTGAGAGGGATCCTGAGTTTGCGGCCTCAAGTGGAATGGACACCGCGATGCCCTGACTCGAAATAAGGCCGGATATCCCTGCAGTGACTTGAATGCAGGCTCGTCTTGCATCTCCCAAGAAGAAAGGATGTCTGAATCCCCTGTGGAGACCACAGAGAAACACCCAGTTCCCCACCTCATCGCGACCGGAGGCCTCACATCCTTTGAAAACTCCAGAGGTACGCGGAGATCAGTGCCTCCAAAGGAGACGATGCCTGCCTCCTCGTGAAACTTGATAGGAGTCCCAGGATTCTTGTGGCACGTGGAAAGGGACCCTTGGTCTCCCGCCTCAGCAGGAGAGGCGTTCCAATTGCCCTGCCAAGCCTCGAGGAGAATCCCGAGTTGTCCCTCGCAACTAGGCAGGAGTCCTGACATGGCTGAACAAACACGTGGGTGGAAGGGCCATCCCCGTCGTAACTCGAGAATATACCCCAGGTTCCCGCCGCAACTCGAGAAAAACCATGAGACTTCCCCTTCGATGCGAGATGAGGCCCGATTCCCCTGTACTGCGTGCAGAGCAATTCCGTCTTGCACATCACACATGAAAGGAGCCTTGATTTCCTTGATGGCACTCCAGAGAAACCCCAGAACACTGTTTCAAGGATAGAGGGATCCTGAGGTCACTGTAGCAACACGAAAGAACTCTGTGGACCAGAAATCAACCCGAAAAGAGAGGTTAGTCCCTGGATTCGTCTCCAGAGGAATACCACCTTACCAAAAGCACCTCAAGAGAAGGCTTCTCTCAGCTCTAGGTATGTGAGAGGGACCCTGAGTTTGCGGCCTCAAGTGGAATGGACACCGCGATGCCCTGACTCAAAATAAGGCCGGATATCCCTGCAGTGACTTCAATGCAGGCTCGTCTTGCATCTCCCAGGACAAAAGGATGTCTGAATCCCCTGTGGAAAGCACAGAGAAAGACTTAGTTCCCCACCTCATCGCGACCGATAGCCTCACATCCTTTGAAAACTTCAGAGGTACGTGGAGATCAGTGCCTCCAAAGGAGACGATGCCTGACTCCTCGTGAAACTTGATAGGAGTCCCAGGATTCCTGTGGCACGTGGAAAGGGACCCTTGGTCTCCCGCCTCAGCTGGAGAGGCGTTCCAATTGCCCTGCCAAGCCTCGAGGAGAATCCCGAGTTGTCCCTCGCAACTAGGCAGGAGTCCTGACGTGGCTGAACAAACACGTGGGTGGAAGGGCCATCCCCGTCGTAACTCGAGAATATACCCCAGGTTCCCGCCGCAACTCGAGAAAAACCATGAGACTTCCCCCTCGATGCGAGATGAGGCCCGATTCCCCTGTACTGCGTGCAGAGCAATTCCGTCTTGCACATCACACATGAAAGGAGCCTTGATTTCCTTGATGGCACTCCAGAGAAACCCCAAGAACACTGTTTCAAGGCTAGAGGGATCCTGAGGTCACTGTAGCAAAACGAAAGAACTCTGTGGACCAAAAATCAACTCGAAAAGAGAGGTTAGTCCCTGGATTCGTCTCCAGAGGAATACCACCTTACCACAAGCACCTCAAGAGGAGGCTTCTCTCAGCTCTAGGTATGTGAGAGGGACCCTGAGTTTGCGGCCTCAAGTGGAATGGACACCGCGATGCCCTGACTCGAAATAAGGCCGGATATCCCTGCAGTGACTTCAATGCAGGCTCGTCTTGCATCTCCCAGGACGAAAGGATGTCTGAATCCCCTGTGGAGACCACAGAGAAAGACCTAGTTCCCCACCTCATCGCGACCGGAGGCCTCACATCCTTGAAAACTCCAGAGGTACGCGGAGATCAGTGCCTCCAAAGGAGACGATGCCTGACTCCTCGTGAAACTTGATAGCAGTCCCAGGATTCCTGTGGCACGTGGAAAGGGACCCTTGGTCTCCCGCCTCAGCTGGAGAGGCGTCCCAATTGCCTTGCCAAGCCTCGAGGAGAATCACGAGTTGTGTCTCTCAACTAGGCAAGAGTCCTGACGTGGCTGAACAAACACGTGTGTGGAAGGGCCATCCCCGTCGTAACTCGAGAATATACCCCAGGTTCCCACCGCAACTCGAGAAAAACCATGAGACTTCCCCCTCGCCGCGAGATGAGGCCCGATTCCCCTGCACTGCGTGCAGAGCAATTCTGTGTTGCACATCACACATGAAAGGAGCCTTGATTTCCTTCATGGCACTCCAGAGAAACCCCAAGAACACTGTTTCAAGGCTAGAAGGATCCTGAGGTCACTGTAGCAACACGAAAGAGCTCCGTGGACCAAAAATCAACTCGAGATGAGAGGTTAGTCCCTGGCTTGGACTCCAGAGGAATACCACCTTACCACAAGCACCTCAAGAGGAGGCTTCTCTCAGCTCTAGGTATGTGAGAGGGACCCTGAGTTTTCGGCCTCAAGTGGAATGGACACCGCGATGCCCTGACTCGAAATAAGGCCGGATAGTCCTGCAGTGACTGGAATGCAAGGTCGTCTTGCATCTCCCAAGACGAAAGGGTGTCTGAATCCCCTGTGGAGACCACAGAGAAAGATCTAGTTCCCCACCTCATCGCGACAGGAGGCCTCAAATCCTTTGAAAACTCCAGAGGTATGCGGAGATCAGTGCCTCCAAAGGAGACGATGCCTGACTCCTCGTGAAACTTGATAGGAGACCCAGGATTCCTGTGGCACGTGGAAAGGGACCCTTGGTCTCCCGTCTCAGCTGCAGATGCGTCCCAATTGCCCTGCAAAGCCTCGAGGAGAATCCCGAGTTGTCCCTCGCAACTAGGCAGGAGTCCTGACGTCGCTGAAGGAACACGTGGGTGGAAGGGCCATCCCCGTCGTAACTCTAGGATATACCCCAGGTTCCCGCCGCAACTCGAGAAAAACCATGAGACTTCCCCCTCGCCGTGAGATGCGGCCCGATTCCCCTGCACTGCGTGCAGAGCAATTCCGTGTTGCACATCACACATGAAAGGAGCCTTGATTTCCTTGATGGCACTCCAGAGAAACCCCAAGAACACTGTTTCAAGGCTAGAGGGATACTGAGGTCACTGTAGCAACACGAAAGAGCTCCGTGGACCAAGAATCAACACGAGATGAAAGGTTAGTCCCTGGCTGCGACTCCTGAGGAATACCACCTTACCACAAGCACCTCAAGAGGAGGCTTCTCTCAGCTCTAGGTATGTGAGAGGGATCCTGAGTTTGCGGTCTCAAGTGGAATGGACACCGCGATGCCCTGACGTGAAATAAGGCCGGATATCCCTGCAGTGACTTCAATGCAGGCTCGTCTTGCATCTCCCAAGAAGAAAGGATGTCTGAATCCCCTGTGGAAAGCACAGAGAAAGACTTAGTTCCCCACCTCATCGCGACCGATAGCCTCACATCCTTTGAAAACTCCAGAGGTACGCGGAGATCAGTGCCTCCAAAGGAGACGATGCCTGACTCCTCGTGAAACTTGATAGGAGTCCCAGGATTCCTGTGGCACTTGGAAAGGGACACTTGGTCTCCCGCCTCAGCTGGAGAGGCGTCCCAATTGCCCTGCCAAGCCTCGAGGAGAATCCAGAGTTGTCCCTCGCAACTAGGCAGGAGTCCTGACGTCGCTGAAGAAACACGTGCGTGGAAGGGCCATCCCCGTCGTAACTCGAGAATATACCCCAGGTTCCCGCCGCAACTCGAGAAAAACCATGAGACTTCCCCCTCGCCGCGAGATGAGGCGCGATTCCCCTGCACTGCGTGGAGAGCAATTCCGTGCTGCACATCACACATGAAAGGAGCCTTGATTTCCTTCATGGCACTCCAGAGAAACCCCAAGAACACTGTTTCAAGGCTAGAGGGATCCTGAGGTCACTCTAGCAACACGAAAGAGCTCCATGGGCCAAAAATCAACTCGAGATGAGAGGTTAGTCCCTGGCTTCGACTCCAGAGGAATACCACCTTACCACAAGCACCTCAAGAGGAGGCTTCTCTCAGCTCTAGGTATGTGAGAGGGACCCTGAGTTTGCGGCCTCAAGTGGAATGGACACCGCGATGCCCTGACTCGAAATAAGGCCGGTTATCCCGGCAGTGACTTGAATGCAGGCTCGTCTTGCATCTCCCAAGATGAAAGGATGTCTGAATCCCCTGTGGAGACCACAGAGAAAGACCTAGTTCCCCACCTCATCGCGACCGGAGGCCTCACATCCTTTGAAAACTCCAGAGGTACGCGGAGATCAGTGCCTCCAAAGGAGACGATGCCTGACTCCTCGTGAAACTTGATAGGAGTCCCAGGATTCCTGTGGCACGTGGAAAGGGACCCTTGGTCTCCCGCCTCAGCTGGAGAGGCGTCCCAATTGCCTTGCCAAGCCTCGAGGAGAATCCCGAGTTGTGTCTCGCAACTAGGCAAGAGTCCTGACGTGGCTGAACAAACACGTGTGTGGAAGGGCCATCCCCGTCGTAACTCGAGAATATACCCCAGGTTCCCGCCGCAACTCGAGAAAAACCATGAGACTTCCCCCTCGCCGCGAGATGAGGCCCGATTCCCCCGCACTGCGTGCAGAGCAATTCTTTGTTGCACATCACACATGAAAGGAGCCTTGATTTCCTTGATGGCACTCCAGAGAAACCCCAAGAACACTGTTTCAAGGATAGAGGGATCCTGAGGTCACTGTAGCAACACGAAAGAGCTCCGTGGACCAAAAATCAACTCGAGATGAGAGGTTAGTCCCTGGCTTCGACTCCAGAGGAATACCACCTTACCACAAGCACCTCAAGAGGAGGCTTCTCTAGCTCTAGGTATGTGAGAGGGACCCTGAGTTTGCGGCCTCAAGTGGAATGGACACCGCGATGCCCTGACTCGAAATAAGGCCGGATATCCCTGCAGTGACTGGAATGCAGGCTCGTCTTGCATCTCCCAAGACGAAAGGGTGTCTGAATCCCCTGTGGAGACCACAGAGAAAGACCTAGTTCCCCACCTCATCGCGACAGGAGGCCTCAAATCCTTTGAAAACTCCAGAGGTACGCGGAGATCAGTGCCTCCAAAGGAGACGATGCCTGACTCCTCGTGAAACTTGATAGGAGTCCCAGGATTCCTGTGGCACGTGGAAAGGGACCCTTGGTCTCCCGCCTCAGCTGGAGAGGCGTCCCAATTGCCTTGCCAAGCCTCGAGGAGAATTCCGAGTTGTGGCTCGCAACTAGGCAAGAGTCCTGACGTGGCTGAAGAAACACGTGTGTGGAAGGTCCATCCCCGTCGTAACTCGAGAATATACCCCAGGTTCCCGCCGCAACTCGAGAAAAACCATGAGACTTCCCCCTCGCCGTGAGATGAGGCCCGATTCCCCGGCACTGCATGCAGAGCAATTGTGTGTTGCACATCACACATGAAAGGAGCCTTGATTTCCTTCATGGCACTCCAGAGAAACCCCAAGAACACTGTTTCAAGGCTAGAGGGATCCTGAGGTCACTGTAGCAACAAGAAAGAGCTCCGTGGACCAAAAATCAACTCGAGATGAGAGGTTAGTCCCTGGCTTCGACTCCAGAGGAATACCACCTTACCACAAGCACCACAAGAGGAGGCTCTCTCAGCTCTAGGTGTGTGAGAGGGACCCTGAGTTTGCGGCCTCAAGTGGAATGGACACCGCGATGCCCTGACTCGAAATAAGGCAATATATCCCTACAGTGACTGGAATGCAGGTTCGTCTTCCATCTCCCAAGACGAAAGGGTGTCTGAATCCCCTGTGGAGACCACAGAGAAAGACCTAGTTCCCCACCTCATCGCGACAGGAGGCCTCAAATCCTTTGAAAACTCCAGAGGTATGCGGAGATCAGTGCCTCCAAAGGAGACGATGCCTGACTCCTCATGAAACTTGATAGGAGACCCAGGATTCCTGTGGCACGTGGAAAGGGACCCTTGGTCTCCCGTCTCAGCTGGAGAGGCGTCCCAATTGCCCTGCAAAGCCTCGAGGAGAATCCCGAGTTGTCCCTCGCAACTAGGCAGGAGTCCTGACGTCGCGGAACACACACGTGTGTGGAAGGGCCATCCCCGTCGTAACTCGAGAATATACCCCAGGTTCCCGCCGCAACTCGAGAAAAACCATGAGACTTCCCACTCGCCGCGAGATGAGGCCCGATTCCCCTGCACTGCATGAAGAGCAATTCCGTGTTGCACATCACACATGAAAGGAGCCTTGATTTCCTTGATGGCACTCCAGAGAAACCCCAAGAACACTGTTTCAAGGCTAGAGGAATCCTGAGGTCACTGTAGCAACACGAAAGAGCTCCGTGGACCAAGAATCAACACTAGATGAGAGGTTAGTCCCTGGCTTCGACTCCTGAGGAATACCACCTTACCACACGCACCTCAAGAGGAGGCTTCTCTCAGCTCTAGGTATGTGAGAGGGACCCTGAGTTTGCGGCCTCAAGTGGAATGGACACCGCGATGCCCTGACGCGAAATAAGGCTGGATATCCCTGCAGTGACTTGAATGCAGGCTCGTCTTGCATCTCCCAAGATGAAAGGATGTCTGAATCCCCTGTGGAGACCACAGAGAAAGACCTAGTTCCCCACCTCATCGCGACCGGAGGCCTCACATCCTTTGAAAACTCCAGAGGTACGCGGAGATCAGTGCCTCCAAAGGAGACGATGCCTCACTCCTCTTGAAACTTGATAGGAGTCCCAGGATTCCTGTGGCACGTGGAAAGGGACCCTTAGTCTCCCGCCTCAGCGGGAGAGGCGTCCCAATTGCCTTGCCAAGCCTCGAGGAGAATCCCGAGTTGTGTCTCGCAACCAGGCAAGAGTCCTGACGTGGCTGAACAAACACGTGTGTGGAAGGGCCATCCCCGTCGTAACTCGAGAATATACCCCAGGTTCCCGCCGCAACTCGAGAAAAACCATGAGACTTCCCCCTCGCCGCGAGATGAGGCCCGATTCCCCTGCACTGCGTGCAGAGCAATTCTGTGTTGCACATCACACATGAAAAGAGCCTTGATTTCCTTCATGGCACTCCAGAGAAACCCCAAGAACACTGTTTCAAGGCTAGAGGGATCCTGAGGTCACTGTAGCAACAAGAAAGAGCTCCGTGGACCAAAAATCAACTCGAGATGAGAGGTTAGTCCCTGGCTTCGACTCCAGAGGAATACCACCTTACCACAAGCACCTCAAGAGGAGGTTTCTCTCAGCTCTAGGTATGTGAGAGGGACCCTGAGTTTGCGGCCTCAAGTGGAATGGACACCGCGATGCCCTGACTCGAAATAAGGCCGGATATCCCTGCAGTGACTTCAATGCAGGCTCGTCTTGCATCTCCCAAGACGAAAGGTTGTCTGAATCCCCTGTGGAGACCACAGAGAAAGACCTAGTTCCCCACCTCATCGCGACAGGAGGCCTCAAATCCTTTGAAAACTCCAGGGGTATGCGGAGATCAGTGCCTCCAAAGGAGACGATGCCTGACTCCTCGTGAAACTTGATAGGAGATCCAGGATTCCTGTGGCACTTGGAAAGTGACACTTGGTCTCCCGCCTCAGCTGGAGAGGCGTCCCAATTGCCCTGCCAATCCTTGAGGAGAATCCCGAGTTGTCCCTCGCAACTAGGCAGGAGTCCTGACGTCGCTGAAGAAACACGTGGGTGGAAGGGCCATCCCCGTCGTAACTCGAGAATATACCCCAGGTTCCTGCCGCAACTCGAGAAAAACCATGAGACTTCCCCCTCGCCGCGAGATGAGGCCCGATTCCCCTGCACTGCGTGCAGAGCAATTCCGTGTTGCACATCACACATGAAAGGAGTCTTGATTTCCTTGATGGCACTCCAGAGAAACCCCAAGAACACTGTTTCAAGGCTAGAGGGATCCTGAGGTCACTGTAGCAACATGAAAGAACTCCGTGGACCAAAAATCAACTCGAGATGAGAGGTTAGTCCCTGGCTTCGACTCCAGAGGAATACCACCTTACCACAAGCACCTCAAGAGGAGGCTTCTCTCAGCTCTAGGTATGTGAGAGGGACCCTGAGTTTGCGGCCTCAAATGGAATGGACACCGCGATGCCCTGACTCGAAATAAGGCCGGATATCCCTGCAGTGACTGGAATGCAGCCTCGTCTTGCATCTCCCAAGACGAGAGGGTGTCTGAATCCCCAGTGGAGACCACAGAGAAAGACCTAGTTCCCCACCTCATCGCGACAGGAGGCCTCAAATCCTTTGAAAACTCCAGAGGTATGCGGAGATCAGTGCCTCCAAAGGAGACGATGCCTGACTCCTCGTGAAACTTGATAGGAGACCCAGGATTCCTGTGGCACGTGGAAAGGGACCCTTGGTCTCCCGCCTCAGCTGGAGAGGCGTCCCAATTGCCCTGCAAAGCCTCGAGGAGAATCCCGAGTTGTCCCTCGCAACTAGGCAGGAGTCCTGACGTCGCTGAACACACACGTGTGTGGAAGGGCCATCCCCGTCGTAACTCGAGAATATACCCCAGGTTCCCGCCGCAACTCGAGAAAAACCATGAGACTTCCCCCTCGCCGCGAGATGAGGCCCGATTCCCCTGAACTGCATGCAGAGCAATTCCGTGTTGCACATCACACATGAAAGGAGACTTGATTTCCTTGATGGCACTCCAGAGAAACCCCAAGAACACTGTTTCAAGGATAGAGGGATCCTGAGGTCACTGTAGCAACACGAAAGAGCTCCGTGGACCAAGAATCAACACGAGATGAGAGGTTAGTCCCTGGCTTCGACTCCAGAGGAATACCACCTTACCACAAGCACCTCAAGAGGAGGCTTCTCTCAGCTCTAGGTATGTGAGAGGGACCCTGAGTTTGCGGCCTCAAGTGGAATGGACACCGCGATGCCCTGACGCGAAATAAGGCTGGATATCCCTGCAGTGACTTGAATGCAGGCTCGTCTTGCATCTCCCAAGATGAAAGGATGTCTGAATCCCCTGTCGTGACCACAGAGAAAGACCTAGTTACCCATCTCATCGCGACCGGAGGCCTCACATCCTTTGAAAACTCCAGAGGTACGCGGAGATCAGTGCCTCCAAAGGAGACGATGCCTGACTCCTCGTGAAACTTGATAGGAGTCCCAGGATTCCTGTGGCACGTGGAAAGGGACCCTTAGTCTCCCGCCTCAGCGGGAGAGGCGTCCCAATTGCCTTGCCAAGCCTCGAGGAGAATCCCGAGTTGTGTCTCGCAACTAGGCAAGAGTCCTGACGTGGCTGAACAAACACGTGTGTGGAAGGGCCATCCCCGTCGTATCTCGAGAATATACCCCAGGTTCCCGCCGCAACTCGAGAAAAACCATGAGACTTCCCCCTCGCCGCGAGATGAGGCCCGATTCCCCTGCACTGCGTGCAGAGCAATTCTGTGTTGCACATCACACATGAAAGGAGCCTTGATTTCCTTCATGGCACTCCAGAGAAACCCCAAGAACACTGTTTCAAGGCTAGAGGGATCCTGAGGTCACTGTAGCATCACGAAAGAGCTCCGTGGACCAAAAATCAACTCGAGATGAGAGGTTAGTCCCTGGCTTCGATTCCAGAGGAATACCACCTTACCACAAGCACCTCAAGAGGAGGCTTCTCTCAGCTCTAGGTATGTGAGAGGGACCCTGAGTTTGCGGCCTCAAGTGGAATGGACGCCGCGATGCCCTGACTCGAAATAAGGCCGGATATCCCTGCAGTGACTTGAATGCAGGCTCGTCTTGCATCTCCCAAGAAGAAAGGATGTCTGAATCCCCTGTGGAGACCACAGAGAAAGACCTAGTTCCCCACCTCATCGTGACCGGAGGCCTCACATCCTTTGAAAAGTCGAGAGGTACGCGGAGATCAGTGCCTCCAAAGGAGACGATGCCTGACTCCTCGTGAAACTTGATAGCAGTCCCAGGATTCTTGTGGCACGTGGAAAGGGACACTTGGTCTCCCGCCTCAGCTGGAGAGGCGTTCCAATTACCCTGCCAAGCCTCGAGGAGAATCCCGAGTTGTCCCTCGCAACTAGGCAGGAGTCCTGACGTGGCTGAACAAACACGTGGGTGGAAGGGCCATCCCCGTCGTAACTCGAGAATATACCCCAGGTTCCCGCCGCAACTCGAGAAAAACCATGAGACTTCCCCCTCGCCGCGAGATGAGGCCCGATTCCCCTGTACTGCGTGCAGAGCAATTCCGTGTTGCACATCACACATGAAAGGAGCCTTGATTTCCTTGATGGCACTCCAGAGAAACCCCAAGAACACTGTTTCAAGGATAGAGGGATCCTGAGGTCACTATAGCAACACGAAAGAACTCTGTGGACCAAAAATCAACTCGAAAAGAGAGGTTAGTCCCTGGATTCGTCTCCAGCGGAATACCACCTTACCACAAGCACCTCAAGAGGAGGCTTCTCTCAGCTCTAGGTATGTGAGAGGGACCCTGAGTTTGCAGCCTCAAGTGGAATGGACACTGCGATGCCCTGACTCGAAATAAGGCCGGATATCCCTGCAGTGACTTCAATGCAGGCTCGTCTTGCATCTCCCAGGACGAAAGGATGTCTGAATCCCCTGTGGAAAGCACAGAGAAAGACTTAGTTCCCCAGCTCATCGCGACCGATAGCCTCACATCCTTTGAAAACTCCAGAGGTACGCGGAGATCAGTGCCTCCAAAGGAGACGATGCCTGACTCCTCGTGAAACTTGATAGGAGTCCCAGGATTCCTGTGGCACTTGGAAAGGGACACTTGGTCTCGCGCCTCAGCTGGAGAGGCGTCCCAATTGCCCTGCCAAGCCTCGAGGAGAATCCAGAGTTGTCCCTCGCAACTAGGCAGGAGTCCTGACGTCGCTGAAGAAACACGTGGGTGGAAGGGCCATCCCCGTCGTAACTCGAGAATATACCCCAGGTTCCCGCCGCAACTCGAGAAAAACCATGAGACTTCCCCCTCGCCGCGAGATGAGGCCCGATTCCCCTGCACTGCGTGCAGAGCAATTCAGTGTTGCACATCACACATGAAAGCAGCCTTGATTTCCTTGATGGCACTCCAGAGAAACCCCAAGAACACTGTTTCAAGGCTAGAGGGATCCTGAGGTCACTGTAGCAACACGAAAGAGCTCCGTGGGCCAAAAATCAACTCGAGATGAGAGGTTAGTCCCTGGCTTCGACTCCAGAGGAATACCACCTTACCACAAGCACCTCAAGAGGAGGCTTCTCTCAGCTCTAGGTATGTGAGAGGGACCATGAGTTTGCGGCCTCAAGTGTAATGCACACCGCGATGCCCTGACTCGAAATAAGGCCGGATATCCCTGCAGTGACTGGAATGCAGGCTCGTCTTGCATCTCCCAAGACGAAAGGGTGTCTGAATCCCCTGTGGAGACCACAGAGAAAGACCTAGTTCCCCACCTCATCGCGACAGGAGGCCTCAAATCCTTTGAAAACTCCACAGGTATGCGGAGATCAGTGCCTCCAAAGGAGACGATTCCTGACTCCTCGTGAAACTTGATAGGAGACCCAGGATTCCTGTGTCATGTGGAAAGGGACCCTTGGTCTCCCGTCTCAGCTGGAGAGGCGTCCCAATTGCCCTGCAAAGCCTCGAGGAGAATCCCGAGTTGTCCCTCGCAACTAGGCAGGAGTCCTGACATGGCTGAACACACACGTGGGTGGAAGGGCCATCCCCGTCGTAACTCGAGAATATACCCCAGGTTCCCGCCGCAACTCGAGAAAAACCATGAGACTTCCCCCTCGACGCGAGATGAGGCCCGATTCCCCTGCACTGCGTGCAGAGCAATTCCGTCTTGCACATCACACATGAAAGGAGCCTTGATTTCCTTGATGGCACTCCAGAGAATCCCCAAGAACACTGTTTCAAGGCTAGAGGGATCCTGCGGTCACTGTAGCAACACGAAAGAGCTCCGTGGACCAAGAATCAACACGAGATGAGAGGTTAGTCCCTGGCTTCGACTCCTGAGGAATACCACCTTACCACAAGCACCTCAAGAGGAGGCTTCTCTTAGCTCTAGGTATGTGAGAGGGATCCTGAGTTTGCGGCCTCAAGTGGAATGGACACCGCGATGCCCTGACTCGAAATAAGGCCGGATATCCCTGCAGTGACTTGAATGCAGGCTCGTCTTGCATCTCCCAAGAAGAAAGGATGTCTGAATCCCCTGTGGAGACCACAGAGAAACACCTAGTTCCCCACCTCATCGCGACCGGAGGCCTCACATCCTTTGAAAACTCCAGAGGTACGCGGAGATCAGTGCCTCCAAAGGAGACGATGCCTGACTCCTCGTGAAATTTGATAGGAGTCCCAGGATTCTTGTGGCACGTGGAAAGGGACCCTTTGTCTCCCGCCTCAGCTGGAGAGGCGTCCCAATTGCCCTGCCAAGCCTCGAGGAGAATCCCGCGTTGTCCCTCGCAACTAGGCAGGAGTCCTGACGTGGCTGAACAAACACGTGGGTGGAAGGGCCATCCCCGTCGTAACTCGAGAATATACCCCAGGTTCCCGCCGCAACTCGACAAAAACCATGAGACTTCCCCCTCGATGCGAGATGAGGCCCGATTCCCCTGTACTGCGTGCAGAGCAATTCCGTCTTGCACATCACACATGAAAGGAGCCTTGATTTCCTTGATGGCACTCCAGAGAAACCCCAAGAACACTGTTTCAAGGCTAGAGGGATCCTGAGGTCACTGTAGCAACACGAAAGAACTCTGTGGACCAAAAATCAACTCGAAAAGAGAGGTTAGTCCCTGGATTCGTCTCCAGAGGAATACCACCTTACCACAAGCACCTCAAGAGGAGGCTTCTCTCAGCTCTAGGTATGTGAGAGGGACCCTGAGTTTGCGGCCTCAAGTGGAATGGACACCGCGATGCCCTGACTCGAAATAAGGCCGGATATCCCTGCAGTGACTTCAATGCAGGCTCGTCTTGCATCTCCCAGGACGAAAGGATGTCTGAATCCCCTGTGGAAAGCACAGAGAAAGACTTAGTTCCCCAGCTCATCGCGACCGATAGCCTCACATCCTTTGAAAACTCCAGAGGTACGCGGAGATCAGTGCCTCCAAAGGAGACGATGCCTGACTCCTCGTGAAACTTGATAGGAGTCCCAGGATTCCTGTGGCACTTGGAAAGGGACACTTGGTCTCCCGCCTCAGCTGGAGAGGCATCCCAATTGCCCTGCCAAGCCTCGAGGAGAATCCAGAGTTGTCCCTCGCAACTAGGCAGGAGTCCTGACGTCGCTGAAGAAACACGTGGGTGGAAGGGCCATCCCCGTCGTAACTAGAGAATATACCCCAGGTTCCCGCCGCAACTCGAGAAAAATCATGAGACTTCCCCTCGCCGCGAGATGAGGCCCGATTCCCCTGCACTGCGTGCAGAGAAATTCCGTGTTGCACATCACACATGAAAGGAGCCTTGATTTCCTTGATGGCACTCCAGAGAAACCCCAAGAACACTGTTTCAAGGCTAGAGGGATCCTGAGGTCACTGTAGCAACATGAAAGAGCTCCGTGGACCAAGAATCAACACGAGATGAGAGGTTATTCCCTGGCTTCGACTCCTGAGGAATACCACCTTACCACAAGCACCTCAAGAGGAGGCTCTCTCAGCTCTAGGTGTGTGAGAGGAACCCTGAGTTTGCGGCCTCAAGTGGAATGGACGCCGCGATGCCCTGACTCGAAATAAGGCCGGATATCCCTGCAGTGACTTGAATGCAGGCTCGTCTTGCATCTCCCAAGAAGAAAGGATGTCTGAATCCCCTGTGGAGACCACAGAGAAAGACCTAGTTCCCCACCTCATCGTGACCGGAGGCCTCACATCCTTTTAAAACTCCAGAGGTACGCGGAGATCAGTGCCTCCAAAGGAGACGATGCCTGACTCCTCGTGAAACTTGATAGCAGTCCCAGGATTCTTGTGGCACGTGTAAAGGGACACTTGGTCTCCCGCCTCAGCTGGAGAGGCGTTCCAATTACCCTGCCAAGCCTCGAGGAGAATCCCGAGTTGTCCCTCGCAACTAGGCAGGAGTCCTGACGTGGCTGAACAAACACGTGGGTGGAAGGGCCATCCCCGTCGTAACTCGAGAATATACCCCAGGTTCCCGCCGCAACTCGAGAAAAACCATGAGACTTCCCCCTCGCAGCGAGATGAGGCCCGATTCCCCTGCACTGCGTGCAGAGCAATTCCGTCTTGCACATCACACATGAAAGGAGCCTTGATTTCCTTGATGGCACTCCAGAGAAACCCCAAGAACACTGTTTCAAGGATAGAGGGATCCTGAGGTCACTGTAGCAACACGAAAGAACTCTGTGGACCAAAAATCAACTCGAAAGGAGAGGTTAGTCCCTGGATTCGTCTCCAGAGGAATACCACCTTACCACAAGCACCTCAAGAGGAGGCTTCTCTCAGCTCTAGGTATGTGAGAGGGACCCTGAGTTTGCGGCCTCAAGTGGAATGGACACTGTGATGCCCTGACTCGAAATAAGGCCGGATATCCCTGCAGTGACTTCAATGCAGGCTCGTCTTGCATCTCCCAGGACGAAAGGATGTCTGAATCCCCTGTGGAATGCACAGAGAAAGACTTAGTTCCCCACTTCATCGCGACCGATAGCCTCACATCCTTTGAAAACTCCAGAGGTACGCGGAGATCAGTGCCTCCAAAGGAGACGATGCCTGACTCCTCGTGAAACTTGATAGGAGTCCCAGGATTCCTGTGGCACTTGGAAAGGGACACTTGGTCTCCCGCCTCAGTTGAAGAGGCGTCCCAATTGCCCTGCCAAGCCTCGAGGAGAATCCAGAGTTGTCCCTCGCAACTAGGCAGGAGTCCTGACGTCGCTGAAGAAACACGTGGGTGGAAGGGCCATCCCCGTCGTAACTCGAGAATATACCCCAGGTTCCCGCCGCAACTCGAGAAAAACCATGAGACTCCCCCTCGCCGCGAGATGAGGCCCGATTCCCCTGCACTGCGTGCAGAGCAATTCCGTGTTGCACATCACACATGAAAGGAGCCTTGATTTCCTTGATGGCACTCCAGAGAAACCCCAAGAACACTGTTTCAAGGCTAGAGGGATCCTGAGGTCACTGTAGCAACACGAAAGAGCTCCGTGGGCCAAAAATCAACTCGAGATGAGAGGTTAGTCCCTGGCTTCGACTCCAGAGGAATACCACCTTACCACAAGCACCTCAAGAGGAGGCTTCTCTCAGCTCTAGGTATGTGAGAGGGACCCTGAGTTTGCGGCCTTAAGTGGAATGGACACCGCGATGCCCTGACGCGAAATAAGGCTGGATATCCCTGCAGTGACTTCAATGCAGGCTCGTCTTGCATCTCCCAAGATGAAAGGATGTCTGAATCCCCTGTGGAGACCACAGAGAAAGACCTAGTTCCCCACCTCATCGCGACCGGAGGCCTCACATCCTTTGAAAACTCCAGAGGTACGCGGAGATCAGTGCCTCCAAAGGAGACGATGCCTGACTCCTCCTGAAACTTGATAGGAGTCCCAGGTTTCCTGTGGCACGTGGAAAGGGACCCTTGGTCTCCCGCCTCAGCTGGACAGGCGTCCCAATTGCTTTGCCAAGCCTCGAGGAGAATCCCGAATTGTGTCTCGCAACAAGGCAAGAGTCCTGACGTGGCTGAACAAACACGTGTGTGGAAGGGCCATCCCCGTCGTAACTCGAGAATATACCCCAGGTTCCCGCCGAAACTCGAGAAAAACCATGAGACTTCCCCCTCGATGCGAGATGAGGCCCGCTTCCCCTGCACTGCGTGCAGAGCAATTCTGTGTTGCACATCACACATGAAAGGAGCCTTGATTTCCTTGATGGCACTCCAGAGAAACCCCAAGAACACTGTTTCAAGGCTAGAGGGATCCTGAGGTCACTGTAGCAACACGAAAGAGCTCCGTGGACCAAAAATAAACTCGAGATGAGACGTTAGTCCCTGGCTTCGACTCCTGAGGAATACCACCTTACCACAAGCACCTCAAGAGGAGGCTTCTCTCAGCTCTAGGTATGTGAGAGGGACCCTGAGTTTGCGGCCTCAAGTGGAATGGACACCGCGATGCCCTGACTCGAAATAAGGCCGGATATCCCTGCAGTGACTGGAATGCAGGCTCGTCTTGCATCTCCCAAGACGAAAGGGTGTCTGAATCCCCTGTGGAGACCACAGAGAAAGACCTAGTTCCCCACCTCATCGCGACAGGAGGCCTCAAATCCTTTGAAAACTCCAGAGGTACGCGGATATCAGTGCCTCCAAAGGAGACGATACCTTACTCCTCGTGAAACTTGATAGGAGTCCCAGGATTCTTGTGGGACGTGGAAAGGGACTCTTGGTCTCCCGCCTCAGCTGGAGAGGCGTTCCAATTGCCCTGCCAAGCCTCGAGGAGAATCCCGAGTTGTCCCTCGCAACTAGGCAGGAGTCCTGACGTGGCTGAACAAACACGTGGGTGGAAGGGCCATCCCCGTCGTAACTCGAGAATATACCCCAGGTTCCCGCTGCAACTCGAGAAAAACCATGAGACTTCCCCCTCGATGCGAGATGAGGCCCGATTCCCCTGTACTGCGTGCAGAGCAATTCCGTCTTGCACATCACACATGAAAGGAGCCTTGATTTCCTTGATGGCACTCCAGAGAAACCCCAAGAACACTGTTTCAAAGATAGAGGGATCCTGAGGTCACTGTAGCAACACGAAAGAACTCTGTGGACCAAAAATCAACTCGAAAAGAGAGGTTAGTCCCTGGATTCGTCTCCAGAGGAATACCACCTTACCACAAGCACCTCAAGAGGAGGCTTCTCTCAGCTCTAGGTATGTGAGAGGGACCCTGAGTTTGCGGCCTCAAGTGGAATGGACACCGCGATGCCCTGACTCGAAATAAGGCCGGATATCCCTGCAGTGACTGGAATGCAGGCTCGTCTTGCATCTCCCAAGAAGAAAGGATGTCTGAATCCCCTGTGGAGAAAACAAAGAAAGACCTAGTTCCCCACCTCATCGCGACAGGAGGCCTCAAATCCTTTGAAAACTCCAGAGGTATGCGGAGATCAGTGCCTCCAAAGGAGACGATGCCTGACTCCTCGTGAAACTTGATAGGAGACCCAGGATTCCTGTGGCACGTGGAAAGGGACCCTTGGTCTCCCGTCTCAGCTGGAGAGGCGTCCCAATTGCCCTGCAAAGCCTCGAGGAGAATCCCGAGTTGTCCCTCGCAACTAGGCAGGAGTCCTGACGTCGCTGAAGAAACACGTGGGTGGAAGGGCCATCCCCGTCGTAACTCGAGAATATACCCCAGGTTCCCGCCGCAACTCGAGAAAAACCATGAGACTTCCCCCTCGCCGCGAGATGAGGCCCGATTCCCCTGCACTGCGAGCAGAGCAATTCTGTGTTGCACATCACACATGAAAGGAGCCTTGATTTCCTTGATGGCACTCCAGAGAAACCCCAAGAACACTGTTTCAAGGCTAGAGGGATCCTGAGGTCACTGTAGCAACACGAAAGAGCTCCGTGGACCAAAAATCAACTCGAGATGAGAGGTTAGCCCCTGGCTTCGACTCCAGAGGAATACCACCTTACCACAAGCACCTCAAGAGGAGGTTTCTCTCAGCTCTAGGTATGTGAGAGGGACCCTGAGTTTGCGGCCTCAAGT
Organism: Cervus elaphus; assembly: GCF_910594005.1. Taxonomy (NCBI): domain Eukaryota; kingdom Metazoa; phylum Chordata; class Mammalia; order Artiodactyla; family Cervidae; genus Cervus; species Cervus elaphus. Next base: position 1,423,115 of record NW_025316687.1, on the reverse strand, counting down.
GGAATGGACACCGCGATGCCCTGACTCGAAATAAGGCCGGATATCCCTGCAGTGACTGGAATGCAGGCTCGTCTTGCATCTCCCAAGACGAAAGGGTGTCTGAATCCCCTGTGGAGACCAGAGAGAAAGACCTAGTTCCCCACCTCATCGCGACAGGAGGCCTCAAATCCTTTGAAAACTCCAGAGGTATGCGGAGATCAGTGCCTCCAAAGGAGACGATGCCTGACTCCTCGTGAAACTTGATAGGAGATCCAGGATTCCTGTGGCACTTGGAAAGGGACACTTGGTCTCCCGCCTCAGCTGGAGAGGCGTCCCAATTGCCCTGCCAATCCTTGAGGAGAATCCAGAGTTGTCCCTCGCAACTAGGCAGGAGTCCTGACGTCGCTGAAGAAACACGTGGGTGGAAGGGCCATCCCCGTCGTAACTCGAGAATATACCCCAGGTTCCCGCCGCAACTCGAGAAAAACCATGAGACTTCCCCCTCGCCGCGAGATGAGGCCCGATTCCCCTGCACTGCGTGCAGAGCAATTCCGTGTTGCACATCACACATGAAAGGAGTCTTGATTTCCTTGATGGCACTCCAGAGAAACCCCAAGAACACTGTTTCAAGGCTAGAGGGATCCTGAGGTCACTGTACCAACACGAAAGAGCTCCGTGGACCAAAAATCAACTCGAGATGAGAGGTTAGTCCCTGGCTTCGACTCCAGAGGAATACCACCTTACCACAAGCACCTCAAGAGGAGGCTTCTCTCAGCTCTAGGTATGTGAGAGGGACCCTGAGTTTGCGGCCTCAAATGGAAAGGACACCGCGATGCCCTGACTCGAAATAAGGCCGGATATCCCTGCAGTGACTGGAATGCAGCCTCGTCTTGCATCTCCCAAGACGAAAGGGTGTCTGAATCCCCAGTGGAGACCACAGAGAAAGACCTAGTTCCCCACCTCATCGCGACAGGAGGCCTCAAATCCTTTGAAAACTCCAGAGGTATGCGGAGATCAGTGCCTCCAAAGGAGACGATGCCTGACTCCTCGTGAAACTTGATAGGAGACCCAGGATTCCTGTGGCACGTGGAAAGGGACCCTTGGTCTCCCGCCTCAGCTGGAGAGGCGTCCCAATTGCCCTGCAAAGCCTCGAGGAGAATCCCGAGTTGTCCCTCGCAACTAGGCAGGAGTCCTGACGTCGCTGAACACACACGTGTGTGGAAGTGCCATCCCCGTCGTAACTCGAGAATATACCCCAGGTTCCCGCCGCAACTCGAGAAAAACCATGAGACTTCCCCCTCGCCGCGAGATGAGGCCCGATTCCCCTGAACTGCATGCAGAGCAATTCCGTGTTACACATCACACATGAAAGGAGCCTTGATTTCCTTGATGGCACTCCAGAGAAACCCCAAGAACACTGTTTCAAGGATAGAGGGATCCTGAGGTCACTGTAGCAACACGAAAGAGCTCCGTGGACCAAGAATCAACATGAGATGAGAGGTTAGTCCCTGGCTTCGACTCCAGAGGAATACCACCTTACCACACGCACCTCAAGAGGAGGCTTCTCTCAGCTCTAGATATGTGAGAGGGACCCTGAGTTTGCGGCCTCAAGTGGAATGGACACCGCGATGCCCTGACGCGAAATAAGGCTGGATATCCCTGCAGTGACTTGAATGCAGGCTCGTCTTGCATCTCCCAAGATGAAAGGATGTCTGAATCCCCTGTCGTGACCACAGAGAAAGACCTAGTTACCCACCTCATCGCGACCGGAGGCCTCACATCCTTTGAAAACTCCAGAGGTAGGCGGAGATCAGTGCCTCCAAAGGAGACGATGCCTGACTCCTCGTGAAACTTGATAGGAGTCCCAGGATTCCTGTGGCACGTGGAAAGGGACCCTTAGTCTCCCGCCTCAGCGGGAGAGGCGTCCCAATTGCCTTGCCAAGCCTCGAGGAGAATCCCGAGTTGTGTCTCGCAACTAGGCAAGAGTCCTGACGTGGCTGAACACACACGTGTGTGGAAGGGCCATCCCCTTCGTAACTCGAGAATATACCCCAGGTTCCCGCCGCAACTCGAGAAAAACCATGAGACTTCCCCTCGCCGCGAGATGAGGCCCGATTCCCCTGCACTGCGTGCAGAGAAATTCCGTGTTGCACATCACACATGAAAGGAGCCTTGATTTCCTTGATGGCACTCCAGAGAAACCCCAAGAACACTGTTTCAAGGCTAGAGGGATCCTGAGGTCACTGTAGCAACATGAAAGAGCTCCGTGGACCAAGAATCAACACGAGATGAGAGGTTAGTCCCTGGCTTCGACTCCTGAGGAATACCACCTTACCACAAGCACCTCAAGAGGAGGCTCTCTCAGCTCTAGGTGTGTGAGAGGAACCCTGAGTTTGCGGCCTCAAGTGGAATGGACGCCGCGATGCCCTGACTCGAAATAAGGCCGGATATCCCTGCAGTGACTTGAATGCAGGCTCGTCTTGCATCTCCCAAGAAGAAAGGATGTCTGAATCCCCTGTGGAGACCACAGAGAAAGACCTAGTTCCCCACCTCATCGTGACCGGAGGCCTCACATCCTTTTAAAACTCCAGAGGTACGCGGAGATCAGTGCCTCCAAAGGAGACGATGCCTGACTCCTCGTGAAACTTGATAGCAGTCCCAGGATTCTTGTGGCACGTGGAAAGGGACACTTGGTCTCCCGCCTCAGCTGGAGAGGCGTTCCAATTACCCTGCCAAGCCTCGAGGAGAATCCCGAGTTGTCCCTCGCAACTAGGCAGGAGTCCTGACGTGGCTGAACAAACACGTGGGTGGAAGGGCCATCCCCGTCGTAACTCGAGAATATACCCCAGGTTCCCGCCGGAACTCGAGAAAAACCATGAGACTTCCCCCTCGCCGCCAGATGAGGCCCGATTCCCCTGTACTGCGTGCAGAGCAATTCCGTCTTGCACATCACACATGAAAGGAGCCTTGATTTCCTTGATGGCACTCCAGAGAAACCCCAAGAACACTGTTTCAAGGATAGAGGGATCCTGAGGTCACTGTAGCAACACGAAAGAACTCTGTGGACCAAAAATCAACTCGAAAAGAGAGGTTAGTCCCTGGATTCGTCTCCAGAGGAATACCACCTTACCACAAGCACCTCAAGAGGAGGCTTCTCTCAGCTCTAGGTATGTGAGAGGGACCCTGAGTTTGCAGCCTCAAGTGGAATGGACACCGCGATGCCCTGACTCGAAATAAGGCCGGATATCCCTGCAGTGACTTCAATGCAGGCTCGTCTTGCATCTCCCAGGACGAAAGGATGTCTGAATCCCCTGTGGAAAGCACAGAGAAAGACTTAGTTCCCCACCTCATCGCGACCGATAGCCTCACATCCTTTGAAAACTCCAGAGGTACGCGGAGATCAGTGCCTCCAAAGGAGACGATGCCTGACTCCTCGTGAAACTTGATAGGAGTCCCAGGATTCCTGTGACACATGGAAAGGGACACTTGGTCTCGCGCCTCAGCTGGAGAGGCGTCCCACTTGCCCTGCCAAGCCTCGAGGAGAATCCAGAGTTGTCCCTCGCAACTAGGCAGGAGTCCTGACGTCGCTGAAGAAACACGTGGGTGGAAGGGCCATCCCCGTCGTAACTCGAGAATATACCCCAGGTTCCCGCCGCAACTCGAGAAAAACCATGAGACTTCCCCCTCGCCGCGAGATGAGGCCCGATTCCCCTGCACTGCGTGCAGAGCAATTCAGTGTTGCACATCACACATGAAAGGAGCCTTGATTTCCTTGATGGCACTCCAGAGAAACCCCAAGAACACTGTTTCAAGGCTAGAGGGATCCTGAGGTCACTGTAGCAACACGAAAGAGCTCCGTGGGCCAAAAATCAACTCGAGATGAGAGGTTAGTCCCTGGCTTCGACTCCAGAGGAATACCACCTTACCACAAGCACCTCAAGAGGAGGCTTCTCTCAGCTCTAGGTATGTGAGAGGGTCCATGAGTTTGCGGCCTCAAGTGTAATGCACACCGCGATGCCCTGACTCGAAATAAGGCCGGATATCCCTGCAGTGACTGGAATGCAGGCTCGTCTTGCATCTCCCAAGACGAAAGGGTGTCTGAATCCCCTGTGGAGACCACAGAGAAAGACCTAGTTCCCCACCTCATCGCGACAGGAGGCCTCAAATCCTTTGAAAACTCCACAGGTATGCGGAGATCAGTGCCTCCAAAGGAGACGATGCCTGACTCCTCGTGAAACTTGATAGGAGACCCAGGATTCCTGTGTCACGTGGAAAGGGACCCTTGGTCTCCCGTCTCAGCTGAAGAGGCGTCCCAATTGCCCTGCAAAGCCTCGAGGAGAATCCCGAGTTGTCCCTCGCAACTAGGCAAGAGTCCTGACATGGCTGAACACACACGTGGGTGGAAGGGCCATCCCCGTCGTAACTCGAGAATATACCCCAGGTTCCCGCCGCAACTCGAGAAAAACCATGAGACTTCCCCCTCGACGCGAGATGAGGCCCGATTCCCCTGCACTGCGTGCAGAGCAATTCCGTCTTGCACATCACACATGAAAGGAGCCTTGATTTCCTTGATGGCACTCCAGAGAATCCCCAAGAACACTGTTTCAAGGCTAGAGGGATCCTGCGGTCACTGTAGCAACACGAAAGAGCTCCGTGGACAAAGAATCAACACGAGATGAGAGGTTAGTCCCTGGCTTCGACTCCTGAGGAATACCACCTTACCACAAGCACCTCAAGAGGAGGCTTCTCTTAGCTCTAGGTATGTGAGAGGGATCCTGAGTTTGCGGCCTCAAGTGGAATGGACACCGCGATGCCCTGACTCGAAATAAGGCCGGATATCCCTGCAGTTACTTGAATGCAGGCTCGTCTTGCATCTCCCAAGAAGAAAGGATGTCTGAATCCCCTGTGGAGACCACAGAGAAACACCTAGTTCCCCACCTCATCGCGACCGGAGGCCTCACATCCTTTGAAAACTCCAGAGGTACGCGGAGATCAGTGCCTCCAAAGGAGACGATGCCTGACTCCTCGTGAAATTTGATAGGAGTCCCAGGATTCTTGTGGCACGTGGAAAGGGACCCTTTGTCTCCCGCCTCAGCTGGAGAGGCGTCCCAATTGCCCTGCCAAGCCTCGAGGAGAATCCCGAGTTGTCCCTCGCAACTAGGCAGGAGTCCTGACGTGGCTGAACAAACACGTGGGTGGAAGGGCCATCCCCGTCGTAACTCGAGAATATACCCCAGGTTCCCGCCGCAACTCGACAAAAACCATGAGACTTCCCCCTCGATGCGAGATGAGGCCCGATTCCCCTGTACTGCGTGCAGAGCAATTCCGTCTTGCACATCACACATGAAAGGAGCCTTGATTTCCTTGATGGCACACCAGAGAAACCCCAAGAACACTGTTTCAAGGCTAGAGGGATCCTGAGGTCACTGTAGCAACACGAAAGAACTCTGTGGACCAAAAATCAACTCGAAAAGAGAGGTTAGTCCCTGGATTCGTCTCCAGAGGAATACCACCTTACCACAAGCACCTCAAGAGGAGGCTTCTCTCAGCTCTAGGTATGTGAGAGGGACCCTGAGTTTGCGGCCTCAAGTGGAATGGACACCGCGATGCCCTGACTCGAAATAAGGCCGGATATCCCTGCAGTGACTTCAATGCAGTCTCGTCTTGCATCTCCCAGGACTAAAGGATGTCTGAATCCCCTGTGGAAAGCACAGAGAAAGACTTAGTTCCCCAGCTCATCGCGACCGATAGCCTCACATCCTTTGAAAACTCCAGAGGTACGCGGAGATCAGTGCCTCCAAAGGAGACGATGCCTGACTCCTCGTGAAACTTGATAGGAGTCCCAGGATTCCTGTGGCACTTGGAAAGGGACACTTGGTCTCCCGCCTCAGCTGGAGAGGCATCCCAATTGCCCTGCCAAGCCTCGAGGAGAATCCCGAGTTGTCCCTCGCAACTAGGCAGGAGTCCTGACGTCGCTGAAGAAACACGTGTGTGGAAGGGCCATCCCCGTCGTAACTCGAGAATATACCCCAGGTTCCCGCCACAACTCGAGAAAAATCATGAGACTTCCCCTCGCCGCGAGATGAGGCCCGATTCCCCTGCACTGCGTGCAGAGAAATTCCGTGTTGCACATCACACATGAAAGGAGCCTTGATTTCCTTGATGGCACTCCAGAGAAACCCCAAGAACACTGTTTCAAGGCTAGAGGGATCCTGAGGTCACTGTAGCAACATGAAAGAGCTCCGTGGACCAAGAATCAACACGAGATGAGAGGTTATTCCCTGGCTTCGACTCCTGAGGAATACCACCTTACCACAAGCACCTCAAGAGGAGGCTCTCTCAGCTCTAGGTGTGTGAGAGGAACCCTGAGTTTGCGGCCTCAAGTGGAATGGACGCCGCGATGCCCTGACTCGAAATAAGGCCGGATATCCCTGCAGTGACTTGAATGCAGGCTCGTCTTGCATCTCCCAAGAAGAAAGGATGTCTGAATCCCCTGTGGAGACCACAGAGAAAGACCTAGTTCCCCACCTCATCGTGACCGGAGGCCTCACATCCTTTTAAAACTCCAGAGGTACGCGGAGATCAGTGCCTCCAAAGGAGACGATGCCTGACTCTTCGTGAAACTTGATAGCAGTCCCAGGATTCTTGTGGCACGTGGAAAGGGACACTTGGTCTCCCGCCTCAGCTGGAGAGGCGTTCCAATTACCCTGCCAAGCCTCGAGGAGAATCCCGAGTTGTCCCTCGCAACTAGTCAGGAGTCCTGACGTGGCTGAACAAACACGTGGGTGGAAGGGCCATCCCCGTCGTAACTCGAGAATATACCCCAGGTTCCCGCCGCAACTCGAGAAAAACCATGAGACTTCCCCCTCGATGCGAGATGAGGCCCGATTCCCCTGTACTGCGTGCAGAGCAATTCCGTCTTGCACATCACACATGAAAGGAGCCTTGATTTCCTTGATGGCACTCCAGAGAAACCCCAAGAACACTGTTTCAAAGATAGAGGGATCCTGAGGTCACTGTAGCAACACGAAAGAACTCTGTGGACCAAAAATCAACTCGAAAAGAGAGGTTAGTCCCTGGATTCGTCTCCAGAGGAATACCACCTTACCACAAGCACCTCAAGAGGAGGCTTCTCTCAGCTCTAGGTATGTGAGAGGGACCCTGAGTTTGCGGCCTCAAGTGGAATGGACACTGTGATGCCCTGACTCGAAATAAGGCCGGATATCCCTGCAGTGACTTCAATGCAGGCTCGTCTTGCATCTCCCAGGACGAAAGGATGTCTGAATCCCCTGTGGAATGCACAGAGAAAGACCTAGTTCCCCACCTCATCGCGACCGGAGGCCTCACATCCTTTGAAAACTCCAGAGGTACGCGGAGATCAGTGCCTCCAAAGGAGACGATGCCTGACTCCTCGTGAAACTTGATAGGAGTCCCAGGATTCCTGTGGCACTTGGAAAGGGACACTTGGTCTCCCGCCTCAGCTGGAGAGGCGTCCCAATTGCCCTGCCAAGCCTCGAGGAGAATCCAGAGTTGTCCCTCGCAACTAGGCAGGAGTCCTGACGTCGCTGAAGAAACACGTGGGTGGAAGGGCCATCCCCGTCGTAACTCGAGAATATACCCCAGGTTCCCGCCGCAACTCGAGAAAAACCATGAGACTCCCCCTCGCCGCGAGATGAGGCCCGATTCCCCTGCACTGCGTGCAGAGCAATTCCGTGTTGCACATCACACATGAAAGGAGCCTTGATTTCCTTGATGGCACTCCAGAGAAACCCCAAGAACACTGTTTCAAGGCTAGAGGGATCCTGAGGTCACTGTAGCAACACGAAAGAGCTCCGTGGGCCAAAAATCAACTCGAGATGAGAGGTTAGTCCCTGGCTTCGACTCCAGAGGAATACCACCTTACCACAAGCACCTCAAGAGGAGGCTTCTCTCAGCTCTAGGTATGTGAGAGGGACCCTGAGTTTGCGGCCTTAAGTGGAATGGACACCGCGATGCCCTGACGCGAAATAAGGCTGGATATCCCTGCAGTGACTTGAATGCAGGCTCGTCTTGCATCTCCCAAGATGAAAGGATGTCTGAATCCCCTGTGGAGACCACAGAGAAAGACCTAGTTCCCCACCTCATCGCGACCGGAGGCCTCACATCCTTTGAAAACTCCAGAGGTACGCGGAGATCAGTGCCTCCAAATTAGACGATGCCTGACTCCTCCTGAAACTTGATAGGAGTCCCAGGTTTCCTGTGGCACGTGGAAAGGGACCCTTGGTCTCCCGCCTCAGCTGGACAGGCGTCCCAATTGCTTTGCCAAGCCTCGAGGAGAATCCCGAATTGTGTCTCGCAACAAGGCAAGAGTCCTGACGTGGCTGAACAAACACGTGTGTGGAAGGGCCATCCCCGTCGTAACTCGAGAATATACCCCAGGTTCCCGCCGAAACTCGAGAAAAACCATGAGACTTCCCCCTCGATGCGAGATGAGGCCCGCTTCCCCTGCACTGCGTGCAGAGCAATTCTGTGTTGCACATCACACATGAAAGGAGCCATGATTTCCTTCATGGCACTCCAGAGAAACCCCAAGAACACTGTTTCAAGGCTAGAGGGATCCTGAGGTCACTGTAGCAACACGAAAGAGCTCCGTGGACCAAAAATAAACTCGAGATGAGACGTTAGTCCCTGGCTTCGACTCCAGAGGAATACCACCTTACCACAAGCACCTCAAGAGGAGGCTTCTCTCAGCTCTAGGTATGTGAGAGGGACCCTGAGTTTGCGGCCTCAAGTGGAATGGACACCGCGATGCCCTGACTCGAAATAAGGCCGGATATCCCTGCAGGGACTGGAATGCAGGCTCGTCTTGCATCTCCCAAGACGAAAGGGTGTCTGAATCCCCTGTGGAGACCACAGAGAAACACCTAGTTCCCCACCTCATCGCGACAGGAGGCCTCAAATCCTTTGAAAACTCCAGAGGTACGCGGATATCAGTGCCTCCAAAGGAGACGATGCCTGACTCCTCGTGAAACTTGATAGGAGACCCAGGATTCCTGTGGCACGTGGAAAGGGACCCTTGGTCTCCCGTCTCAGCTGGAGAGGCGTCCCAATTGCCCTGCAAAGCCTCGAGGAGAATCCCGAGTTGTCCCTCGCAACTAGGCAGGAGTCCTGACGTCGCTGAAGAAACACGTGGGTGGAAGGGCCATCCCCGTCGTAACTCGAGAATATACCCCAGGTTCCCGCCGCAACTCGAGAAAAACCATGAGACTTCCCCCTCGCCGCGAGATGAGGCCCGATTCCCCTTCACTGCGTGCAGAGCAATTCCGTGTTGCACATCACACATGAAAGGAGCCTTGATTTCCTTGATGGCACTCCAGAGAAACCCCAAGAACACTGTTTCAAGGCTAGAGGGATCCTGAGGTCACTGTAGCAACACGAAAGAGCTCCGTGGACCAAAAATCAACTCGAGATGAGAGGTTAGTCCCTGGCTTCGACTCCAGAGGAATACCACCTTACCACAAGCACCTCAAGAGGAGGCTTCTCTCAGCTCTAGGTATGTGAGAGGGACCCTGAGTTTGCGGCCTCAAGTGGAATGGACACCGCGATGCCCTGATGTGAAATAAGGCTGGATATCCCTGCAGTGACTTGAAGGCAGGCTCGTCTTGCATCTCCCAAGATGAAAGGATGTCTGAATCCCCTGTGGAGACCACAGAGAAAGACCTAGTTCCCCACCTCATCGCGACCGGAGGCCTCACATCCTTTGAAATCTCCAGAGGTACGCGGAGATCAGTGCCTCCAAAGGAGACGATGCCTGACTCCTCGTGAAACTTGATAGGAGTCCCAGGATTCCTGTGGCACGTGGAAAGGGACCCTTGGTCTCCCGCCTCAGCTGGAGAGGCGTCCCAATTGCCTTGCCAAGCCTCGAGGAGAATCCCGAGTTGTCCCTCGCAGCTAGGCAGGAGTCCTGACGTGGCTGAAGAAACACGTGTGTGGAAGGGCCATCCCCGTCGTAACTCGAGAATATACCCCAGGTTCCCGCCGCAACTCGAGAAAAACCATGAGACTTCCCCCTCGCCGCGAGATGAGGCCCGATTCCCCTGCACTGCATGCAGAGCAATTCCGTGTTGCACATCACACATGAAAGGAGCCTTGATTTCCTTGATGGCACTCCAGAGAAACCCCAAGAACACTGTTTCAAGGCTAGAGGGATCCTGAGGTCACTGTAGCAACACGAAAGAGCTCCGTGGACCAAGAATCAACATGAGATGAGAGGTTAGTCCCTGGCTTCGACTCCTGAGGAATACCACCTTACCACAAGCACCTCAAGAGGAGGCTTCTCTCAGCTCTAGGTATGTGAGAGGGACCCTGAGTTTGCGGCCTCAAGTGGAATGGACACCGCGATGCCCTGACTCGAAATAAGGCCGGATATCCCTGCAGTGACTTGAATGCAGGATCGTCTTGCATCTCCCAAGACGAAAGGATGTCTGAATCCCCTGTGGAGACCACAGAGAAATACCTAGTTCCCCACCTCATCGCGACCGGAGGCCTCACATCCTTTGAAAACTCCAGAGGTATGCGGAGATCAGTGCCTCCAAATGAGATAATGCCTGAGTCCTCGTGAAACTTGATAGGAGACCCAGGATTTCTGTGGCACGTGGAAAGGGACACTTGGTCTCCCGTCTCAGCTGGAGAGGCGTCCCAATTGCCCTGCAAAGCCTCGAGGAGAATCACGAGATGTCCCTCGCAACTAGGCACGAGTCCTGACATGGCTGAACACACACGTGTGTGGAAGAGCCATCCCCGTCGTAACTCGAGAATATACTCCAGGTTCCCGCTGCAACTCGAGAAAAACCATGAGACTTCCCCCTCGCCGCGAGATGAGGCCCGATTCCCCTGCACTGCATGCAGAGCAATTCCGTGTTGCACATCACACATGAAAGGAGCCTTGATTTCCTTGATGGCACTCCAGAGAAACCCGAAGAACACTGTTTCAAGGCTAGAGGGATCCTGAGGTCACTGTAGCAACACGAAAGAGCTCCCTGGACCAAGAATCAACACGAGATGAGAGGTTAGTTCCTGGCTTCGACTCCTGAGGAATACCACCTTACCACAAGCACCTCAAGAGGAGGCTTCTCTCAGCTCTAGGTATGTGAGAGGGATCCTGAGTTTGCACCTCAAGGTGAATGGACACCGCGATGCCCTGACTCGAAATAAGGCCGGATATCCCTGCAGTGACTTGAATGCAGGCTCGTCTTGCATCTCCCAAGAAGAAAGGATGTCTGAATCCCCTGTGGAGACCACAGAGAAACACCTAGTTCCCCACCTCATCGCGACCGCAGGCCTCACATCCTTTGAAAACTACAGAGGTACGCGGAAATCAGTGCCTCCAAAGGAGACGATGCCTGACTCCTCGTGAAACTTGATAGGAGTCCCAGGATTCTTGTGGCGCGTGGAAAGGGTCCCTTGGTCTCCCGCCTCACCTGGAGAGGCGTTCCAATTGCCCTGCCAAGCCTCGAGGAGAATCCCGAGTTGTCCCTCGCAACTAGGCAGGAGTCCTGACGTCGCTGAAGAAACACGTGGGTGGAAGGGCCATCCCCGTCGTAACTCGAGAATATACCCCAGGTTCCCGCCGCAACTCGAGAAAAGCCATGAGACTTCCCCCTCGCCACGAGATGAGGCCCGATTCCCCTGCACTGCGTGCAGAGCAATTCCGTGTTGCACATCACACATGAAAGGAGCCTTGATTTCCTTCATGGCACTCCAGAGAAACCCCAAGAACACTGTTTCAAGGCTAGAGGGATCCTGAGGTCACTGTAGCAACACAAAAGAGCTCCGTGGACCAAGAATCAACTCGAGATGAGAGGTTAGTCCCTGGCTTCGACTCCTGAGGAATACCACCTTACCACAAGCACCTCTAGAGGAGGCTTTTCTCAGCTCTAGGTATGTGAGAGGGACCCTGAGGTTGCGGCCTCAAGTGGAATGGACACCGCGATGCCCTGACTCGAAATAAGGCCGGATATTCCTGCAGTGATTTCAATGCAGGCTCGTCTTGCATCTCCCAGGACGAAAGGATGTCTGAATCCCCTGTGGAAAGCACAGAGAAAGACTTAGTTCCCCACCTCATCGCGACCGATAGCCTCACATCCTTTGAAAACTCCAGAGGTACGCGGAGATCAGTGCCTCCAAAGGAGACGATGCCTGACTCCTCGTGAAACTTGATAGGAGTCCCAGGATTCCTGTGGCACTTGGAAAGGGACACTTGGTCTCCCGCCTCAGCTGGAGAGGCGTCCCAATTGCCCTGCCAAGCCTCGAGGAGAATCCAGAGTTGTCCCTCACAACTAGGCAGGAGTCCTGACGTCGCTGAAGAAACACGTGTGTGGAAGGGCCATCCCCGTCGTAACTCGAGAATATACCCCAGGTTCCAGCCGCAACTCGAGAAAAACCATGAGACTTCCCCCTCGCCGCGAGATGAGGCCCGATTCCCCTGCACTGCGTGCAGAGCAATTCCGTGTTGCACATCACACATGAAAGGAGCCTTGATTTCCTTGATGGCACTCCAGAGAAACCCCAAGAACACTGTTTCAAGGCTAGAGGGATCCTGAGGTCACTGTAGCAACACGAAAGAGCTCCGTGGACCAAAAATCAACTCGAGATGAGAGGTTAGTCCCTGGCTTCGATTCCAGAGGAATACCACCTTACCACAAGCACCTCAAGAGGAGGCTTCTCTCAGCTCTAGGTATGTGAGAGGGACCCTGACTTTGCGGCCTCAAGTGGAATGGACACCGCGATGCCCTGATGTGAAATAAGGCTGGATATCCCTGCAGTGACTTGAAGGCAGGCTCGTCTTGCATCTCCCAAGAAGAAAGGATGTCTGAATCCCCTGTGGAGACCACAGAGAAAGACCTAGTTCCCCACCTCATCGCGACCGCAGGCCTCACATCCTTTGAAAACTACAGAGGTACGCGGAAATCAGTGCCTCCAAAGGAGACGATGCCTGACTCCTCGTGAAACTTGATAGGAGTCCCAGGATTCTTGTGGCGCGTGGAAAGGGTCCCTTGGTCTCCCGCCTCACCTGGAGAGGCGTTCCAATTGCCCTGCCAAGCCTCGAGGAGAATCCCGAGTTGGCCCTCGCAACTAGGCAGGAGTCCTGACGTCGCTGAAGAAACACGTGGGTGGAAGGGCCATCCCCGTCGTAACTCGAGAATATACCCCAGGTTCCCGCCGCAACTCGAGAAAAGCCATGAGACTTCCCCCTCGCCACGAGATGAGGCCCGATTCCCCTGCACTGCGTGCAGAGCAATTCCGTGTTGCACATCACACATGAAAGGAGCCTTGATTTCCTTCATGGCACTCCAGAGAAACCCCAAGAACACTGTTTCAAGGCTAGAGGGATCCTGAGGTCACTGTAGCAACACAAAAGAGCTCCGTGGACCAAGAATCAACTCGAGATGAGAGGTTAGTCCCTGGCTTCGACTCCTGAGGAATACCACCTTACCACAAGCACCTCTAGAGGAGGCTTCTCTCAGCTCTAGGTATGTGAGAGGGACCCTGAGGTTGCGGCCTCAAGTGGAATGGACACCGCGATGCCCTGACTCGAAATAAGGCCGGATATTCCTGCAGTGATTTCAATGCAGGCTCGTCTTGCATCTCCCAGGACGAAAGGATGTCTGAATCCCCTGTGGAAAGCACAGAGAAAGACTTAGTTCCCCACCTCATCGCGACCGATAGCCTCACATCCTTTGAAAACTCCAGAGGTACGCGGAGATCAGTGCCTCCAAAGGAGACGATGCCTGACTCCTCGTGAAACTTGATAGGAGTCCCAGGATTCCTGTGGCACTTGGAAAGGGACACTTGGTCTCCCGCCTCAGCTGGAGAGGCGTCCCAATTGCCCTGCCAAGCCTCGAGGAGAATCCAGAGTTGTCCCTCGCAACTAGGCAGGAGTCCTGACGTCGCTGAAGAAACACGTGTGTGGAAGGGCCATCCCCGTCGTAACTCGAGAATATACCCCAGGTTCCAGCCGCAACTCGAGAAAAACCATGAGACTTCCCCCTCGCCGCGAGATGAGGCCCGATTCCCCTGCACTGCGTGCAGAGCAATTCCGTGTTGCACATCACACATGAAAGGAGCCTTGATTTCCTTGATGGCACTCCAGAGAAACCCCAAGAACACTGTTTCAAGGATAGAGGGATCCTGAGGTCACTGTAGCAACACGAAAGAGCTCCGTGGACCAAAAATCAACTCGAGATGAGAGGTTAGTCCCTGGCTTCGACTCCAGAGGAATACCACCTTACCACAAGCACCTCAAGAGGAGGCTTCTCTCAGCTCTAGGTATGTGAGAGGGACCCTGAGTTTGCGGCCTCAAGTGGAATGGACACCGCGATGCCCTGATGTGAAATAAGGCTGGATATCCCTGCAGTGACTTGAAGGCAGGCTCGTCTTGCATCTCCCAAGATGAAAGGATGTCTGAATCCCCTGTGGAGACCACAGAGAAAGACCTAGTTCCCCACCTCATCGCGACCGCAGGCCTCACATCCTTTGAAAACTACAGAGGTACGCGGAGATCAGTGCCTCCAAAGGAGACGATGCCTGACTCCTCGTGAAACTTGATAGGAGTCCCAGGATTCCTGTGGCACGTGGAAAGGGACCCTTGGTCTCCCGCCTCAGCTGGAGAGGCGTCCCAATTGCCTTGCCAAGCCTCGAGGAGAATCCCGAGTTGTGTCTCGCAACTAGGCAAGAGTCGGGACGTGGCTGAACAAACACGTGTGTGGAAGGGCCATCCCCGTCGTAACTCGAGAATATACCCCAGGTTCCCGCCGCAACTCGAGAAAAACCATGAGACTTCCCCCTCGCCGCGAGATGAGGCCCGATTCCCCTGCACTGCGTGCAGAGCAATTCTGTGTTGCACATCACACATGAAAGGAGCCTTGATTTCCTTCATGGCACTCCAGAGAAAACCCAAGAACACTGTTTCAAGGCTAGAGGGATCCTGAGGTCACTGTAGCAACACGAAAGAACTCTGTGGACCAAAAATCAACTCGAGATGAGAGGTTAGTCCCTGGCTTCGAGTCCAGAGGAATACCACCTTACCACAAGCACCTCAAGAGGAGGCTTCTCTCAGCTCTAGGTATGTGAGAGGGACCCTGAGTTTGTGGCCTCAAGTGGAATGGACACCGTGATGCCCTGACTCGAAAAAAGGCCGGATATCCCTGCAGTGACTGGAATGCAGGCTCGTCTTTCATCTCCCAAGACGAAAGGGTGTCTGAATCCCCGGTGGAGACCACAGAGAAAGACCTAGTTCCCCACCTCATCGCGACAGGAGGCCTCAAATCCTTTGAAAACTTCAGAGGTATGCGGAGATCAGTGCCTCCAAAGGAGACGATGCCTGACTCCTCGTGAAACTTGATAGGAGACCCAGGATTCCTGTGGCACGTGGAAAGGGACACTTGGTCTCCCGTCTCAGCTGGAGAGGCGTCCCAATTGCCCTGAAAAGCCTCGAGGAGAATCCCGAGTTGTCCCTCGCAGCTAGGCAGGAGTCCTGACGTGGCTGAAGAAACACGTGTGTGGAAGGTCCATCCCCGTCGTAACTCGAGAATATACCCCAGGTTCCCGCCGCAACTCGAGAAAAACCATGAGACTTCCTCCTCGCCGCGAGATGAGGCCCGATTCCCCTGCACTGCGTGCAGAGCAATTCCGTGTTGCACATCACACATGAAAGGAGCCTTGATTTCCTTGATGGCACTCCAGAGAAACCCCAAGAACACTGTTTCAAGGCTAGAGGGATCCTGAGGTCACTGTAGCAACACGAAAGAGCTCCGTGGACCAAGAATCAACACGAGATGAGAGGTTAGTTCCTGGCTTCGACTCCTGAGGAATACCACCTTACCACAAGCACCTCAAGAGGAGGCTTCTCTCAGTTCTAGGTATGTGAGAGGGACCCTGAGTTTGCGGCCTCAAGTGGAATGGACACCGCGATGCCCTGACTCGAAATAAGGCCGGATATCCCTGCAGTGACTTGAATGCAGGATCGTCTTGCATCTCCCAAGACGAAAGGATGTCTGAATCCCCTGTGGAGACCACAGAGAAATACCTAGTTCCCCACCTCATCGCGACCGGAGGCCTCACATCCTTTGAAAACTTCAGAGGTACGCGGAGATCAGTGCCTCCAAAGGAGACGATGCCTGACTCCTCGTGAAACTTGATAGGAGTCCCAGGATTCTTGTGGCACGTGGAAAGGGACGCTGGTCTCCCGCCTCAGGTGGAGAGGCGTTCCAATTGCCCTGCCAAGCCTCGAGGAGAATCCCGAGTTGTCCCTCGCAACTAGGCAGGAGTCCTGACGTGGCTGAACAAACACGTGGGTGGAAGGGCCATCCCCGTCGTAACTCGAGAATATACCCCAGGTTCCCGCCGAAACTCGAGAAAAACCATGAGACTTCCCCCTCGATGCGAGATGAGGCCCGATTCCCCTGTACTGTGTGCAGAGCAATTCCGTCTTGCACATCACACATGAAAGGAGCCTTGATTTCCTTGATGGCACTCCAGAGAAACCCCAAGAACACTGTTTCAAGGATAGAGGGATCCTGAGGTCACTGTAGCAACACGAAAGAACTCTGTGGACCAAAAATCAACTCGAAAAGAGAGGTTAGTCCCTGGATTCGTCTCCAGAGGAATACGACCTTACCACAAGCACCTCTAGAGGAGGCTTCTCTCAGCTCTAGGTATGTGAGAGGGACCCTGAGTTTGCTGCCTCAAGTGGAATGGACACCGCGATGCCCTGACTCGAAATAAGGCCGGATATCCCTGCAGTGACTGGAATGCAGGCTCGTCTTGCATCTCCCAAGACGAAAGGGTGTCTGAATCCCCTGTGGAGACCACAGAGAAAGACCTAGTTCCCCACCTCATCGCGACAGGAGGCCTCAAATCCTTTAAAAACTCCAGAGGTATGCGGAGATCAGTGCCTCCAAATGAGATAATGCCTGAGTCCTCGTGAAACTTGATAGGAGACCCAGGATTCCTGTGGCACGTGGAAAGGGACACTTGGTCTCCCGTCTCAGCTGGAGAGGCGTCCCAATTGCCCTGCAAAGCCTCGAGGAGAATCACGAGATGTCCCTCGCAACTAGGCAGGAGTCCTGACATGGCTGAACACACACGTGTGTGGAAGAGCCATCCCCGTCGTAACTCGAGAATATACCCCAGGTTCCCGCCGCAACTCGAGAAAAACCATGAGACTTCCCCCTCGCCGCGAGATGAGGCCCGATTCCCCTGCACTGCATGCAGAGCAATTCCGTGTTGCACATCACACATGAAAGGAGCCTTGATTTCCTTGATGGCACTCCAGAGAAACCCCAAGAACACTGTTTCAAGGCTAGAGGGATCCTGAGGTCACTGTAGCAACACGAAAGAGCTCCGTGGACCAAGAATCAACACGAGATGAGAGGTTAGTTCCTGGCTTCGACTCCTGAGGAATACCACCTTACCACAAGCACCTCAAGAGGAGGCTTCTCTCAGCTCTAGGTATGTGAGAGGGATCCTGAGTTTGCGGCCTCAAGTGGAATGGACACCGCGATGCCCTGACTCGAAATAAGGCCGGATATCCCTGCAGTGACTTGAATGCAGGCTCGTCTTGCATCTCCCAAGAAGAAAGCATGTCTGAATCCCCTGTGGAGACCACAGAGAAAGACCTAGTTCCCCACCTCATCGCGACCGCAGGCCTCACATCCTTTGAAAATTCCAGAGGTACGCGGAAATCAGTGCCTCCAAAGGAGACGATGCCTGACTCCTCGTGAAACTTGATAGGAGTCCCAGGATTCTTGTGGCACGTGGAAAGGGTCCCTTGGTCTCCCGCCTCACCTGGAGAGGCGTTCCAATTGCCCTGCCAAGCCTCGAGGAGAATCCCGAGTTGTCCCTCGCAACTAGGCAGGAGTCCTGACGTCGCTGAAGAAACACGTGGGTGGAAGGGCCATCCCCGTCGTAACTCGAGAATATACCCCAGGTTCCCGCCGCAACTCGAGAAAAGCCATGAGACTTCCCCCTCGCCACGAGATGAGGCCCGATTCCCCTGCACTGCGTGCAGAGCAATTCCGTGTTGCACATCACACATGAAAGGAGCCTTGATTTCCTTCATGGCACTCCAGAGAAACCCCAAGAACACTGTTTCAAGGCTAGAGGGATCCTGAGGTCACTGTAGCAACACGAAAGAGCTCCGTGGACCAAGAATCAACTCGAGATGAGAGGTTAGTCCCTGGCTTCGACTCCTGAGGAATACCACCTTATAACAAGCACCTCAAGAGGAGGCTTCTCTCAGCTCTAGGTATGTGAGAGGGACCCTGAGGTTGCGGCCTCAAGTGGAATGGACACCGCGATGCCCTGACTCGAAATAAGGCCGGATATCCCTGCAGTGATTTCAATGCAGGCTCGTCTTGCATCTCCCAGGACGAAAGGATGTCTGAATCCCCTGTGGAAAGCACAGAGAAAGACTTAGTTCCCCACCTCATCGCGACCGATAGCCTCACATCCTTTGAAAACTCCAGAGGTACGCGGAGATCAGTGCCTCCAAAGGAGACGATGCCTGACTCCTCGTGAAACTTGATAGGAGTCCCAGGATTCCTGTGGCACTTGGAAAGGGACACTTGGTCTCCCGCCTCAGCTGGAGAGGCGTCCCAATTGCCCTGCCAAGCCTCGAGGAGAATCCAGAGTTGTCCCTCACAACTAGGCAGGAGTCCTGACGTCGCTGAAGAAACACGTGTGTGGAAGGGCCATCCCCGTCGTAACTCGAGAATATACCCCAGGTTCCAGCCGCAACTCGAGAAAAACCATGAGACTTCCCCCTCGCCGCGAGATGAGGCCCGATTCCCCTGCACTGCGTGCAGAGCAATTCCGTGTTGCACATCACACATGAAAGGAGCCTTGATTTCCTTGATGGCACTCCAGAGAAACCCCAAGAACACTGTTTCAAGGCTAGAGGGATCCTGAGGTCACTGTAGCAACAAGAAAGAGCTCCGTGGACCAAAAATAAACTCGAGATGAGACGTTAGTCCCTGGCTTCGACTCCAGAGGAATACCACCTTACCACAAGCACCTCAAGAGGAGGCTTCTCTCAGCTCTAGGTATGTGAGAGGGACCCTGAGTTTGTGGCCTCAAGTGGAATGGACACCGCGATGCCCTGACTCGAAATAAGGCCGGATATCCCTGCAGTGACTGGAATGCAGGCTCGTCTTTCATCTACCAAGACGAAAGGGTGTCTGAATCCCCTGTGGAGACCACAGAGAAAGACCTAGTTCCCCACCTCATCGCGACAGGAGGCCTCAAATCCTTTGAAAACTCCAGAGGTATGCAGAGATCAGTGCTTCCAAAGGAGACGATGCCTGACTCCTCGTGAAACTTGATAGGAGTCCCAGGATTCCTGTGGCACGTGGAAAGGGACCCTTGGTCTCCCGTCTCAGCTGGAGAGGCGTCCCAATTGCCCTGCAAAGCCTCGAGGAGAATCCCGAGTTGTCCCCCGCAACTAGGCAGGAGTTCTGACGTGGCTGAACAAACACGTGGGTGGAAGGGCCATCCCCGTCGTAACTCGAGAATATACCCCAGGTTCCCGCCGCAACTCGAGAAAAACCATGAGACTTCCCCCTCGCCGCGAGATGAGGCCCGATTCCCCTGCACTGCGTGCAGAGCAATTCCGTGTTGCACATCACACATGAAAGGAGCCTTGATTTCCTTCATGGCACTCCAGAGAAACCCCAAGAACACTGTTTCAAGGCTAGAGGGATCCTGAGGTCACTGTAGCAACACAAAAGAGCTCCGTGGACCAAGAATCAACACGAGATGAGAGGTTAGTCCCTGGCTTCGACTCCTGAGGAATACCACCTTACCACAAGCACCTCAAGAGGAGGCTTCTCTCAGCTCTAGGTATGTGAGAGGGACCCTGAGTTTGTGGCCTCAAGTGGAATGGACACCGCGATGCCCTGACTCGAAATAAGGCCGGATATCCCTGCAGTGACTGGAATGCAGGCTCGTCTTGCATCTCCCAAGACGAAAGGGTGTCTGAATCCCCTGTGGAGACCACAGAGAAAGACCTAGTTCCCCACCTCATCGCGACAGGAGGCCTCAAATCCTTTGAAAACTCCAGAGGTACTCAGAGATCAGTGCCTCCAAAGGAGACGATGCCTGACTCCTCGTGAAACTTGATAGGAGACCCAGGATTCCTGTGGCACGTGGAAAGGGACCCTTGGTCTCCCGTCTCAGCTGGAGAGGCGTCCCAATTGCCCTGCAAAGCCTCGAGGAGAATCCCGAGTTGTCCCTCGCAACTAGGCAGGAGTCCTGACGTCGCTGAAGAAACACGTGTGTGGAAGGGCCATCCCCGTCGTAACTCGAGAATATACCCCAGGTTCCCGCCGCAACTCGAGAAAAACCATGAGACTTCCCCCTCGCCGCGAGATGAGGCCCGATTCCCCTGCACTGCGTGCAGAGCAATTCCGTGTTGCACATCACACATGAAAGGAGCCTTGATTTCCTTGATGGCACTCCAGAGAAACCCCAAGAACACTGTTTCAAGGCGAGAGGGATCCTGAGGTCACTGTAGCAACACGAAAGAGCTCCGTGGACCAAAAATCAACTCGAGATCAGAGGTTAGTCCCTGGCTTCGACTCCAGAGGAATACCACCTTACCACAAGCACCTCAAGAGGAGGCTTCTCTCAGCTCTAGGTATGTGAGAGGGACCCTGACTTTGCGGCCTCAAGTGGAATGGACACCGCGATGCCCTGATGCGAAATAAGGCTGGATATCCCTGCAGTGACTTGAATGCAGGCTCGTCTTGCATCTCCCAAGACGAAAGGATGTCTGAATCCCCTGTGGAGACCACAGAGAAATACCTAGTTCCCCACCTCATCGCGACCGGAGGCCTGACATCCTTTGAAAACTCCAGAGGTACGCGGAGATCAGTGCCTCCAAAGGAGACGATGCCTGACTCCTCGTGAAACTTGATAGGAGTCCCAGGATTCCTGTGGCACGTGGAAAGGGACCCTTGGTCTCCCGCCTCAGCTGGAGAGGCGTCCCAATTGCCTTTCCAAGCCTCGAGGAGAATCCCGAGTTGTGTCTCGCAACTAGGCAAGAGTCCTGACGTGGCTGAACAAACACGTGTGTGGAAGGGCCATCCCCGTCGTAACTCGAGAATATACCCCAGGTTCCCGCCGCAACTCGAGAAAAACCATGAGACTTCCCCCTCGCCGCGAGATGAGGCCCGATTCCCCTGCACTGCGTGCAGAGCAATTCCGTGTTGCACATCACACATGAAAGGAGCCTTGATTTCCTTGATGGCACTCCAGAGAAACCCCAAGAACTCTGTTTCAAGGCTAGAGGGATCCTGAGGTCACTGTAGCAACACGAAAGAGCTCTGTGGACCAAGAATCAACACGAGATGAGAGGTTAGTCCCTGGCTTCGACTCCTGAGGAATACCACCTTACCAAAAGCACCTCAAGAGGAGGCTTCTCTCAGCTCTAGGTATGTGAGAGGGACCCTGAGTTTGCGGCCTCAAGTGGAAAGGGCACCGTGATGCCCTGACTCGAAATAAGGCCGGATATCCCTGCAGTAACTTGAATGCAGGCTCGTCTTGCATCTCCCAAGTAGAAAGGATGTCTGAATCCCTTGTGGAGACCACAGAGAAACACCTAGTTCCCCACCTCATCGCGACCTATAGCCTCATATACTTTGAAAACTCCAGAGGTACGCGGAGATCAGTGCCTCCAAAGGAGACGATGCCTGACTCCTCGTGAAACTTGATAGGAGTCCCAGGATTCCTGTGGCACTTGGAAAGGGACACTTGGTCTCCCGCCTCAGCTGGAGAGGCGTCCCAATTGCCCTGCCATGCCTCGAGGAGAATCCCGAGTTGTCCCTCGCAACTAGGCAGGAGTCCTGACGTCGCTGAAGAAACACGTGGGTGGAAGGGCCATCCCCGTCGTAACTCGAGAATATACCCCAGGTTCCCGCCGCAACTCGAGAAAAACCATGAGACTTCCCCCTCGCCGCGAGATGAGGCCCGATTCCCCTGCACTGCGTGCAGAGCAATTCCGTGTTGCACATCACACATGAAAGCAGCCTTGATTTCCTTCATGGCACTCCAGAGAAACCCCAAGAACACTGTTTCAAGGCTAGAGGGATCCTGAGGTCACTGTAGCAACACGAAAGCGCTCCGTGGACCAAAAATCAACTCGAGATGAGAGGTTAGTCCCTGGCTTCGACTCCAGAGGAATACCACCTTACCACAAGCACCTCAAGAGGAGGCTTCTCTCAGCTCTAGGTATGTGAGAGGGACCCTGAGTTTGCGGCCTCAAGTGGAATGGACACCGCGATGCCCTGACGCGAAATAAGGCTGGATATCCCTGCAGTGACTTGAATGCAGGCTCGTCTTGCATCTCCCAAGATGAAAGGATGTCTGAATCCCCTGTGAAGACCACAGAGAAAGAACTAGTTCCCCACCTCATCGCGACCGGAGGCCTCACATCCTTTGAAAACTCCAGAGGTACGCGGAGATCATTGCCTCCAAAGGAGAAGATGCCTGACTCCTCGTGAAACTTGATAGGAGTCCCAGGATTCCTGTGGCACGTGGAAAGGGACCCTTGGTCTCCCGCCTCAGCTGGAGAGCCGTCCCAATTGCCTTGCCAAGCCTCGAGGAGAATCCCGAGTTGTGTCTCGCAACTAGGCAAGAGTCCTGACGTGGCTGAACAAACACGTGTGTGGAAGGGCCATCCCCGTCGTAACTCGAGAATATACCCCAGGTTCCCGCCGCAACTTGAGAAAAACCATGAGACTTCCTCCTCGCCGCGAGATGAGGCCCGATTCCCCTGCACTGCGTGCAGAGCAATTCTGTGTTGCACCTCACACACGAAAGGAGCCTTGATTTCCTTCATGGCACTCCAGAGAAACCCCAAGAACACTGTTTCAAGGCTAGAGGGATCCTGAGGTCACTGTAGCAACACGAAAGAGCTCCGTGGACCAAAAATTAACTCGAGATGAGAGGTTAGTCCCTGGCTTCGACTCCAGAGGAATACCACCTTACCACAAGCACCTCAAGAGGAGGCTTCTCTCAGCTCTAGGTATGTGAGAGGGACCCTGAGTTTGTGGCCTCAAGTGGAATGGACACCGCGAGGCCCTGACTCGAAATGAGGCCGGATATCCCTGCAGTGACTGGAATGCAGGCTCGTCTTGCATCTCCCAAGACGAAAGGGTGTCTGAATCCCCTGTGGAGACCACAGAGAAAGACCTAGTTCCCCACCTCATCGCGACAGGAGGCCTCAAATCCTTTGAAAACTCCAGAGGTATGTGGAGATCAGTGCCTCCAAAGGAGACGATGCCTGACTCCTCGTGAAACTTGATAGGAGACCCAGGATTCCTGTGGGACGTGGAAAGGGACCCTTGGTCTCCCGTCTCAGCTGGAGAGGCGTCCCAATTGCCCTGCAAAGCCTCGAGGAGAATCCCGAGTTGTCCCTCGCAACTAGGCAGGAGTCCTGACATGGCTGAACACACACGTGTGTGGAAGGGCCATCCCCGTCGTAACTCGAGAATATACCCCAGGTTCCCGCCGCAACTCGAGAAAAACCATGAGACTTTCCCCTCGCCACGAGATGAGGCCCGATTCCCCTGCACTGCGTGCAGAGCAATTCTGTGTTGCACACCACACATGAAAGGAGCCTTGATTTCCTTCATGGCACTCCAGAGAAACCCCAAGAACACTGTTTCAAGGCTAGAGGGATCCTGAGGTCACTGTAGCAACACGAAAGAGCTCCGTGGACCAAAAATCAACTCGAGATGAGAGGTTAGTCCCTGGCTTCGACTCCAGAGGAATACCACCTTACCACAAGCACCTCAAGAGGAGGCTTCTCTCAGCTCTAGGTATGTGAGAGGGACCCTGAGTTTGGGGCCTCAAGTGGAATGGACACCGCGATGCCCTGACTCGAAATAAGGCCGATATCCCTGCAGTGACTGGAATGCAGGCTCGTCTTGCATCTCCCAAGACGAAAGGGTGTCTGAATCCCCTGTGGAGACCACAGAGAAAGACCTAGTTCCCCACCTCATCGCGACAGGAGGCCTCAAATCCTTTGAAAACTCCAGAGGTATGCGGAGATCAGTGCCTGCAAAGGAGACGATGCATGACTCCTCGTGAAACTTGATAGGAGACCCAGGATTCCTGTGGCACGTGGAAAGGGACCCTTGGTCTCCCGACTCAGCTGGAGAGGCGTCCCAATTGCCCTGCAAAACCTCGAGGAGAATCCCGAGTTGTCCCTCGCAACTAGGCAGGAGTCCTTATATGGCTGAACACACACGTGTGTGGAAGGGCCATCCCCGTCATAACTCGAGAATATACCCCAGGTTCCCGCCGCAACTTGAGAAAAACCATGAGACTTCCCCCTCGCCGCGAGATGAGGCCCGATTCCCCTGCACTGCGTGCAGAGCAATTCCGTGTTGCACATCACACATGAAAGGAGCCTTGATTTCCTTCATGGCACTCCAGAGAAACCCCAAGAACACTGTTTCAAGGCTAGAGGGATCCTGAGGTCACTGTAGCAACACGAAAGAGCTCCGTGGACCAAGAATCAACACGAGATGAGAGGTTAGTCCCTGGCTTCGACTCCTGAGGAATACCACCTTACCACAAGCACCTCAAGAGGAGGCTTCTCTCAGCTCTAGGTATGTGAGAGGGATCCTGAGTTTGCGGCCTCAAGTGGAATGGACACCGCGATGCGATGACTCGAAATAAGGCCGGATATCCCTGCAGTGACTTGAATGCAGGCTCGTCTTGCATCTCCCAAGAAGAAAGGATGTCTGAATCCCCTGTGGAGACCACAGAGAAACACCTAGTTCCACACCTCATCGCGACCGGAGGCCTCACATCCTTTGAAAACTCCAGAGGTACGCGGAGATCAGTGCCTCCAAAGGAGACAATGCCTGACTCCTCGTGAAACTTGATAGGACTCCCAGGATTCTTGTGGCACGTGGAAAGGGACCCTTGGTCTCCCGTCTCAGCTGGAGAGGCGTCCCAATTGCCCTGCCAAGCCTCGAGGAGAATCCTTAGTTTTCCCTCGCAACTAGGCAGGAGTCCTGACGTGGCTGAACAAACACATGGGTGGAAGGGCCATCCCCATCGTAACTCGAGAATATACCCCAGGTTCCCGCCGCAACTCGAGAAAAACCATGAGACTTCCCCCTCGCCGCGAGATGAGGCCCGATTCCCCTGTACTGCGTGCAGAGCAATTCCGTGTTGCACATCACACATGAAAGGAGCCTTGATTTCCTTGATGGGACTCCAGAGAAACCCCAAGAACACTGTTTCAAGGATAGAGGGATCCTGAGGTCACTGTAGCAACGCGAAAGAACTCTGTGGACCAAAAATCAACTCGAAAAGAGAGGTTAGTCCCTGGATTCGTCTCCAGAGGAATACCACCTTACCACAAGCACCTCAAGAGGAGGCTTCTCTCAGCTATAGGTATGTGAGAGGGACCCTGAGTTTGCGGCCTCAAGTGGAATGGACACCGCGATGCCCTGACGCGAAATAAGGCTGGATAACCCTGCAGTGACTTGAATGCAGGCTCGTCTTGCATCTCCCAGGACGAAAGGATGTCTGAATCCCCTGTGGAAAGCACAGAGAAAGACTTAGTTCCCCACCTCATCGCGACCTATAGCCTCATATCCTTTGAAAACTCCAGAGGTACGCGGAGATCAGTGCCTCCAAAGGAGACGATGCCTGACTCCTCGTGAAACTTGATAGGAGTCCCAGGATTCCTGTGGCACTTGGAAAGGGACACTTGGTCTCCCGCCTCAGCTGGAGAGGCGTCCCAATTGCCCTGCCAAGCCTCGAGGAGAATCCCGAGTTGTCCCTCGCAACTAGGCAGGAGTCCTGACGTCGCTGAAGAAACACGTGGGTGGAAGGGCCATCCCCGTCGTAACTCGAGAATATACCCCAGGTTCCCGCCGCAACTCGAGAAAAACCATGAGACTTCCCCCTCGCCGCGAGATGAGGCCCGATTCCCCTGCACTGCGTGCAGAGCAATTCCGTGTTGCACATCACACATGAAAGCAGCCTTGATTTTCTTCATGGCACTCCAGAGAAACCCCAAGAACACTGTTTCAAGGCTAGAGGGATCCTGAGGTCACTGTAGCAACACGAAAGTGCTCCGTGGACCAAAAATCAACTCGAGATGAGAGGTTAGTCCCTGGCTTCGACTCCAGAGGAATACCACCTTACCACAAGCACCTCAAGAGGAGGCTTCTCTCAGCTCTAGGTATGTGAGAGGGACCCTGAGTTTGCGGCCTCAAGTGGAATGGACACCGCGATGCCCTGACGCGAAATAAGGCTGGATATCCCTGCAGTGACTTGAATGCAGGCTCGTCTTGCATCTCCCAAGATGAAAGGATGTCTGAATCCCCTGTGAAGACCACAGAGAAAGAACTAGTTCCCCACCTCATCGCGACCGGAGGCCTCACATCCTTTGAAAACTCCAGAGGTACGCGGAGATCATTGCCTCCAAAGGAGAAGATGCCTGACTCCTCGTGAAACTTGATAGGAGTCCCAGGATTCCTGTGGCACGTGGAAAGGGACCCTTGGTCTCCCGCCTCAGCTGGAGAGCCGTCCCAATTGCCTTGCCAAGCCTCGAGGAGAATCCCGAGTTGTGTCTCGCAACTAGGCAAGAGTCCTGACGTGGCTGAACAAACACGTGTGTGGAAGGGCCATCCCCGTCGTAACTCGAGAATATACCCCAGGTTCCCGCCGCAACTTGAGAAAAACCATGAGACTTCCCCCTCGCCGCGAGATGAGGCCCGATTCCCCTGCACTGCGTGCAGAGCAATTCTGTGTTGCACATCACACACGAAAGGAGCCTTGATTTCCTTCATGGCACTCCAGAGAAACCCCAAGAACACTGTTTCAAGGCTAGAGGGATCCTGAGGTCACTGTAGCAACACGAAAGAGCTCCGTGGACCAAAAATTAACTCGAGATGAGAGGTTAGTCCCTGGCTTCGACCCCAGAGGAATACCACCTTACCACAAGCACTTCAAGAGGAGGCTTCTCTCAGCTCTAGGTATGTGAGAGGGACCCTGAGTTTGTGGCCTCAAGTGGAATGGACACCGCGATGCCCTGACTCGAAATGAGGCCGGATATCCCTGCAGTGACTGGAATGCAGGCTCGTCTTGCATCTCCCAAGACGAAAGGGTGTCTGAATCCCCTGTGGAGACCACAGAGAAAGACCTAGTTCCCCACCTCATCGCGACAGGAGGCCTCACATCCTTTGAAAACTCCAGAGGTACGCGGAGATCAGTGCCTCCAAAGGAGACAATGCCTGACTCCTCGTGAAACTTGATAGGACTCCCAGGATTCTTGTGGCACGTGGAAAGGGACACTTGGTCTCCCGTCTCAGCTGGAGAGGCGTCCCAATTGCCCTGCCAAGCCTCGAGGAGAATCCTTAGTTTTCCCTCGCAACTAGGCAGGAGTCCTGACGTGGCTGAACAAACACATGGGTGGAAGGGCCATCCCCATCGTAACTCGAGAATATACCCCAGGTTCCCGCCGCAACTCGAGAAAAACCATGAGACTTCCCCCTCGCCGCGAGATGAGGCCCGATTCCCCTGTACTGCGTGCAGAGAAATTCCGTGTTGCACATCACACATGAAAGGAGCCTTGATTTCCTTGATGGGACTCCAGAGAAACCCCAAGAACACTGTTTCAAGGATAGAGGGATCCTGAGGTCACTGTAGCAACGCGAAAGAACTCTGTGGACCAAAAATCAACTCGAAAAGAGAGGTTAGTCCCTGGATTCGTCTCCAGAGGAATACCACCTTACCACAAGCACCTCAAGAGGAGGCTTCTCTCAGCTCTAGGTATGTGAGAGGGACCCTGAGTTTGCGGCCTCAAGTGGAATGGACACCGCGATGCCCTGACTCGAAATAAGGCCGGATATCCCTGCAGTGACTTCAATGCAGGCTCGTCTTGCATCTCCCAGGACGAAAGGATGTCTGAATCCCCTGTGGAAAGCACAGAGAAAGACTTAGTTCCCCACCTCATCGTGACCTATAGCCTCATATCCTTTGAAAACTCCAGAGGTACGCGGAGATCAGTGCCTCCAAAGAAGATGATGCCTGACTCCTCGTGAAACTTGATAGGAGTCCCAGGATTCCTGTGGCACTTGGAAAGGGACACTTGGTCTCCCGCCTCAGCTGGAGAGGCGTCCCAATTGCCCTGCCAAGCCTCGAGGAGAATCCCGAGTTGTCCCTCGCAACTAGGCAGGAGTCCTGACGTCGCTGAAGAAACACGTGGGTGGAAGGGCCATCCCCGTCGTAACTCGAGAATATACCCCAGGTTCCCGCCGCAACTCGAGAAAAACCATGAGACTTCCCCCTCGCCGCGAGATGAGGCCCGATTCCCCTGCACTGCGTGCAGAGCAATTCCGTGTTGCACATCACACATGAAAGCAGCCTTGATTTCCTTCATGGCACTCCAGAGAAACCCCAAGAACACTGTTTCAAGGCTAGAGGGATCCTGAGGTCACTGTATCAACACGAAAGAGCTCCGTGGACCAAAAATCAACTCGAGATGAGAGGTTAGTCCCTGGCTTCGACTCCAGAGGAATACCACCTTACCACAAGCACCTCAAGAGGAGGCTTCTCTCAGCTCTAGGTATGTGAGAGGGACCCTGAGTTTGCGGCCTCAAGTGGAATGGACACCGCGATGCCCTGACGCGAAATAAGGCCGGATATCCCTGCAGTGACTTGAATGCAGGCTCGTCTTGCATCTCCCAAGATGAAAGGATGTCTGAATCCCCTGTGGAGACCACAGAGAAACACCTAGTTCCCCCCCCTCATCGCGACCGGAGGCCTCACATCCTTTGAAAACTCCAGAGGTACGCGGAGATCATTGCCTCCAAAGGAGAAGATGCCTGACTCCTCGTGAAACTTGATAGGAGTCCCAGGATTCCTGTGGCACGTGGAAAGGGACCCTTGGTCTCCCGCCTCAGCTGGAGAGGCGTCCCAATTGCCTTGCCAAGCCTCGAGGAGAATCCCGAGTTGTGTCTCGCAACTAGGCAAGAGTCCTGACGTGGCTGAACAAACACGTGTGTGGAAGGGCCATCCCCGTCGTAACTCGAGAATATACCCCAGGTTCCCGCCGCAACTCGAGAAAAACCATGAGACTTCCCCCTCGCCGCGAGATGAGGCCCGATTCCCCTGCACTGCGTGCAGAGCAATTCTGTGTTGCACATCACACACGAAAGGAGCCTTGATTTCCTTCATGGCACTCCAGAGAAACCCCAAGAACACTGTTTCAAGGCTAGAGGGATCCTGAGGTCACTGTAGCAACACGAAAGAGCTCCGTGGACCAAAAATCAACTCGAGATGAGAGGTTAGTCCCTGGCTTCGACTCCAGAGGAATACCACCTTACCATAAGCACCTCAAGAGGAGGCTTCTCTCAGCTCTAGGTATGTGAGAGGGACCCTGAGTTTGTGGCCTCAAGTGGAATGCACACCGCGATGCCCTGACTCGAAATGAGGCCGGATATCCCTGCAGTGACTGGAATGCAGGCTCGTCTTGCATCTCCCAAGACGAAAGGGTGTCTGAATCCCCTGTGGAGACCACAGAGTAAGACCTAGTTCCCCACCTTATGGCGACAGGAGGCCTCAAATCCTTTGAAAACTCCAGAGGTATGCGGAGATCAGTGCCTCCAAAGGAGACGATGCCTGACTCCTCGTGAAACTTGATAGGAGACCCAGGATTCCTGAGGCACGTGGAAAGGGACCCTTGGTCTCCCGTCTCAGCTGGAGAGGCGTCCCAATTGCCCTGGAAAGCCTCGAGGAGAATCCCGAGTTGTCCCTCGCAACTAGGCAGGAGTCCTGACATGGCTGAACACACACGTGTGTGGAAGGGCCATCCCCGTCGTAACTCGAGAATATACCCCAGGTTCCCGCCGCAACTCGAGAAAAACCATGAGACTTCCCCCTCGATGCGAGATGAGGCCCGATTCCCCTGCACTGCGTGCAGAGCAATTCTGTGTTGCACATCACACATGAAAGGAGCCTTGATTTCCTTCATGGCACTCCAGAGAAACCCCAAGAACACTGTATCAAGGCTAGAGGGATCCTGAGGTCACTGTAGCAACACGAAAGAGCTCCGTGGACCAAAAATCAACTCGAGATGAGAGGTTAGTCCCTGGCTTCGACTCCAGAGGAATACCACCTTACCACAAGCACCTCAAGAGGAGGCTTCTCTCAGCTCTAGGTATGTGAGAGGGACCCTGAGTTTGCGGCCTCAAGTGGAATGGACACCGCGATGCCCTGACTCGAAATAAGGCCGATATCCCTGCAGTGACTGGAATGCAGGCTCGTCTTGCATCTCCCAAGACGAAAGGGTGTCTGAATCCCCTGTGGAGACCACAGAGAAAGACCTAGTTCCCCACCTCATCGCGACAGGAGGCCTCAAATCCTTTGAAAACTCCAGAGGTATGCGGAGATCAGTGCCTGCAAAGGAGACGATGCCTGACTCCTCGTGAAACTTGATAGGAGACCCAGGATTCCTGTGGCACGTGGAAAGGGACCCTTGGTCTCCCGTCTCAGCTGGAGAGGCGTCCCAATTGCCCTGCAAAGCCTCGAGGAGAATCCCGAGTTGTCCCTCGCAACTAGGCAGGAGTCCTGACATGGCTGAACACACACGTGTGTGGAAGGGCCATCCCCGTCGTAACTCGAGAATATACCCCAGGTTCCCGCCGCAACTCGAGAAAAACCATGAGACTTCCCCCTCGCCGCGAGATGAGGCCCGATTCCCCTGGACTGCGTGCAGAGCAATTCCGTGTTGCACATCACACATGAAAGGAGCCTTGATTTCCTTCATGGCACTCCAGAGAAACCCCAAGAACACTGTTTCAAGGCTAGAGGGATCCTGAGGTCACTGTAGCAACACGAAAGAGCTCCGTGGACCAAGAATCAACACGAGATGAGAGGTTAGTCCCTGGCTTCGACTCCTGAGGAATACCACCTTACCACAAGCACCTCAAGAGGAGGCTTCTCTCAGCTCTAGGCATGTGAGAGGGATCCTGAGTTTGCGGCCTCAAGTGGAATGGACACCGCGATGCCCTGACTCGAAATAAGGCCGGATATCCCTGCAGTGACTTGAATGCAGGCTCGTCTTGCATCTCCCAAGAAGAAAGGATGTCTGAATCCCCTGTGGAGACCACAGAGAAACACCTAGTTCCACACCTCATCGCGACCGGAGGCCTCACATCCTTTGAAAACTCCAGAGGTACGCGGAGATCAGTGCCTCCAAAGGAGACAATGCCTGACTCCTCGTGAAACTTGATAGGAGTCCCAGGATTCTTGTGGCACGTGGAAAGGGACCCTTGGTCTCCCGTCTCAGCTGGAGAGGCGTTCCAATTGCCCTGCCAAGCCTCGAGGAGAATCCCGAGTTGTCCCTCGCAACTAGGCAGGAGTCATGACGTGGCTGAACAAACACATGGGTGGAAGGGCCATCCCCGTCGTAACTCGAGAATATACCCCAGGTTCCCGCCGCAACTCGAGAAAAACCATTAGACTTCCCCCTCGATGCGAGATGAGGCCCGATTCCCCTGCACTGCGTGCAGAGCAATTCCGTGTTGCACATCACACATGAAAGGAGCCTTGATTTCCTTGATGGCACTCCAGAGAAACCCCAAGAACTCTGTTTCAAGGCTAGAGGGATCCTGAGGTCACTGTAGCAACACGAAAGAGCTCTGTGGACCAAGAATCAACACGAGATGAGAGGTTAGTCCCTGGCTTCGACTCCTGAGGAATACCACCTTACCACAAGCACCTCAAGAGGAGGCTTCTCTCAGCTCTAGGTATGTGAGAGGGACCCTGAGTTTGCGGCCTCAAGTGGAATGGACACCGCGATGCCCTGACTCGAAATAAGGCCGGATATCCCTGCAGTGACTTGAATGCAGGCTCGTCTTGCATCTCCCAAGAAGAAAGGATGTCTGAATCCCCTGTGGAGACCACAGAGAAAGACCTAGTTCCCTACCTCATCGCGACCGGAGGCCTCAAATCCTTTGAAAACTCCAGAGGTATGCGGAGATCAGTGCCTCCAAAGGAGACGATGCCTGACTCCTCGTGAAACTTGATAGGAGACCCAGGATTCCTGTGGCACGTGGAAAGGGACCCTTGGTCTCCCGTCTCAGCTGGAGAGGCGTCCCAATTGCCCTGCTAAGCCTCGAAGAGAATCCCGAGTTGTCCCTCGCAACTAGGCAGGAGTCCTGACATGGCTGAACACACACGTGTGTGGAAGGGCCATCCCCGTCGTAACTCGAGAATATACCCCAGGTTCCCGCCGCAACTCGAGAAAAACCATGAGACTTCCCCCTCGCCGCGAGATGAGGCCCGATTCCGCTGCACTGCGTGCAGAGCAATTCCGTGTTGCACATCACACATGAAAGGAGCCTTGATTTCCTTGATGGCACTCCAGAGAAACCCCAAGAACACTGTTTCAAGGATAGAGGGATCCTGAGGTCACTGTAGCAACACGAAAGAACTCTGTGGACCAAAAATCAACTCGAAAAGAGAGGTTAGTCCCTGGATTCGTCTCCAGAGGAATACCACCTTACCACAAGCACCTCAAGAGGAGGCTTCTCTCAGCTCTAGGTATGTGAGAGGGACCCTGAGTTTGCGGCCTCAAGTGGAATGGACACCGCGATGCCCTGACTCGAAATAAGGCCGGATATCCCTGCAGTGACTTCAATGCAGGCTCGTCTTGCATCTCCCAAGAAGAAAGGATGTCTGAATCCCCTGAGGAAAGCACAGAGAAAGACTCAGTTCCCCACCTCATCGCGACCGATAGCCTCACATCCTTTGAAAACTCCAGAGGTACGCGGAGATCAGTGCCTCCAAAGGAGACGATGCCTGACTCCTCGTGAAATTTGATAGGAGTCCCAGGATTCCTGTGGCACTTGGAAAGGGACACTTGGTCTCCCGCCTCAGCTGGAGAGGCGTCCCAATTGCCCTGCCAAGCCTCGAGGAGAATCCAGAGTTGTCCCTCGCAACTAGGCAGGAGTCCTGACGTCGCTGAAGAAACACGTGGGTGGAAGGGCCATCCCCGTCGTAACTCGAGAATATACCCCAGGTTCCCGCCGCAACTCGAGAAAAACCATGAGACTTCCCCCTCGCCGCTAGATGAGGCCCGATTCCCCTGCACTGCGTGCAGAGCAATTCTGTGTTGCACATCACACATGAAAGGAGCCTTGATTTCCTTCATGGCACTCCAGAGAAACCCCAAGAACACTGTTTCAAGGCTAGAGGGATCCTGAGGTCACTGTAGCAACACGAAAGAGCTCCGTGGACCAAAAATCAACTCGAGATGAGAGGTTAGTCCCTGGCTTCGACTCCAGAGGAATACCACCTTACCACAAGCACCTCAAGCGGAGGCTTCTCTCAGCTCTAGGTATGTGAGAGGGACCCTGAGTTTGCGGCCTCAAGTGGAATGGACACCGCGATGCCCTGACTCGAAATAAGGCCGGATATCCCTGCAGTGACTGGA
This sequence comes from Cervus elaphus, assembly GCF_910594005.1. Lineage (NCBI taxonomy): Eukaryota > Metazoa > Chordata > Mammalia > Artiodactyla > Cervidae > Cervus > Cervus elaphus. The sequence continues at coordinate 1,389,631 of NW_025316687.1, read as the reverse complement.
ATGCACGCTCGTCTTGCATCTCCCAAGACGAAAGGGTGTCTGAATCCCCTGTGGAGACCACAGAGAAAGACCTAGTTCCCCACCTCATCGCGACAGGAGGCCTCAAATCCTTTGAAAACTCCAGAGGTATGCGGAGATCAGTGCCTCCAAAGGAGACGATGCCTGACTCCTCGTGAAACTTGATAGGAGACCCAGGATTCCTGTGGCACGTGGAAAGGGAACCTTGGTCTCCCGTCTCAGCTGGAGAGGCGTCCCAATTGCCCTGCAAAGCCTCGAGGAGAATCCCGAGTTGTCCCTCGCAACTAGGCAGGAGTCCTGACATGGCTGAACACACACGTGTGTGGAAGGGCCATCCCCGTTGTAACTCGAGAATATACCCCAAGTTCCCGCCGCAACTCGAGAAAAACCATGAGACTTCCCCTTTGCCGCGAGATGAGGCCCGATTCCCCTGCACTGTGTGCAGAGCAATTCCGTGTTGCACATCACACATGAAAGGAGCCTTGATTTCCTTGATGGCACTCCAGAGAAACCCCAAGAACACTGTTTCAAGGCTAGAGGGATCCTGAGGTCACTGTAGCAACACGAAAGAGCTCCGTGGACCAAGAATCAACACGAGATGAGAGGTTAGTCCCTGGCTTCGACTCCTGAGGAATACCACCTTACCACAAGCACCTCAAGAGGAGGTTTCTCTCAGCTCTAGGTATGTGAGAGGGACCCTGAGTTTGCGGCCTCAAGTGGAATGGACACCGCGATGCCCTGACTCGAAATAAGGCCGGATATCCCTGCAGTGACTTGAATGCAGGTTCGTCTTGCATCTCCCAAGAAGAAAGGATGTCTGAATCCCCTGTGGAGACCACAGAGAAACACCTAGTTCCCCACCTCATCTCGACCGGAGGCCTCACATCCTTTGAAAACTCCAGAGGTACGCGGAGATCAGTGGCTCCAAAGGAGACGATGCCTGACTCCTCGTGAAACTTGATAGGAGTCCCAGGATTCTTGTGGCACGTGGAAAGGGACCCTTGGTCTCCCGCCTCAGCTGGAGAGGCGTTCCAATTGTCCTGCCAAGCCTCGAGGAGAATCCCGAGTTGTCCCTCGCAACTAGGCAGGAGTCCTGACGTGGCTGAACGAACACGTGGGTGGAAGGGCCATCCCCGTCGTAACTCGAGAATATACCCCAGGTTCCCGCCGCAACTCGAGAAAAACCATGAGACCTCCCCCTCGATGCGAGATGAGGCCCGATTCCCCTGTACTGCGTGCAGAGCAATTCCGTCTTGCACATCACACATGAAAGGAGCCTTGATTTCCTTGATGGCACTCCAGAGAAACCCCAAGAACACTGTTTCAAGGATAGAGGGATCCTGAGGTCACTGTAGCAACACGAAAGAACTCTGTGGACCAAAAATCAACTCGAAAAGAGAGGTTAGTCCCTGGATTCGTCTCCAGAGGAATACCACCTTACCACAAGCACCTCAAGAGGAGGCTTCTCTCAGCTCTAGGTATGTGAGAGGGACCCTGAGTTTGCGGCCTCAAGTGGAATGGACACCGCGATGCCCTGACTCGAAATAAGGCCGGATATTCCTGCAGTGACTTCAATGCAGTCTCGTCTTGCATCTCCCAAGAAGAAAGGATGTCTGAATCCCCTGTGGAGACCACAGAGAAAGACCTAGTTCCCCACCTCATCGCGACCGGAGGCCTCACATCCTTTGAAAACTCCAGAGGTACGCGGAGATCAGTGCCTCCAAAGGAGACGATGCCTGACTCCTCGTGAAACTTGATAGGAGTCCCAGGATTCCTGTGGCACGTGGAAAGGGACCCTTGGTCTCCCGCCTCAGCTGGAGAGGCGTCCCAATTGCCTTGCCAAGCCTCGAGGAGAATCCCAAGTTGTGTCTCGCAACTAGGCAAGAGTCCTGACGTGGCTGAACAAACACGTGTGTGGAAGGGCCATCCCCGTTGTAACTCGAGAATATACCCCAAGTTCCCGCCGCAACTCGAGAAAAACCATGAGACTTCCCCTTCGCCGCAAAATGAGGCCCGATTCCCCTGCACTGCGTGCAGAGCAATTCCGTGTTGCACATCACACATGAAAGGAGCCTTGATTTCCTTGATGGCACTCCAGAGAAACCCCAAGAACACTGTTTCAAGGCTAGAGGGATCCTGAGGTCACTGTAGCAACACGAAAGAGCTCCGTGGACCAAGAATCAACACGAGATGAGAGGTTAGTCCCTGGCTTCGACTCCTGAGGAATACCACCTTACCACAAGCACCTCAAGAGGAGGCTTCTCTCAGCTCTAGGTATGTGAGAGGGACCCTGAGTTTGCGGCCTCAAGTGGAATGGACACCGGGATGCCCTGACTCGAAATAAGGCCGGATATCCCTGGAGTGACTTGAATGCAGGTTCGTCTTGCATCTCCCAAGAAGAAAGGATGTCTGAATCCCCTGTGGAGACCACAGAGAAATACCTAGTTCCCCACCTCATCGCGACCGGAGGCCTCACATCCTTTGAAAACTCCAGAGGAACACGGAGATCAGTGGCTCCAAAGGAGACGATGCCTGACTCCTCGTGAAACTTGATAGGAGTCCCAGGATTCTTGTGGCACGTGGAAAGGGACCCTTGGTCTCCCGCCTCAGCTGGAGAGGCGTTCCAATTGCCCTGCCAAGCCTCGAGGAGAATCCCGAGTTGTCCCTCGCAACTAGGCAGGAGTCCTGACGTGGCTAAACGAACACGTGGGTGGAAGGGCCATCCCCGTCGTAACTCGAGAATATACCCCAGGTTCCCGCCGCAACTCGAGAAAAACCATGAGACTTCCCCCTCGATGCGAGATGAGGCCCGATTCCCCTGTACTGCGTGCAGAGCAATTCCGTCTTGCACATCACACATGAAAGGAGCCTTGATTTCCTTGATGGCACTCCAGAGAAACCCCAAGAACACTGTTTCAAGGATAGAGGGATCCTGAGGTCACTGTAGCAACACGAAAGAACTCTGTGGACCAAAAATCAACTCGAAAAGAGAGGTTAGTCCCTGGATTCGTCTCCAGAGGAATACCACCTTACCACAAGCACCTCAAGAGGAGGCTTCTCTCAGCTCTAGGTATGTGAGAGGGACCCTGAGTTTGCGGCCTCAAGTGGAATGGACACCGCGATGCCCTGACTCGAAATAAGGTCGGATATCCCTGCAGTGACTTCAATGCAGTCTCGTCTTGCATCTCCCAAGACGAAAGGATGTCTGAATCCCCTGTGGAAAGCACAGAGAAAGACTTAGTTCCCCACCTCATCGCGACCGATAGCCTCACATCCTTTGAAAACTCCAGAGGTACGCGGAGATCAGTGGCTCCAAAGGAGCCGATGCCTGACTTCTCGTGAAACTTGATAGGAGTCCAAGGTTTCCTGTGGCACTTGGAAAGGGACACTTGGTCTCCCGCCTCAGCTGGAGAGGCGTCCCAATTGCCCTGCCAAGCCTCGAGGAGAATCCAGAGTTGTCCCTCGCAACTAGGCAGGAGTCCTGACGTCGCTGAAGAAACACGTGGGTGGAAGGGCCATCCCCGTCGTAACTCGAGAATATACCCCAGGTTCCCGCCGCAACTCGAGAAAAACCATGAGACTTCCCCCTCGCCGCGAGATGAGGCCCGATTCCCCTGCACTGCGTGCAGAGCAATTCCGTGTTGCACATCACACATGAAAGGAGCCTTGATTTCCTTGATGGCACTCCAGAGAAACCCCAAGAACACTGTTTCAAGGCTAGAGGGATCCTGAGGTCACTGTAGCAACACGAAAGAGCTCCGTGGGCCAAAAATCAACTCGAGATGAGAGGTTAGTCCCTGGCTTCGACTCCAGAGGAATACCACCTTACGACAAGCACCTCAAGAGGAGGCTTCTCTCAGCTCTAGGTATGTGAGAGGGACCCTGAGTTTGCGGCCTCAAGTGGAATGGACACCGCGATGCCCTGACGCGAAATAAGTCTGGATATCCCTGCAGTGACTTGAATGCAGGCTCGGCTTGCATCTCCCAAGATGAAAGGATGTCTGAATCCCCTGTGGAGACCACAGAGAAAGACCTAGTTCCACACCTCATCACGACTGGAGGCCTCACATCCTTTGAAAACTCCAGAGGTACGCGGAGATCAGTGCCTCCAAAGGAGACGATGCCTGACTCATCGTGAAACTTGATAGGAGACCCAGGATTCCTTTGGCACGTGGAAAGGGACACTTGGTGTCCCGTCTCAGCTGGAGAGGCGTCCCAATTGCCCTGCCAAGCCTCGAGGAGAATCCCGAGTTGTCCCTCGCAACTAGGCAGGAGTCCTGACGTCGCTGAAGAAACACGTGGGTGGAAGGGCCATCCCCGTCGTAACTCGAGAATATACCCCAGGTTCCCGCCGCAACTCGAGAAAAACCATGAGACTTCCCCCTCGCCGCGAGATGAGGCCCGATTCCCCTGCACTGCGTGCAGAGCAATTCCGTGTTGCACATCACACATGAAAGGAGCCTTGATTTCCTTGATGGCACTCCAGAGAAACCCCAAGAACACTGTTTCAAGGCTAGAGGGATCCTGAGGTCACTGTAGCAACACGAAAGAGCTCCGTGGGCCAAAAATCAACTCGAGATGAGAGGTTAGTCCCTGGCTTCGACTCCAGAGGAATACCACCTTACCACAAGCACCTCAAGAGGAGGCTTCTCTCAGCTCTAGGTATGTTAGAGGGACCCTGAGTTTGCGGCCTCAAGTGGAATGGACACCGCGATGCCCTGACGCGAAATAAGGCTGGATATCCCTGCAGTGACTTGAATGCAGGCTCGGCTTGCATCTCCCAAGATGAAAGGATGTCTGAATCCCCTGTGGAGACCACAGAGAAAGACCTAGTTCCACACCTCATCACGACCGGAGGCCTCACATCCTTTGAAAACTCCAGAGGTACGCGGAGATCAGTGCCTCCACAGGAGACGATGCCTGACTCATCGTGAAATTTGATAGGAGACCCAGGATTCCTTTGGCACGTGGAAAGGGACCCTTGGTCTCCCGTCTCAGCTGGAGAGGCGTCCCAATGGCCCTGCCAAGCCTCGAGGAGAATCCCGAGTTGTCCCTCGCAACTAGGCAGGAGTCCTGACGTCGCTGAAGAAACACGTGGGTGGAAGGGCCATCCCCGTCGTAACTCGAGAATATACCCCAGGTTCCCGCCGCAACTCGAGAAAAACCATGAGACTTCCCCCTCGCCGCGAGATGAGGCCCGATTCACCTGGACTGCGTGCAGAGCATTTCCGTGTTGCACATCACACATGAAAGGAGCCTTGATTTCCTTGATGGCACTCCAGAGAAACCCCAAGAACACTGTTTCAAGGCTAGAGGGATCCTGAGGTCACTTTAGCAACACGAAAGAACTCTGTGGACCAAAAATCACCTCGAGATGAGAGGTTAGTCCCTGGCTTCGACTCCTGAGGAATACCACCTTACCACAAGCACCTCAAGAGGAGGCTTCTCTCAGCTCTAGGTATGTGAGAGGGACCCTGAGTTTGCGGCCTCAAGTGGAATGGACACCGCGATGCCCTGACACGAAATAAGGCCGGATTTCCCTGCAGTGACTTGAATGCAGGCTCGTCTTGCATCTCCCAAGAAGAAAGGATGTCTGAATCCCCTGTGGAGAACACAGAGAAACACCTAGTTCCCCACCTCATCGCGACCGGAGGCCTCACATCCTTTGAAAACTCCAGAGGTACGCGGAGATCAGTGCCTCCAAAGGAGACGATGCCTGACTCCTCGTGAAACTTGATAGGAGTCCCAGGATTCTTGTGGCACGTGGAAAGGGACCCTTGGTCTCCCGTCTCAGCTGGAGAGGCGTTCCAATTGCCCTGCCAAGCCTCGAGGAGAATCCCGAGTTGTCCCTCGCAACTAGGCAGGAGTCCTGACGTGGCTGAACAAACACGTGGGTGGAAGGGACATCCCCGTCGTAACTCGAGAATATTCCCCAGGTTCCCGCCGCAACTCGAGAAAAACCATGAGACTTCCCCCTCGATGCGAGATGAGGCCCGATTCCCCTGTACTGCGTGCAGAGCAATTCCGTGTTGCACATCACACATGAAAGGAGCCTTGATTTCCTTGATGGCACTCCAGAGAAACCCCAAGAACACTGTTTCAAGGATAGAGGGATCCTGAGGTCACTGTATCAACACGAAAGAACTCTGTGGACCAAAAATCAACTCGAAAAGAGAGGTTAGTCCCTGGATTCGTCTCCAGAGGAATACCACCTTACCACAAGCACCTCAAGAGGAGGCTTCTCTCAGCTCTAGGTATGTGAGAGGGACCCTGAGTTTGCGGCCTCAAGTGGAATGGACACCGCGATGCCCTGACTCGAAATAAGGCCGGATATCCCTGCAGTGACTGGAATGCAGCCTCGTCTTGCATCTCCCAAGACGAAAGGGTGTCTGAATCCCCTGTGGAGACCACAGAGAAAGACCTAGTTCCCCACCTCATCGCGACAGGAGGCCTCAAATCCTTTGAAAACTCCAGAGGTATGCGGAGATCAGTGCCTCCAAAGGAGACGATGCCTGACTCCTCGTGAAACTTGATAGGAGACCCAGGATTCCTGTGGCACGTGGAAAGGGACCCTTGGTCTCCCGCCTCAGCTGGAGAGGCGTCCCAATTGCCCTGCAAAGCCTCGAGGAGAATCCCGAGTTGTCCCTCGCAACTAGGCAGGAGTCCTGACATGGCTGAACAAACACGTGTGTGGAAGGGCCATCCCCGTCGTAACTCGAGAATATACCCCAGGTTCCCGCCGCAACTCGAGAAAAACCATGAGACTTCCCCCTCGCCGCGAGATGTGGCCCGTTTCCCCTGCACTGCGTGCAGAGCAATTCCGTGTTGCACATCACACATGAAAGGAGCCTTGATTTCCTTGATGGCACTCCAGAGAAACGCCAAGAACACTGTTTCAAAGCTAGAGGGATCCTGAGGTCACTGTAGCAACACGAAAGAGCTCCGTGGACCAAGAATCAACACGAAATGAGAGGTTAGTCCCTGGCTTCGACTCCTGAGGAATACCACCTTACCACAAGCACCTCAAGAGGAGGCTTCTCTCAGCTCTAGGTATGTGAGGGGGATCCTGAGTTTGCGGCCTCAAGTGGAATGGACACCGCGATGCCCTGACTCGAAATAAGGCCGGATATCCCTGCAGTGACTTGAATGCAGGCTCGTCTTGCATCTCCCAAGAAGAAAGGATGTCTGAATCCCCTGTGTAGACCACAGAGAAACACCTAGTTCCCCACCTCATCGCGACCGGAGGCCTCACATCCTTTGAAAACTCCAGAGGTACGCGGAGATCAGTGCCTCCAAAGGAGACAATGCCTGACTTCTCGTGAAACTTGATAGGAGTCCCAGGATTCTTGTGGCACGTGGAAAGGGACCCTTGGTCTCCCGCCTCAGCTGGAGAGGCGTTCCAATTGCCCTGCCAAGCCTCGAGGAGAATCCCGAGTTGTCCCTCGCAACTAGGCAGGAGTCCTGACGTGGCTGAACAAACACGTGTGTGGAAGGGCCATCCCCGTCGTAACTCGAGAATATACCCCAGGTTCCCGCTGCAACTCGAGAAAAACCATGAGACTTCCCCCTCGATGCGAGATGAGGCCCGATTCCCCTGTACTACGTACAGAGCAATTCCGTCTTGCACATCACACATGAAAGGAGCCTTGATTTCCTTGATGGCACTCCAGAGAAACCCCAAGAACACTGTTTCAAGGCTAGAGGGATCCTGAGGTCACTGTAGCAACACGAAAGAACTCTGTGGACCAAAAATCAACTCGAAAAGAGAGGTTAGTCCCTGGATTCGTCTCCAGAGGAATACCACCTTACCACAAGCACCTCAAGAGGAGGCTTCTCTCAGCTCTAGGTATGTGAGAGGGACCCTGAGTTTGCAGCCTCAAGTGGAATGGACACCGCGATGCCCTGACTCGAAATAAGGCCGGATATCCCTGCAGTGACTTCAATGCAGGCTCGTCTTGCATCTCCCACGACGAAAGGATGTCTGAATCCCCTGTGGAAAGCACAGAGAAAGACTTAGTTCCCCACCTCATCGCGACCGATAGCCTCACATCCTTTGAAAACTCCAGAGGTACGCGGAGATCAGTGCCTCCAAAGGAGACGATGCCTGACTCCTCGTGAAACTTGATAGGAGTCCCAGGATTCCTGTGGCACTTGGAAAGGGACCCTTGGTCTCCCGCCTCAGCTGGAGAGGCGTCCCAATTGCCCTGCCAAGCCTCGAGGAGAATCCAGAGTTGTCCCTCGCAACTAGGCAGGAGTCCTGACGTCGCTGAAGAAACAAGTGGGTGGAAGGGCCATCCCCGTCGTAACTCGAGAATATACCCCAGGTTCCCGCCGCAACTCGAGAAAAACCATGAGACTTCCCCCTCGCCGCGAGATGAGGCCCGATTCCCCTGCACTGCGTGCAGAGCTATTCCGTGTTGCACATCACACATGAAAGGAGCCTTGATTTCCTTGATGGCACTCCAGAGAAACCCCAAGAACACTGTTTCAAGGCTAGAGGGATCCTGAGGTCACTGTAGCAACACAAAAGAGCTCCGTGGACCAAGAATCAACACGAGATGAGAGGTTAGTCCCTGGCTTCGACTCCTGAGGAATACCACCTTACCACAAGCACCTCAAGAGGAGGCTTCTCTCATCTCTAGGTATGTGAGAGGGATCCTGAGTTTGCGGCCTCAAGTGGAATGGACACTGCGATGCCCTGACTAGAAATATGGCCGGATATCCCTGCAGTGACTTGAATGCAGGCTCGTCTTGCATCTCCCAAGAAGAAAGGATGTCTGAATCCCCTGTGGAGACCACAGAGAAACACCTAGTTCCCCACATCATCGCGACCAGAGGCCTCACATCCTTTGAAAACTCCAGAGGTACGCGGAGATCAGTGCCTCCAAAGGAGACGATGCCTGACTCCTCGTGAAACTTGATAGGAGTCCCAGGATTCTTGTGGCACGTGGAAAGGGACCCTTGGTCTCCCGCCTCAGCTGGAGAGGCGTTCCAATTGCCCTGCCAAGCCTCGAGGAGAATCCCGAGTTGTCCCTCGCAACTAGGCAGGAGTCCTGACATGGCTGAACAAACACGTGGGTGGAAGGGCCATCCCCGTCGTAACTCGAGAATATACCCCAGGTTCCCGCCGCAACTCGAGAAAAACCATGAGACTTCCCCCTCGATGCGAGATGAGGCCCGATTCCCCTGTACTGCGTGCAGAGCAATTCCGTCTTGCACATCACACATGAAAGGAGCCTTGATTTCCTTGATGGCACTCCAGAGAATCCCCAAGAACACTGTTTCAAGGCTAGAGGGATCCTGAGGTCACTGTAGCAACACGAAAGAACTCTGTGGACCAAAAATCAACTCGAAAAGAGAGGTTAGTCCCTGAATTCGTCTCCAGAGGAATACCACCTTACCACAAGCACCGCAAGAGGAGGCTTCTCTCAGCTCTAGGTATGTGAGAGGGACCCTGAGTTTGCGGCCTCAAGTGGAATGGACACCGCGATGCCCTGACTCGAAATAAGGCCGGATATCCCTGCAGTGACTTCAATGCAGGCTCGTCTTGCATCTCCCAGAACGAAAGGATGTCTGAATCCCCTGTGGAAAGCACAGAGAAAGACTTAGTTCCCACCTCATCACGACCGATAGCCTCACATCCTTTGAAAACTCCAGAGGTACGCGGAGATCAGTGCCTCCAAAGGAGACGATGCCTGACTCCTCGTGAAACTTGATAGGAGTCCCAGGATTCCTGTGGCACGTGGAAAGGGACACTTGGTCTCCCGCCTCAGCTGGAGAGGCGTCCCAATTGCCCTGCCAAGCCTCGAGGAGAATCCAGAGTTGTGTCTCGCAACTAGGCAGGAGTCCTGACGTCGCTGAAGAAACACGTGGGTGGAAGGGCCATCCCCGTCGTAACTCGAGAATATACCGCAGGTTCCCGCCGCAACTCGAGAAAAACCATGAGACTTCCACCTCGCCGCGAGATGAGGCCCGATTTCCCTGCACTGCGTGCAGAGCAATTCCGTGTTGCACATCACACATGAAAGGAGCCTTGATTTCCTTGATGGCACTCCAGAGAAACCCCAAGAACACTGTTTCAAGGCTAGAGGGATCCTGAGGTCACTGTAGCAACACGAAAGAGCTCCGTGGGCCAAAAATCAACTCGAGATGAGAGGTTAGTCCCTGGCTTCGACTCCAGAGGAATACCACCTTACCACAAACACCTCAAGAGGAGGCTTCTCTCAGCTCTAGGTATGTGAGAGGGACCCTGAGTTTGCGGCCTCAAGTGGAATGGACACCGCGATGCCCTGACGCGAAATAAGGCCGGATATCCCTGCAGTGACTTGAATGCAGGCTCGTCTTGCATCTCCCAAGAAGAAAGGATGTCTGAATCCCCTGTGGAGACCACAGAGAAACACCTAGTTCCCCACCTCATCGCGACCGGAGGCCTCACATCCTTTGAAAACTCCAGAGGTACGCGGAGATCAGTGCCTCCAAAGGAGACGATGCCTGACTCCTCGTGAAACTTGATAGGAGTCCCAGGATTCTTGTGGCACGTGGAAAGGGACCCTTGGTCTCCCGCCTCAGCTGGAGAGGCGTTCCAATTGCCCTGCCAAGCCTCGAGGAGAATCCCGAGTTGTCCCTCGCAACTAGGCAGGAGTCCTGACGTGGCTGAACAAACACGTGGGTGGAAGGGCCATCCCCGTCGTAACTCGAGAATATACCCCAGGTTCCCGCCGCAACTCGAGAAAAACCATGAGACTTCCCCCTCGCCGCGAGATGAGGCCCGATTCCCCTGCACTGCGTGCAGAGCAATTCCGAGTTGCACATCACACATGAAAGAAGCCTTGATTTCCTTGATGGCACTCCCGAGAAACCCCAAGAACACTGTTTCAAGGCTAGAGGGATCCTGAGGTCACTGTAGCAACACGAAAGAGCTCCGTGGGCCAAAAATCAACACGAGATGAGAGGTTAGTCCCTGGCTTCGACTCCTGAGGAATACCACCTTACCACAAGCACCTCAAGAGGAGGCTTCTCTCAGCTCTAGGTATGTGAGAGGGATCCTGAGTTTGCGGCCTCAAGTGGAATGGACACCGCGATGCCCTGACTCGAAATAAGGCCGGATATCCCTGCAGTGACTTGAATGCAGGCTCGTCTTGCATCTCCCAAGAAGAAAGGATGTCTGAATCCCCTGTGGAGACCACAGAGAAACACCTAGTTCCCCACCTCATTGCGACCGGAGGCCTCACATCCTTTGAAAACTCCAGAGGTACGCGGAGATCAGTGCCTCCAAAGGAGACGATGCCTGACTCCTCGTGAAACTTGATAGGAGTCCCAGGATTCTTGTGGCACGTGGAAAGGGACCCTTGGTCTCCCGCCTCAGCTGGAGAGGCGTTCCAATTGCCCTGCAAAGCCTCGAGGAGAATCCCGAGTTGTCCCTCGCAACTAGGCAGGAGTCCTGACGTGGCTGAACAAACACGTGGGTGGAAGGGCCATCCCCGTCGTAACTCGAGAATATACCCCAGGTTCCCGCCGCAACTCGAGAAAAACCATGAGACTTCCCCCTCGATGCGAGATGAGGCCCGATTCCCCTGTACTGCGTGCAGAGCAATTCCGTCTTGCACATCACACATGAAAGGAGCCTTGATTTCCTTGATGGCACTCCAGAGAAACCCCAAGAACCCTGTTTCAAGGATAGAGGGATCCTGAGGTCACTGTAGCAACACGAAAGAACTCTGTGGACCAAAAATCAACTCGAAAAGAGAGGTTAGTCCCTGGATTCGTCTCCAGAGGAATACCACCTTACCACAAGCACCTCAAGAGGAGGCTTCTCTCAGCTCTAGGTATGTGAGAGGGACCCTGATTTTGCGGCCTCAAGTGGAATGGACACCGCGATGCCCTGACTCGAAATAAGGCCGGATATCCCTGCATTGACTTCAATGCAGGCTCGTCTTGCATCTCCCACGATGAAAGGATGTCTGAATCCCCTGTGGAAAGCACAGAGAAAGACTTAGTTCCCCACCTCATCGCGACCGATAGCCTCACATCCTTTGAAAACTCCAGAGGTACGCGGAGATCAGTGCCTCCAAAGGAGATGATGCCTGACTCCTCGTGAAACTTGATAGGAGTCCCAGGATTCCTGTGGCACTTGGAAAGGGACACTTGGTCTCCCGCCTCAGCTGGAGAGGTGTCCCAATTGCCCTGCCATGCCTCGAGGAGAATCCAGAGTTGTCCCTCGCAACTAGGCAGGAGTCCTGACGTCGCTGAAGAAACACGTGGGTGGAAGGGCCATCCCCGTCGTAACTCGAGAATATACCCCAGGTTCCCGCCGCAACTCGAGAAAAACCATGAGACTTCCCCCTCGCCGAGAGATGAGGCCCGATTCCCCTGCACTGCATGCAGAGCAATTCCGTGTTGCACATCACACATGAAAGGAGCCTTGATTTCCTTGATGGCACTCCAGAGAAACCCCAAGAACACTGTTTCAAGGCTAGAGGGATCCTGAGGTCACTGTAGCAACACGAAAGAGCTCCGTGGGCCAAAAATCAACTCGAGATGAGAGGTTAGTCCCTGGCTTCGACTCCAGAGGAATACCACCTTACCACAAGCACCTCAAGAGGAGGCTTCTCTCAGCTCTAGGTATGTGAGAGGGACCCTGAGTTTGCGGCCTCAAGTGGAATGGACACCGCGATGCCCTGACGCGAAATAAGGCTGGATATCCCTGCAGTGACTTGAATGCAGGCTCGACTTGCAACTCCCAAGATGAAAGGATGTCTGAATCCCCTGTGGAGACCACAGAGAAAGACCTAGTTCCCCACCTCATCGCGACCGGAGGCCTCACATCCTTTGAAAACTCCAGAGGTACGCGGAGATCAGTGCCTCCAAAGGAGACGATGCCTGACTCCTCGTGAAACTTGATAGGAGTCCCAGGATTCCTGTGGCACGTGGAAAGGGACCCTTGGTCTCCCGCCTCAGCTGGAGAGCCGTCCCAATTGCCTTGCCAAGCCTCGAGGAGAATCCCGAGTTGTGTCTCGCAACTAGGCAAGAGTCCTGACGTGGCTGAACAAACACGTGTGTGGAAGGGCCATCCCCGTCGTAACTCGAGAATATAGCCCAGGTTCCCGCCGCAACTCGAGAAAAACCATGAGACTTCCCCCTCGCCGCGAGATGAGGCCCGATTCCCCTGCACTGCGTGCAGAGCAATTCTGTGTTGTACATCACACATGAAAGGAGCCTTGATTTCCTTCATGGCACTCCAGAGAAACCCCAAGAACACTGTTTCAAGGCTAGAGGGATCCTGAGGTCACTGTAGCAACACGAAAGAGCTTCGTGGACCAAAAATCAACTCGAGATGAGAGGTTAGTCCCTGGTTTCGACTCCAGAGGAATACCACCTTACCACAAGCACCTCAAGAGGAGGCTTCTCTCAGCTCTAGGTATGTGAGAGGGACCCTGAATTTGCGGCCTCAAGTGGAATGGACACCACGATGCCCTGACTCGAAATAAGGCCGGATATCCCTGCAGTGACTGGAATGCAGGCTCGTCTTGCATCTCCCAAGACGAAAGGGTGTCTGAATCCCCTGTGGAGACCACAGAGAAAGACCTAGTTCCCCACCTCATCGCGACATGAGGCCTCAAATCCTTTGAAAACTCCAGAGGTATGCGGAGATCAGTGCCTCCAAAGGAGACGATTCCTGACTCCTCGTGAAACTTGATAGGAGACCCAGGATTCCTGTGGCACGTGGAAAGGGACCCTTGGTCTCCCGTCTCAGCTGGAGAGGCGTCCCAATTGCCCTGCAAAGCCTCGAGGAGAATCCCGAGTTCTCCCTCGCAACTAGGCAGGAGTCCTGACGTCGCTGAAGAAACACGTGGGTGGAAGGGCCATCCCCGTCGTAACTCGAGAATATACCCCAGGTTCCCGCCGCAACTCGAGAAAAACCATGAGACTTCCCCTTCGATGCGAGATGAGGCCCGATTCCCCTGTACTGCGTGCAGAGCAATTCCGTGTTGCACATCACACATGAAAGGAGCCTTGATTTCCTTGATGGCACTCCAGAGAAACCCCAAGAACACTGTTTCAAGGCTAGAGGGATCCTGAGGTCACTGTAGCAACACGAAAGAACTCTGTGGACCAAAAATCAACTCGAAAAGAGAGGTTAGTCCCTGAATTCGTCTCCAGAGGAATACCACCTTACCACAAGCACCTCAAGAGGAGGCTTCTCTCAGCTCTAGGTATGTGAGAGGGACCCTGAGTTTGCAGCCTCAAGTGGAATGGACACCGCGATGCCCTGACTCAAAATAAGGCTGGATATCCCTGCAGTGACTTCAATGCAGGCTCGTCTTGCATCTCCCACGACGAAAGGATGTCTGAATCCCCTGTGGAAAGCACAGAGAAAGACTTAGTTCCCCACCTCATCGCGACCGATAGCCTCACATGCTTTGAAAACTCCAGAGGTACGCGGAGATCAGTGCCTCCAAAGGAGACGATGCCTGACTCCTCGTGAAACTTGATAGGAGTCCCAGGATTCCTGTGGCACTTGGAAAGGGACCCTTGGTCTCCCGCCTCAGCTGGAGAGGCGTCCCAATTGCCCTGCCAAGCCTCGAGGAGAATCCAGAGTTGTCCCTCGCAACTAGGCAGGAGTCCTGACGTCGCTGAAGAAACACGTGGGTGGAAGGGCCATCCCCGTCGTAACTCGAGAATATACCCCAGGTTCCCGCCGCAACTCGAGAAGAACCATGAGACTTCCCCCTCGCCGCGAGATGAGGCCCGATTCCCCTGCACTGCGTGCAGAGCAATTCCGTGTTGCACATCACACATGAAAGGAGCCTTGATTTCCTTGATGGCACTCCAGAGAAACCCCAAGAACACTGTTTCAAGGCTAGAGGGATCCTGAGGTCACTGTAGCAACACGAAAGAGCTCCGTGGACCAAGAATCAACACGAGATGAGAGGTTAGTCCCTGGCTTCGACTCCTGAGGAATACCACCTTACCACAAGCACCTCAAGAGGAGGCTTCTCTCAGCTCTAGGTATGTGAGAGGGATCCTGAGTTTGCGGCCTCAAGTGGAATGGACACTGCGATGCCCTGACTCGAAATATGGCCGGATATCCCTGCAGTGACTTGAATGCAGGCTCGTCTTGCATCTCCCAAGAAGAAAGGATGTCTGAATCCCCTGTGGAGACCACAGAGAAACACCAAGTTCCCCACCTCATCGCGACCGGAGGCCTCACATCCTTTGAAAACTCCAGAGGTACGCGGAGATCAGTGCCTCCAAAGGAGACGATGCCTGACTCCTCGTGAAACTTGATAGGAGTCCCAGGATTCTTGTGGCACGTGGAAAGGGACCCTTGGTCTCCCGCCTCAGCTGGAGAGGCGTTCCAATTGCCCTGCCAAGCCTCGAGGAGAATCCCGAGTTGTCCCTCGCAACTAGGCAGGAGTCCTGACGTGGCTGAACAAACACGTGGGTGGAAGGGCCATCCCCGTCGTAACTCGAGAATATACCCCAGGTTCCCGCCGCAACTCGAGAAAAAACATGAGACTTCCCCCTCGATGCGAGATGAGGCCCGATTCCCCTGTACTGCGTGCAGAGCAATTCCGTCTTGCACATCACACATGAAAGGAGCCTTGATTTCCTAGATGGCACTCCAGAGAATCCCCAAGAACACTGTTTCAAGGCTAGAGGGATCCTGAGGTCACTGTAGCAACACGAAAGAACTCTGTGGACCAAAAATCAACTCGAAAAGAGAGGTTAGTCCCTGAATTCGTCTCCAGAGGAATACCACCTTACCACAAGCACCGCAAGAGGAGGCTTCTCTCAGCTCTAGGTATGTGAGAGGGATCCTGAGTTTGCGGCCTCAAGTGGAATGGACACCGCGATGCCCTGACTCGAAATAAGGCCGGATATCCCTGCAGTGACTTCAATGCAGGCTTGTCTTGCATCTCCCAGAACGAAAGGATGTCTGAATCCCCTGTGGAAAGCACAGAGAAAGACTTAGTTCCCACCTCATCACGACCGATAGCCTCACATCCATTGAAAACTCCAGAGGTACGCGGAGATCAGTGCCTCCAAAGGAGACGATGCCTGACTCCTCGTGAAACTTGATAGGAGTCCCAGGATTCCTGTGGCACGTGGAAAGGGACACTTGGTCTCCCGCCTCAGCTGGAGAGGCGTCCCAATTGCCCTGCCAAGCCTCGAGGAGAATCCAGAGTTGTGTCTCGCAACTAGGCAGGAGTCCTGACGTCGCTGAAGAAACACGTGGGTGGAAGGGCCATCCCCGTCGTAACTCGAGAATATACCCCAGGTTCCCGCCGCAACTCGAGAAAAACCATGAGACTTCCACCTCGCCGCGAGATGAGGCCCGATTCCCCTGCACTGCGTGCAGAGCAATTCCGTGTTGCACATCACACATGAAAGGAGCCTTGATTTCCTTGATGGCACTCCAGAGAAACCCCAAGAACACTGTTTCAAGGCTAGAGGGATCCTGAGGTCACTGTAGCAACACGAAAGAGCTCCGTGGGCCAAAAATCAACTCGAGATGAGAGGTTAGTCCCTGGCTTCGACTCCAGAGGAATACCACCTTACCACAAACACCTCAAGAGGAGGCTTCTCTCAGCTCTAGGTATGTGAGAGGGACCCTGAGTTTGCGGCCTCAAGTGGAATGGACACCGCGATGCCCTGACGCGAAATAAGGCCGGATATCCCTGCAGTGACTTGAATGCAGGCTCGTCTTGCATCTCCCAAGAAGAAAGGATGTCTGAATCCCCTGTGGAGACCACAGAGAAACACCTAGTTCCCCACCTCATCGCGACCGGAGGCCTCACATCCTTTGAAAACTCCAGAGGTACGCGGAGATCAGTGCCTCCAAAGGAGACGATGCCTGACTCCTCGTGAAACTTGATAGGCGTCCCAGGATTCTTGTGGCACGTGGAAAGGGACACTTGGTCTCCCGCCTCAGCTGGAGAGGTGTTCCAATTGCCCTGCCAAGCCTCGAGGAGAATCCCGAGTTGTCCCTCGCAACGAGGCAGGAGTCCTGACGTGGCTGAACAAACACGTGGGTGGAAGGGCCATCCCCGTCGTAACTCGAGAATATACCCCAGGTTCCCGCCGCAACTCGAGAAAAACCATGAGACTTCCCCCTCGATGCGAGATGAGGCCCGATTCCCCTGTACTGCGTGCAGAGCAATTCCGTCTTGCACATCACACATGAAAGGAGCCTTGATTTCCTTGATGGCACTCCAGAGAATCCCCAAGAACACTGTTTCAAGGCTAGAGGGATCCTGAGGTCACTGTAGCAACACGAAAGAACTCTGTGGACCAAAAATCAACTCGAAAAGAGAGGTTAGTCCCTGAATTCGTCTCCAGAGGAATACCACCTTACCACAAGCACCGCAAGAGGAGGCTTCTCTCAGCTCTAGGTATGTGAGAGGGACCCTGAGTTTGCGGCCTCAAGTGGAATGGACACCGCGAT
Organism: Cervus elaphus; assembly: GCF_910594005.1. NCBI lineage: Eukaryota > Metazoa > Chordata > Mammalia > Artiodactyla > Cervidae > Cervus > Cervus elaphus. Next base: position 1,372,164 of record NW_025316687.1, on the reverse strand, counting down.
GCCCTGACTCGAAATAAGGCCGGATATCCCTGCAGTGACTTCAATGCAGGCTCGTCTTGCATCTCCCAGGACGAAAGGATGTCTGAATCCCCTGTGGAAAGCACAGAGAAAGACTTAGTTCCCCACCTCATCACGACCGACAGCCTCACATCCATTGAAAACTCCAGAGGTACGCGGAGATCAGTGCCTCCAAAGGAGACGATGCCTGACTCCTCGTGAAACTTGATAGGAGTCCCAGGATTCCTGTGGCACTTGGAAAGGGACACTTGGTCTCCCGCCTCAGCTGGAGAGGCGTCCCAATTGCCCTGCCAAGCCTCGAGGAGAATCCAGAGTTGTGTCTCGCAACTAGGCAGGAGTCCTGACGTCGCTGAAGAAACAAGTGGGTGGAAGGGCCATCCCCGTCGTAACTCGAGAATATACCCCAGGTTCCCGCCGCAACTCGAGAAAAACCATGAGACTTCCCCCTCGTCGCGAGATGAGGCCCGATTCCCCTGCACTGCGTGCAGAGCAATTCCGTGTTGCACATCACACATGAAAGGAGCCTTGATTTCCTTGATGGCACTCCAGAGAAACCCCAAGAACACTGTTTCAAGGCTAGAGGGATCCTGAGGTCACTGTAGCAACACGAAAGAGCTCCGTGGGCCAAAAATCAACTTGAGATGAGAGGTTAGTCCCTGGCTTCGACTCCAGAGGAATACCACCTTACCACAAGCACCTCAAGAGGAGGCTTCTCTCAGCTCTAGGTATGTGAGAGGGACCCTGAGTTTGCGGCCTCAAGTGGAATGGACACCGCGATGCCCTGACGCGAAATAAGGCCGGATATCCCTGCAGTGACTTGAATGCAGGCTCGTCTTGCATCTCCCACGATGAAAGGATGTCTGAATCCCCTGTGGAGACCACAGAGAAAGACCTAGTTCCACACCTCATCACGACCGGAGGCCTCACATCCTTTGAAAACTCCAGAGGTACGCAGAGATCAGTGCCTCCAAAGGAGACGATGCCTGACTCCTCGTGAAACTTGATAGGAGTCCCAGGATTCTTGTGGCACGTGGAAAGGGACCCTTGGTCTCCCGTCTCAGCTGGAGAGGCGTCCCAATTGCCCTGCAAAACCTCGAGGAGAATCCCGAGTTGTCCCTCGCAACTAGGCAGGAGTCCTGACGTCGCTGAAGAAACACGTGGGTGGAAGGGCCATCCCCGTCGTAACTCGAGAATATACCCCAGGTTCCCGCCGCAACTCGAGAAAAACCATGAGACTTCCCACTCGCCGCGAGATGAGGCCCGATTCCCCTGCACTGCGTGCAGAGCAATTCCGAGTTGCACATCACACATGAAAGAAGCCTTGATTTCCTTGATGGCACTCCAGAGAAACCCCAAGAACACTGTTTCAAGGCTAGAGGGATCCTGAGGTCACTGTAGCAACACGAAAGAGCTCCGTGGGCCAAAAATCAACACGAGATGAGAGGTTAGTCCCTGGCTTCGACTCCTGAGGAATACCATCTTACCACAAGCACCTCAAGAGGAGGCTTCTCTCAGCTCTAGGTATGTGAGAGGGATCCTGAGTTTGCGGCCTCAAGTGGAATGGACACCGCGATGCCCTGACTCGAAATAAGGCCGGATATCCCTGCAGTGACTTGAATGCAGGCTCGTCTTGCATCTCCCAAGAAGAAAGGATGTCTGAATCCCCTGTGGAGACCACAGAGAAACACCTAGTTCCCCACCTCATTGCGACCGGAGGCCTCACATCCTTTGAAAACTCCAGAGGTACGCGGAGATCAGTGCCTCCAAAGGAGACGATGACTGACTCCTCGTGAAACTTGATAGGAGTCCCAGGATTCTTGTGGCACGTGGAAAGGGACCCTTGGTCTCCCGCCTCAGCTGGAGAGGCGTTCCAATTGCCCTGCAAAGCCTCGAGGAGAATCCCGAGTTGTCCCTCGCAACTAGGCAGGAGTCCTGACGTGGCTGAACAAACACGTGGGTGGAAGGGCCATCCCCGTCGTAACTCGAGAATATACCCCAGGTTCCCGCCGCAACTCGAGAAAAACCATGAGACTTCCCCCTCGATGCGAGATGAGGCCCGATTCCCCTGTACTGCGTGCAGAGCAATTCCGTCTTGCACATCACACATGAAAGGAGCCTTGATTTCCTTGATGGCACTCCAGAGAAACCCCAAGAACACTGTTTCAAGGATAGAGGGATCCTGAGGTCACTGTAGCAACACGAAAGAACTCTGTGGACCAAAAATCAACTCGAAAAGAGAGGTTAGTCCCTGGATTCGTCTCCAGAGGAATACCACCTTACCACAAGCACCTCAAGAGGAGGCTTCTCTCAGCTCTAGGTATGTGAGAGGGACCCTGAGTTTGCGGCCTCAAGTGGAATGGACACCGCGATGCCCTGACTCGAAATAAGGCCGGATATCCCTGCAGTGACTTGAATGCAGGCTCGTCTTGCATCTCCCACGATGAAAGGATGTCTGAATCCCCTGTGGAAAGCACAGAGAAAGACTTAGTTCCCCACCTCATCGCGACCGATAGCCTCACATCCTTTGAAAACTCCAGAGGTACGCGGAGATCAGTGCCTCCAAAGGAGACGATGCCTGACTCCTCGTGAAACTTGATAGGAGTCCCAGGATTCCTGTGGCACTTGGAAAGGGACACTTGGTCTCCAGCCTCAGCTGGAGAGGTGTCCCAATTGCCCTGCCAAGCCTCGAGGAGAATCCAGAGTTGTCCCTCGCAACTAGGCAGGAGTCCTGACGTCGCTGAAGAAACACGTGGGTGGAAGGGCCATCCCCGTCGTAACTCGAGAATATACCCCAGGTTCCCGCCGCAACTCGAGAAAAACCATGAGACTTCCCCCTCGTCGCGAGATGAGGCCCGATTCCCCTGCACTGCGTGCAGAGCAATTCCGTGTTGCACATCACACATGAAAGGAGCCTTGATTTCCTTGATGGCACTCCAGAGAAACCCCAAGAACACTGTTTCAAGGCTAGAGGGATCCTGAGGTCACTGTAGCAACACGAAAGAGCTCCGTGGGCCAAAAATCAACTTGAGATGAGAGGTTAGTCCCTGGCTTCGACTCCAGAGGAATACCACCTTACCACAAGCACCTCAAGAGGAGGCTTCTCTCAGCTCTAGGTATGTGAGAGGGACCCTGAGTTTGCGGCCTCAAGTGGAATGGACACCGCGATGCCCTGACGCGAAATAAGGCCGGATATCCCTGCAGTGACTTGAATGCAGGCTCGTCTTGCATCTCCCACGATGAAAGGATGTCTGAATCCCCTGTGGAGACCACAGAGAAAGACCTAGTTCCACACCTCATCACGACCGGAGGCCTCACATCCTTTGAAAACTCCAGAGGTACGCAGAGATCAGTGCCTCCAAAGGAGACGATGCCTGACTCCTCGTGAAACTTGATAGGAGTCCCAGGATTCTTGTGGCACGTGGAAAGGGACCCTTGGTCTCCCGTCTCAGCTGGAGAGGCGTCCCAATTGCCCTGCAAAACCTCGAGGAGAATCCCGAGTTGTCCCTCGCAACTAGGCAGGAGTCCTGACGTCGCTGAAGAAACACGTGGGTGGAAGGGCCATCCCCGTCGTAACTCGAGAATATACCCCAGGTTCCCGCCGCAACTCGAGAAAAACCATGAGACTTCCCCCTCGCCGCGAGATGAGGCCCGATTCCCCTGCACTGCGTGCAGAGCAATTCCGAGTTGCACATCACACATGAAAGAAGCCTTGATTTCCTTGATGGCACTCCAGAGAAACCCCAAGAACACTGTTTCAAGGCTAGAGGGATCCTGAGGTCACTGTAGCAACACGAAAGAGCTCCGTGGGCCAAAAATCAACACGAGATGAGAGGTTAGTCCCTGGCTTCGACTCCTGAGGAATACCATCTTACCACAAGCACCTCAAGAGGAGGCTTCTCTCAGCTCTAGGTATGTGAGAGGGACCCTGAGTTTGCGGCCTCAAGTGGAATGGACACCGCGATGCCCTGACTCGAAATAAGGCCGGATATCCCTGCAGTGACTTGAATGCAGGCTCGTCTTGCATCTCCCAAGAAGAAAGGATGTCTGAATCCCCTGTGGAGACCACAGAGAAACACCTAGTTCCCCACCTCATTGCGACCGGAGGCCTCACATCCTTTGAAAACTCCAGAGGTACGCGGAGATCAGTGCCTCCAAAGGAGACGATGCCTGACTCCTCGTGAAACTTGATAGGAGTCCCAGGATTCTTGTGGCACGTGGAAAGGGACCCTTGGTCTCCCGCCTCAGCTGGAGAGGCGTTCCAATTGCCCTGCAAAGCCTCGAGGAGAATCCCGAGTTGTCCCTCGCAACTAGGCAGGAGTCCTGACGTGGCTGAACAAACACGTGGGTGGAAGGGCCATCCCCGTCGTAACTCGAGAATATACCCCAGGTTCCCGCCGCAACTCGAGAAAAACCATGAGACTTCCCCCTCGATGCGAGATGAGGCCCGATTCCCCTGTACTGCGTGCAGAGCAATTCCGTCTTGCACATCACACATGAAAGGAGCCTTGATTTCCTTGATGGCACTCCAGAGAAACCCCAAGAACACTGTTTCAAGGATAGAGGGATCCTGAGGTCACTGTAGCAACACGAAAGAACTCTGTGGACCAAAAATCAACTCGAAAAGAGAGGTTAGTCCCTGGATTCGTCTCCAGAGGAATACCACCTTACCACAAGCACCTCAAGAGGAGGCTTCTCTCAGCTCTAGGTATGTGAGAGGGACCCTGAGTTTGCGGCCTCAAGTGGAATGGACACCGCGATGCCCTGACTCGAAATAAGGCCGGATATCCCTGCAGTGACTTGAATGCAGGCTCGTCTTGCATCTCCCACGATGAAAGGATGTCTGAATCCCCTGTGGAAAGCACAGAGAAAGACTTAGTTCCCCACCTCATCGCGACCGATAGCCTCACATCCTTTGAAAACTCCAGAGGTACGCGGAGATCAGTGCCTCCAAAGGAGACGATGCCTGACTCCTCGTGAAACTTGATAGGAGTCCCAGGATTCCTGTGGCACTTGGAAAGGGACACTTGGTCTCCAGCCTCAGCTGGAGAGGTGTCCCAATTGCCCTGCCAAGCCTCGAGGAGAATCCAGAGTTGTCCCTCGCAACTAGGCAGGAGTCCTGACGTCGCTGAAGAAACACGTGGGTGGAAGGGCCATCCCCGTCGTAACTCGAGAATATACCCCAGGTTCCCGCCGCAACTCGAGAAAAACCATGAGACTTCCCCCTCGCCGCGAGATGAGGCCCGATTCCCCTGCACTGCGTGCAGAGCAATTCCGTGTTGCACATCACACATGAAAGGAGCCTTGATTTCCTTGATGGCACTCCAGAGAAACCCCAAGAACACTGTTTCAAGGCTAGAGGGATCCTGAGGTCACTGTAGCAACACGAAAGAGCTCCGTGGGCCAAAAATCAACACGAGATGAGAGGTTATTCCCTGGCTTCGACTCCAGAGGAATACCACCTTACCACAAGCACCTCAAGAGGAGGCTTCTCTCAGCTCTAGGTATGTGAGAGGGACCCTGAGTTTGCGGCCTCAAGTGGAATGGACACCGCGATGCCCTGACGCGAAATAAGGCTGGATATCCCTGCAGTGACTTGAATGCAGGCTCGACTTGCAACTCCCAAGATGAAAGGATGTCTGAATCCCCTGTGGAGACCACAGAGAAAGACCTAGTTCCCCACCTCATCGCGACCGGAGGCCTCACATCCTTTGAAAACTCCAGAGGTACGCGGAGATCAGTGCCTCCAAAGGAGACGATGCCTGACTCCTCGTGAAACTTGATAGGAGTCCCAGGATTCCTGTGGCACGTGGAAAGGGACCCTTGGTCTCCCGCCTCAGCTGGAGAGGCGTCCCAATTGCCTTGCCAAGCCTCGAGGAGAATCCCGAGTTGTGTCTCGCAACTAGGCAAGAGTCCTGACGTGGCTGAACAAACACGTGTGTGGAAGGGCCATCCCCGTCGTAACTCGAGAATATACCCCAGGTTCCCGCCGCAACTCGAGAAAAACCATGAGACTTCCCCCTCGCCGCGAGATGAGGCCTGATTCCCCTGCACTGCGTGCAGAGCAATTCTGTGTTGCACATCACACATGAAAGGAGCCTTGATTTCCTTCATGGCACTCCAGAGAAACCCCAAGAACACTGTTTCAAGGCTAGAGTGATCCTGAGGTCACTGTAGCAACACGAAAGAGCTCCGTGGACCAAAAATCAACTCGAGATGAGAGGTTAGTCCCTGGCTTCGACTCCAGAGGAATACCACCTTACCACAAGCACCTCTAGAGGAGGCTTCTCTCAGCGCTAGGTATGTGAGAGGGACCCTGAGTTTGCGGCCTCAAGTGGAATGGACACCACGATGCCCTGACTCGAAATAAGGCCGGATATCCCTGCAGTGACTGGAATGCAGGCTCGTCTTGCATCTCCCAAGACGAAAGGGTGTCTGAATCCCCTGTGGAGACCACAGAGAAAGACCTAGTTCCCCACCTCATCGCGACATGAGGCCTCAAATCCTTTGAAAACTCCAGAGGTATGCGGAGATCAGTGCCTCCAAAGGAGACGATGCCTGACTCCTCGTGAAACTTGATAGGAGACCCAGGATTCCTGTGGCACGTGGAAAGGGACCCTTGGTCTCCCGTCTCAGCTGGAGAGGCGTCCCAATTGCCCTGCAAAGCCTCGAGGAGAATCCCGAGTTCTCCCTCGCAACTAGGCAGGAGTCCTGACGTCGCTGAAGAAACACGTGGGTGGAAGGGCCATCCCCGTCGTAACTCGAGAATATACCCCAGGTTCCCGCCGCAACTCGAGAAAAACCATGAGACTTCCCCTTCGATGCGAGATGAGGCCCGATTCCCCTGTACTGCGTGCAGAGCAATTCCGTGTTGCACATCACACATGAAAGGAGCCTTGATTTCCTTGATGGCACTCCAGAGAAACCCCAAGAACACTGTTTCAAGGCTAGAGGGATCCTGAGGTCACTGTAGCAACACGAAAGAGCTCCGTGGGCCAAAAATCTACTCGAGATGAGAGGTTAGTTCCTGGCTTCGACTCCAGAGGAATACCACCTTACCACAAGCACCTCAAGAGGAGGCTTCTCTCAGCTCTAGGTATGTGAGAGGGACCCTGAGTTTGCGGCCTCAAGTGGGATGGACACCGCGATGCCCTGACGCGAAATAAGGCCGGATATCCCTGCAGTGACTTGAATGCAGGCTCGTCTTGCATCTCCCAAGATGAAAGGATGTCTGAATCCCCTGTGGAGACCACAGAGAAAGACCTAGTTCCCCACCTCATCGCGACCGGAGGCCTCACATCCTTTGAAAACTCCAGAGGTACGCGGAGATCAGTGCCTCCAAAGGAGACGATGCCTGACTCCTCGTGAAACTTGATAGGAGTCCCAGGATTCCTGTGGCACGTGGAAAGGGACCCTTGGTCTCCCGCCTCAGCTGGAGAGGCGTCCCAATTGCCTTGCCAAGCCTCGAGGAGAATCCCGAGTTGTGTCTCGCAACTAGGCAGGAGTCCGGACATGGCTGAACAAACACGTGTGTGGAAGGGCCATCCCCGTCGTAACTCGAGAATATACCCCAGGTTCCCGCCGCAACTCGAGAACAACCATGAGACTTCCCCCTCGCCGCGAGATGTGGCCCGATTCCCCTGCACTGCGTGCAGAGCAATTCCGTGTTGCACATCACACATGAAAGGAGCCTTGATTTCCTTGATGGCACTCCAGAGAAACCCCAAGAACACTGTTTCAAGGCTAGAGGGATCCTGAGGTCACTGTAGAAACACGAAAGAGCTCCGTGGACCAAGAATCAACACGAGATGAGAGGTTAGTCCCTGGCTTCGACTCCTGAGGAATACCACCTTACCACAAGCACCTCAAGAGGAGGCTTCTCTCAGCTCTAGGTATGTGAGAGGGATCCTGAGTTTGCGGCCTCAAGTGGAATGGACACCGCGATGCCCTGACTCGAAATAAGGCCGGATATCCCTGCAGTGACTTGAATGCAGGCTCGTCTTACATCTCCCAAGAAGAAAGGATGTCTGAATCCCCTGTGGAGACCACAGAGAAACACCTAGTTCCCCACCTCATCGCGACCGGAGGCCTCACATCCTTTGAAAACTCCAGAGGTACGCGGAGATCAGTGCCTCCAAAGGAGACGATGCCTGACTCCTCGTGAAACTTGATAGGAGTCCCAGGATTCTTGTGGCACGTGGAAAGGGACCCTTGGTCTCCCGCCTCAGCTGGAGAGGCGTTCCAATTGCCCTGCCAAGCCTCGAGGAGAATCCCGAGTTGTCCCTCGCAACTAGGCAGGAGTCCTGACGTCGCTGAAGAAACACGTGGGTGGAAGGGCCATCCCCGTCGTAACTCGAGAATATACCCCAGGTTCCCGCCGCAACTCGAGAAAAACCATGAGACTTCCCCCTCGCCGCGAGATGAGGCCCGATTCCCCTGCACTGCGTGCAGAGCAATTCCGTGTTGCACATCACACATGAAAGGAGCCTTGATTTCCTTGATGGCACTCCAGAGAAACCCCAAGAACACTGTTTCAAGGCTAGAGGGATCCTGAGGTCACTGTAGCAACACGAAAGAACTCTGTGGACCAAAAATCAACTCGAAAAGAGAGGTTAGTCCCTGGATTCGTCTCCAGAGGAATACCACCTTACCACAAGCACCTCAAGAGGAGGCTTCTCTCAGCTCTAGGTATGTGAGAGGGACCCTGAGTTTGCGGCCTCAAGTGGAATGGACACCGCGATGCCCTGACTCGAAATAAGGCCGGATATCCCTGCAGTGACTTCAATGCAGGCTCGTCTTGCATCTCCCAGGACGAAAGGATGTCTGAATCCCCTGTGGAAAGCACAGAGAAAGACTTAGTTCCCCACCTCATCGCGACCGATAGCCTCACATCCTTTGAAAACTCCAGAGGTACGCGGAGATCAGTGCCTCCAAAGGAGACGATGCCTGACTCCTCGTGAAACTTGATAGGAGTCCAAGGATTCCTGTGGCACTTGGAAAGGGACACTTGGTCTCCCGCCTCAGCTGGAGAGGCGTACCAATTGCCCTTCAAAGCCTCGAGGAGAATCCAGAGTTGTCCCTCGCAACTAGGCAGGAGTCCTGACGTCGCTGAAGAAACACGTGGGTGGAAGGGCCATCCCCGTCGTAACTCGAGAATATACCCCAGGTTCCCGCCGCAACTCGAGAAAAACCATGAGACTTCCCCCTCGCCGCGAGATGAGGCCCGATTCCCCTGCACTGCATGCAGAGCAATTCCGTGTTGCACATCACACATGAAAGGAGCCTTGATTTCCTTGATGGCACTCCAGAGAAACCCCAAGAACACTGTTTCAAGGCTAGAGGGATCCTGAGGTCACTGTAGCAACACGAAAGAGCTCCGTGGGCCAAAAATCAACTCGAGATGAGAGGTTAGTCCCTGCCTTCGACTCCAGAGGAATACCACCTTACCACAAGCACCTCAAGAGGAGGCTTCTCTCAGCTCTAGGTATGTGAGAGGGACCCTGAGTTTGCGGCCTCAAGTGGAATGGACACCGCGATGCCCTGACTCGAAATAAGGCCGGATATCCCTGCAGTGACTTGAATGCAGGCTCGTCTTGCATCTCCCAAGATGAAAGGATGTCTGAATCCCCTGTGGAGACCTCAGAGAAAGACCTAGTTCCCCACCTCATCGCGACCGGAGGCCTCACATCCTTTGAAAACTCCAGAGGTACGCGGAGATCAGTGCCTCCAAAGGAGACGATGCCTGACTCCTCGTGAAACTTGATAGGAGTCCCAGGATTCCTGTGGCACGTGGAAAGGGACCCTTGGTCTCCCGCCTCAGCTGGAGAGGCGTCCCAATTGCCTTGCCAAGCCTCGAAGAGAATCCCGAGTTGTGTCTCGCAACTAGGCAAGAGTCCTGACGTGGCTGAACAAACACGTGTGTGGAAGGGCCATCCCCGTTGTAACTCGAGAATATACCCCAGGTTCCCGCCGCAACTCGAGAAAAACCATGAGACTTCCCCCTCGCCGCGAGATGAGGCCCGATTCCCCTGCACTGCGTGCAGAGCAATTCTGTGTTGCACATCACACATGAAAGGAGCCTTGATTTCCTTGATGGCACTCCAGAGAAACCCCAAGAACACTGTTTTAAGGCTGGAGGGATCCTGAGGTCACTGTAGCAACACGAAAGAACTCTGTGGACCAAAAATCAACTCGAGATGAGAGGTTAGTCCCTGGCTTCGACTCCAGAGGAATACCACCTTACCAGAAGCACCTCAAGAGGAGGCTTCTCTCAGCTCTAGGTATGTGAGAGGGACCCTGAGTTTGCGGCCTCAAGTGGAATGGACACCGCGATGCCCTGACTCGAAATAAGGCCGGATATCTCTGCAGTGACTGGAATGCAGGCTCGTCTTGCATCTCCCAAGACGAAAGGGTGTCTGAATCCCCTGTGGAGACCACAGAGAAAGACCTAGTTCCCCACCTCATCGCGACAGGAGGCCTCAAATCCTCTGAAAACTCCAGAGGTATGCGGAGATCAGTGCCTCCAAAGGAGACGATGCCTGACTCCTCGTGAAACTTGATAGGAGACCCAGGATTCTTGTGGTACGTGGAAAGGGACCCTTGGTCTCCCGCCTCAGCTGGAGAGGCGTCCCAATTGCCCTGCAAAGCCTCGAGGAGAATCCCGAGTTGTCCCTCGCAACTAGGCAGGAGTCATGACATGGCTGAACAAACACGTGTGTGGAAGGGCCATCCCCGTCGTAACTCGAGAATATACCCCAGGTTCCCGCCGCAACTCGAGAAAAACCATGAGACTTCCCCCTCGCCGCGAGATGTGGCCCGTTTCCCCTGCACTGCGTGCAGAGCAATTCCGTGTTGCACATCACACATGAAAGGAGCCTTGATTTCCTTGATGGCACTCCAGAGAAACCCCAAGAACACTGTTTCAAGGCTAGAGGGATCCTGAGGTCACTGTAGCAACACGAAAGAGCTCCGTGGACCAAGAATCAACAGGAGATGAGAGGTTAGTCCCTGGCTTCGACTCCTGAGGAATACCACCTTACCACAAGCACCTCAAGAGGAGGCTTCTCTCAGGTCTAGGTATGTGAGAGGTATCCTGAGTTTGCGGCCTCAAGTGGAATGGACACCGCGATGCCCTGACTCGAAATAAGGCCGGATATCCCTGCAGTGACTTGAATGCAGTCTCGTCTTGCATCTCCCAAGAAGAAAGGATGTCTGAATCCCCTGTGGAGACCACAGAGAAACACCTAGTTCCCCACCTCATCGCGACCGGAGGCCTCACATCCTTTGAAAACTCCAGAGGTACGCGGAGATCAGTGCCTCCAAAGGAGACGATGCCTGACTCCTCGTGAAACTTGATAGGAGTCCCAGGATTCCTGTGGCACGTGGAAAGGAAACCTTGGTCTCCGCCTCAGCTGGAGAGGCGTCCCAATTGCCTTGCCAAGCCTCGAGGAGAATCCCGAGTTGTGTCTCGCAACTAGGCAAGAGTCCTGACGTGGCTGAACAAACACGTGTGTGGAAGGGCCATCCTCGTCGTAACTCGAGAATATACCCCAGGTTCCCGCCGCAACTCGAGAAAAAATATGAGACTTCCCCCTCGCCGCGAGATGAGGCCCGATTCCACTGCACTGCGTGCAGAGAAATTCTGTGTTGCACATCACACATGACAGGAGCCTTGATTTCCTTCATGGCACTCCAGAGAAACCCCAAGAACACTGTTTCAAGGCTAGAGGGATCCTGAGGTCACTGTAGCAACACGAAAGAGCTCCGTGGACCAAAAATCAACTCGAGATGAGAGGTTAGTCCCTGGCTTCGACTCCAGAGGAATACCACCTTACCACAAGCACCTCAAGAGGAGGCTTCTCTCAGCTCTAGGTATGTGAGAGGGACCCTGAGTTTGCGGCCTCAAGTGGAATGGACACCGCGATGCCCTGACTCGAAATAAGGCCGGATATCCCTGCAGTGACTGGAATGCAGGCTCGTCTTGCATCTCCCAAGACGAAAGGGTGTCTGAATCCCCTGTGGAGACCACAGAGAAAGACCTAGTTCCCCACCTCATCGCGACAGGAGGCCTCACATCCTTTGAAAACTCCAGAGGTATGCGGAGATCAGTGCCTCCAAAGGAGACGATGCCTGACTCCTCGTGAAACTTGATAGGAGTCCGAGGATTCCTGTGGCACGTGGAAAGGGACCCTTGGTCTCCCGTCTCAGCTGGAGAGGCGTCCCAATTGCCCTGCAAAGCTTCGAGGAGAATCCCGAGTTGTCCCTCGCAACTAGGCAGGAGTCCTGACATGGCTGAACACACACGTGTGTGGAAGGGCCATCCCCGCCGTAACTCGAGAATATACCCCAGGTTCCCGCCGCAACTCGAGAAAAACCATGAGACTTCCCCCTCGCCGCGAGATGAGGCCCGATTCCCCTGCACTGCGTGCAGAGCAATTCCGTGTTGCACATCACACATGAAAGGAGCCTTGATTTCCTTGATGGCACTCCAGAGAAACCCCAAGAACACTGTTTCAAGGCTAGAGGGATCCTGAGGTCACTGTAGCAACACGAAAGAGCTCCGTGGACCAAGAATCAACACGAGATGAGAGGTTAGTCCCTGGCTTCGACTCCTGAGGAATACCACTTTACCACAAGCACCTCAAGAGGAGGCTTCTCTCAGCTCTAGGTATGCGAGAGGGACCCTGAGTTTGCGGCCTCAAGTGGAATGGACACCGCGATGCCCTGACTCGAAATAAGGCCGGATATCCCTGCAGTGACTTGAATGCAGGCTCGTCTTGCATCTCCCAAGAAGAAAGGATGTCTGAATCCCCTGTGGAGGACACAGAGAAACACCTAGTTCCCCACCTCATCGCGACCGCAGGCCTCACATCCTTTGAAAACTCCAGAGGTACGCGGAGATCAGTGCCTCCAAAGGAGACGATGCCTGACTCCTCGTGAAACTTGATAGGAGTCCCAGGATTCCTGTGGCACTTGGAAAGGGACCCTTGGTCTCCCGCCTCAGCTGGAGAGGCGTCCCAATTGCCCTGCCAAGCCTCGAGGAGAATCCCGAGTTGTCCCTCGCAACTAGGCAGGAGTCCTGACGTGGCTGAACAAACACGTGGGTGGAAGGGCCATCCCCGTCGTAACTCGAGAATATACCCCAGGTTCCCGCCGCAACTCGAGAAAAACCATGAGACTTCCCCCTCGCCGCGAGATGAGGCCCGATTCCCCTGCACTGCGTGCAGAGCAATTCCGTGTTGCACATCACACATGAAAGGAGCCTTGATTTCCTTGATGGCACTCCAGAGAAACCCCAAGAACACTGTTTCAAGGCTAGAGGGATCCTGAGGTCACTGTAGCAACACGAAAGAGCTCCGTGGGCCAAAAATCAACTCGAGATGAGATGTTAGTCCCTGGCTTCGACTCCAGAGGAATACCACCTTACCACAAGCACCTCAAGAGGAGGCTTCTCTCAGCTCTAGGTATGTGAGAGGGACCCTGAGTTTGCGGCCTCAAGTGGAATGGACACCGCGATGCCCTGACGCGAAATAAGGCTGGATATCCCTGCAGTGACTTGAATGCAGGCTCGTCTTGCATCTCCCAAGATGAAAGGATGTCTGAATCCCCTGTGGAGACCACAGAGAAAGACCTAGTTCCCCACCTCATCGCGACCGGAGGCCTCACATCCTTTGAAAACTCCAGAGGTACGCGGAGATCAGTGCCTCCAAAGGAGACGATGCCTGACTCCTCGTGAAACTTGATAGGAGTCCCAGGATTCCTGTGGCACGTGGAAAGGGACCCTTGGTCTCCCGCCTCAGCTGGAGAGGCGTCCCAATTGCCTTGCCAAGCCTCGAGGAGAATCCAGAGTTGTCCCTCGCAACTAGGCAGGAGTCCTGACGTCGCTGAAGAAACAAGTGGGTGGAAGGGCCATCCCCGTCGTAACTCGAGAATATACCCCAGGTTCCCGCCGCAACTCGAGAAAAACCATGAGACTTCCCCCTCGCCGCGAGATGAGGCCCGATTCCCCTGCACTGCGAGCAGAGCAATTCCGTGTTGCACATCACACATGAAAGGAGCCTTGATTTCCTTGATGGCACTCCAGAGAAACCCCAAGAACACTGTTTCAAGGCTAGAGGGATCCTGAGGTCACTGTAGCAACACGAAAGAGCTCCGTGGACCAAGAATCAACACGAGATGAGAGGTTAGTCCCTGGCTTCGACTCCTGAGGAATACCACCTTACCACAAGCACCTCAAGAGGAGGCTTCTCTCAGCTCTAGGTATGTGAGAGGGATCCTGAGTTTGCGGCCTCAAGTGGAATGGACACCGCGATGCCCTGACGCGAAATAAGGCCGGATATCCCTGCAGTGACTGGAATGCAGGCTCGTCTTGCATCTCCCAAGAAGAAAGGATGTCTGAATCCCCTGTGGAGACCACAGAGAAGCACCTATTTCCCCACCTCATCGCGACCGCAGGCCTCACATCCTTTGAAAACTCCAGAGGTACGCGGAGATCAGTGCCTCCAAAGGAGACGATGCCTGACTCCTCGTGAAACTTGATAGGAGTCCCAGAATTCTTGTGGCACGTGGAAAGGGACACTTCGTCTTCCGCCTCAGCTGGAGAGGCGTTCCAATTGCCCTGCCAAGCCTCGAGGAGAATCCCGAGTTGTCCCTTGCAACTAGGCAGGAGTCCTGACGTGGCTGAACAAACACGTGGGTGGAAGGGCCATCCCTGTCGTAACTCGAGAATATACCCCAGGTTCCCGCCGCAACTCGAGAAAAACCATGAGACTTCCCCCTCGATGCGAGATGAGGCCCGATTCCCCTGCACTGCGTGCAGAGCAATTCCGTGTTGCACATCACACATGAAAGGAGCCTTGATTTCCTTGATGGCACTCCAGAGAAACCCCAAGAACACTGTTTCAAGGCTAGAGGGATCCTGAGGTCACTGTAGCAACACGAAAGAGCTCCGTGGGCCAAAAATCAACTCGAGATGAGATGTTAGTCCCTGGCTTCGACTCCAGAGGAATACCACCTTACCACAAGCACCTCAAGAGGAGGCTTCTCTCAGCTCTAGGTATGTGAGAGGGACCCTGAGTTTGCGGCCTCAAGTGGAATGGACACCGCGATGCCCTGACGCGAAATAAGGCTGGATATCCCTGCAGTGACTTGAATGCAGGCTCGTCTTGCATCTCCCAAGATGAAAGGATGTCTGAATCCCTTGTGGAGACCACAGAGAAAGACCTAGTTCCCCACCTCATCGCGACCGGAGGCCTCACATCCTTTGAAAACTCCAGAGGTACGCGGAGATCAGTGCCTCCAAAGGAGACGATGCCTGACTCCTCGTGAAACTTGATAGGAGTCCCAGGATTCCTGTGGCACGTGGAAAGGGACCCTTGGTCTCCCGCCTCAGCTGGAGAGGCGTCCCAATTGCCTTGCCAAGCCTCGAGGAGAATCCCGAGTTGTGTCTCGCAACTAGGCAAGAGTCCTGACGTGGCTGAACAAACACGTGTGTGGAAGGGCCATCCCCGTCGTAACTCGAGAATATACCCCAGGTTCCCGCCGCAACTCGAGAAAAAACATGAGACTTCCCCCTCGCCGCGAGATGAGGCCCGATTCCACTGAACTGCGTGCAGAGCAATTCTGTGTTGCACATCACACATGACAGGAGCCTTGATTTCCTTCATGGCACTCCAGAGAAACCCCAAGAACACTGTTTCAAGGCTAGAGGGATCCTGAGGTCACTGTAGCAACACGAAAGAGCTCCGTGGACCAAAAATCAACTCGAGATGAGAGGTTAGTCCCTGGCTTCGACTCCAGAGGAATACCACCTTACCACAAGCACCTCAAGAGGAAGCTTCTCTCAGCTCTAGGTATGTGAGAGGGACCCTGAGTTTGCGGCCTCAAGTGGAATGGACACCGCGATGCCCTGACTCGAAATAAGGCCGGATATCCCTGCAGTGACTGAAATGCAGGCTCGTCTTGCATCTCCCAAGACGAAAGGGTGTCTGAATCCCCTGTGGAGACCACAGAGAAAGACCTAGTTCCCCACCTCATCGCGACAGGAGGCCTCACATCCTTTGAAAACTCCAGAGGTATGCGGAGATCAGTGCCTCCAAAGGAGACGATGCCTGACTCCTCATGAAACTTGATAGGAGTCCGAGGATTCCTGTGGCACGTGGAAAGGGACCCTTGGTCTCCCGTCTCAGCTGGAGAGGCGTCCCAATTGCCCTGCAAAGCTTCGAGGAGAATCCCGAGTTGTCCCTCGCAACTAGGCAGGAGTCCTGACATGGCTGAACACACACGTGTGTGGAAGGGCCATCCCCGTCGTAACTCGAGAATATACCCCAGGTTTCCGCCGCAACTCGAGAAAAACCATGAGACTTCCCCCTCGCCGCGAGATGAGGCCCGATTCCCCTGCACTGCCTGCAGAGCAATTCCGTGTTGCACATCACACATGAAAGGAGCCTTGATTTCCTTGATGGCACTCCAGAGAAACCTCAAGAACACTGTTTCAAGGCTAGAGGGATCCTGAGGTCACTGTAGCAACACGAAAGAGCTCCGTGGACCAAGAATCAACACGAGATGAGAGGTTAGTCCCTGGCTTCTACTCCTGAGGAATACCACTTTACCACAAGCACCTCAAGAGGAGGCTTCTCTCAGCTCTAGGTATGTGAGAGGGATCCTGAGTTTGCGGCCTCAAGTGGAATGGACACCGCGATGCCCTGACTCGAAATAAGGCCGGATATCCCTGCAGTGACTTCAATGCAGGCTCGTCTTGCATCTCCCAAGAAGAAAGGATGTCTGAATCCCCTGTGGAGACCACAGAGAAACACCTAGTTCCCCACCTCATCGCGACCGGAGGCCTCACATCCTTTGAAAACTCCAGAGGTACGCGGAGATCAGTGCCTCCAAAGGAGACGATGCCTGACTCCTCGTGAAACTTGATAGGAGTCCGAGGATTCCTGTGGCACGTGGAAAGGGACCCTTGGTCTCCCGTCTCAGCTGGAGAGGCGTCCCAATTGCCCTGCAAAGCTTCGAGGAGAATCCCGAGTTGTCCCTCGCAACTAGGCAGGAGTCCTGACATGGCTGAACACACACGTGTGTGGAAGGGACATCCCCGTCGTAACTCGAGAATATACCCCAGGTTCCCGCCGCAACTCGAGAAAAACCATGAGACTTCCCCCTCGCCGCGAGATGAGGCCCGATTCCCCTGCACTGCGTGCAGAGCAATTCCGTGTTGCACATCACACATGAAAGGAGCCTTGATTTCCTTGATGGCACTCCAGAGAAACCCCAAGAACACTGTTTCAAGGCTAGAGGGATCCTGAGGTCACTGTAGCAACACGAAAGAGCTCCGTGGACCAAGAATCAACACGAGATGAGAGGTTAGTCCCTGGCTTCGACTCCTGAGGAATACCACTTTACCACAAGCACCTCAAGAGGAGGCTTCTCTCAGCTCTAGGTATGTGAGAGGGATCCTGAGTTTGCGACCTCAAGTGGAATGGACACCGCGATGCCCTGACTCGAAATAAGGCCGGATATCCCTGCAGTGACTTGAATGCAGGCTCGTCTTGCATCTCCCAAGAAGAAAGGATGTCTGAATCCCCTGTGGAGACCACAGAGAAACACCTAGTTCCCCACCTCATCGCGACCGGGGGCCTCACATCCTTTGAAAACTCCAGAGGTACGCGGAGATCAGTGCCTCCAAAGGAGACGATGCCTGACTCCTCGTGAAACTTGATAGGAGTCCCAGGATTCCTGTGGCACGTGGAAAGGGACCCTTGGTCTCCCGCCTCAGCTGGAGAGGCGTTCCAATTGCCCTGCCAAGCCTCGAGGAGAATCCCGAGTTGTCCCTCGCAACTAGGCAGGAGTCCTGACGTGGCTGAACAAACACGTGGGTGGAAGGGCCATCCCCGTCGTAACTCGAGAATATACCCCAGGTTCCCGCCGCAACTCGAGAAAAACCATGAGACTTCCCCCTCGCCGCGAGATGAGGCCCGATTCCCCTGCACTGCGTGCAGAGCAATTCCGTGTTGCACATCACACATGAAAGGAGCCTTGATTTCCTTGATGGCACTCCAGAGAAACCCCAAGAACACTGTTTCAAGGCTAGAGGGATCCTGAGGTCACTGTAGCAACACGAAAGAGCTCCGTGGGCCAAAAATCAACTCGAGATGAGATGTTAGTCCCTGGCTTCGACTCCAGAGGAATACCACCTTACCACAAGCACCTCAAGAGGAGGCTTCTCTCAGCTCTAGGTATGTGAGAGGGACCCTGAGTTTGCGGCCTCAAGTGGAATGGACACCGCGATGCCCTGACTCGAAATAAGGCCGGATATCCCTGCATTGACTTGAATGCAGGCTCGTCTTGCATCTCCCAAGATGAAAGGATGTCTGAATCCCTTGTGGAGACCACAGAGAAACACCTAGTTCCCCACCTCATCGCGACCGGAGGCCTCACATCCTTTGAAAACTCCAGAGGTACGCGGAGATCAGTGCCTCCAAAGGAGACGATGCCTGACTCCTCGTGAAACTTGATAGGAGTCCTAGGATTCTTGTGGCACGTGGAAAGGGACCCTTGGTCTCCCGCCTCAGCTGGAGAGGCGTTCCAATTGCCCTGCCAAGCCTCGAGGAGAATCCCGAGTTGTCCCTCGCAACTAGGCAGGAGTCCTGACGTGGCTGAACAAACACGTGGGTGGAAGGGCCATCCCCGTCGTAACTCGAGAATATACCCCAGGTTCCCGCCGCAACTCGAGAAAAACCATGAGACTTCCCCCTCGATGCGAGATGAGGCCCGATTCCCCTGTACTGCGTGCAGAGCAATTCCGTCTTGCACATCACACATGAAAGGAGCCTTGATTTCCTTGATGGCACTCCAGAGAAACCCCAAGAACACTGTTTCAAGGATAGAGGGATCCTGAGGTCACTGTAGCAACACGAAAGAACTCTGTGGACCAAAAATCAAGTCGAAAAGAGAGGTTAGTCCCTGGATTCGTCTCCAGAGGAATACCACCTTACCACAAGCACCTCAAGAGGAGGCTTCTCTCAGCTCTAGGTATGTGAGAGGGACCCTGAGTTTGCGGCCTCAAGTGGAATGGACACCGCGATGCCCTGACTCGAAATAAGGCCGGATATCCCTGCAGTGACTTCAATGCAGTCTCGTCTTGCATCTCCCAGGACAAAAGGATGTCTGAATCCCCTGTGGAAAGCACAGAGAAAGACTTAGTTCCCCACCTCATCGCGACCGATAGCCTCACATCCTTTGAAAACTCCAGAGGCACGCGGAGATCAGTGCCTCCAAAGGAGACGATGCCTGACTCCTCGTGAAACTTGATAGGAGTCCCAGGATTCCTGTGGCACTTGGAAAGGGACACTTGGTCTCCCGCCTCAGCTGGAGAGGCGTCCCAATTGCCCTGCCAAGCCTCGAGGAGAATCCAGAGTTGTCCCTCGCAACTAGGCAGGAGTCCTGACGTTGCTGAAGAAACACGTGGGTGGAAGGGCCATCCCCGTCGAAACTCGAGAATATACCCCAGGTTTCCGCCGCAACTCGAGAAAAACCATGAGACTTCCCCCTCGCCGCGAGATGAGGCCCGATTCCCCTGCACTGCGTGCAGAGCAATTCTGTGTTGCACATCACACATGAAAGGAGCCTTGATTTCCTTCATGGCACTCCAGAGAAACCCCAAGAACACTGTTTCAAGGCTAGAGGGATCCTGAGGTCACTGTAGCAACACGAAAGAACTCTGTGGACCAAAAATCAACTCGAGATGAGAGGTAAGTCCCTGGCTTCGACTCCAGAGGAATACCACCTTACCACAAGCACCTCAAGAGGAGGCTTCTCTCAGCTCTAGGTATGTGAGAGGGACCCTGAGTTTGCGGCCTCAAGTGGAATGGACACCGCGATGCCCTGACTCGAAATAAGGCCGGATATCCCTGCAGTGACTGGAATGCAGGCTCGTCTTGCATCTCCCAAGACGAAAGGGTGTCTGAATCCCCTGTGGAGACCACAGAGAAAGACCTAGTTCCCCACCTCATCGCGACAGGAAGCCTCAAATCCTTTGAAAACTCCAGAGGTATGCGGAGATCAGTGCCTCCAAAGGAGACGATGCCTGACTCCTCGTGAAACTTGATAGGAGACCCAGGATTCCTGTGGCACGTGGAAAGGGACCCTTGGTCTCCGGCCTCAGCTGGAGAGGCGTCCCAATTGCCCTGCAAAGCCTCGAGGAGAATCCCGAGTTGTCCCTCGCAACTAGGCAGGAGTCCTTACATGGCTGAACAAACACGTGTGTGGAAGGGCCATCCCCGTCGTAACTCGAGAATATACCCCAGGTTCCCGCCGCAACTCGAGAAAAACCATGAGACTTCCCCCTCGCCGCGAGATGTGGCCCGTTTCCCCTGCACTGCGTGCAGAGCAATTCCGTGTTGCACATCACACATGAAAGGAGCCTTGATTTCCTTGATGGCACTCCAGAGAAACCCCAAGAACACTGTTTCAAGGCTAGAGGGATCCTGAGGTCACTGTAGAAACACGAAAGAGCTCCGTGGACCAAGAATCAACACGAGATGAGAGGTTAGTCCCTGGCTTCGACTCCTGAGGAATACCACCTTATCACAAGCACCTCAAGAGGAGGCTTCTCTCAGCTCTAGGTATGTGAGAGGGATCCTGAGTTTGCGGCCTCAAGTGGAATGGACACCGCGATGCCCTGACTCGAAATAAGGCCGGATATCCGTGCAGTGACTTCAATGCAGGCTCGTCTTGCATCTCCCAAGAAGAAAGGATGTCTGAATCCCCTGTGGAGACCACAGAGAAACACCTAGTTCCCCACCTCATCGCGACCGGAGGCCTCACATCCTTTGAAAACTCCAGAGGTACGCGGAGATCAGTGCCTCCAAAGGATAGGATGCCTGACTCCTCGTGAAACTTGATAGGAGTCCCAGGATTCTTGTGGCACGTGGAAAGGGACCCTTGGTCTCCCGCATCAGCTGGAGAGGCGTTCCAATTGCCCTGCCAAGCCTCGAGGAGAATCCCGAGTTGTCCCTCGCAACTAGGCAGGAGTCCTGACGTGGCTGAACAAACACGTGGGTGGAAGGGCCATCCCCGTCATAACTCGAGAATATACCCCAGGTTCCCGCCGCAACTCGAGAAAAACCATGAGACTTCCCCCTCGCCCCGAGATGAGGCCCGATTCCCCTGCACTGCGTGCAGAGCAATTCCGTGTTGCACATCACACATGAAAGGAGCCTTGATTTCCTTGATGGCACTCCAGAGAAACCCCAAGAACACTGTTTCAAGGCTAGAGGGATCCTGAGGTCACTGTAGCAACACGAAAGAGCTCCGTGGGCCAAAAATCAACTCGAGATGAGAGGTTAGTCCCTGGCTTCGACTCCAGAGGAATACCACCTTACCACAAGCACCTCAAGAGGAGGCTTCTCTCAGCTCTAGGTATGTGTGAGGGACCCTGAGTTTGCGGCCTCAAGTGGAATGGACACCGCGATGCCCTGACGCGAAATAAGGCTGCATATCCCTGCAGTGACGTGAATGCAGGCTCGTCTTGCATCTCCCAAGATGAAAGGATGTCTGAATCCCCTGTGGAGACCACAGAGAAATACCTAGTTCCCCACCTCATCGCGACCGGAGGCCTCACATCCTTTGAAAACTCCAGAGGTACGCGGAGATCAGTGCCTCCAAAGGAGACGATGCCTGACTCCTCGTGAAACTTGATAGGAGTCCCAGGATTCCTGTGGCACTTGGAAAGGGACCCTTGGTCTCCCGCCTCAGCTGGAGAGGCGTCCCAATTGCCTTGCCAAGCCTCGAGGAGAATCCCGAGTTGTGTCTCGCAACTTTGCAGGAGTCATGACGTGGCTGAACAAACACGTGTGTGGAAGGGCCATCCCCGACGTAACTCGAGAATATACCCGAGGTTCCCGCCGCAACTCGAGAAAAACCATGAGACTTGCCCCTCGCCGCGAGATGAGGCCCGATTCCCCTCCCCTGCGTGCAGAGCAATTCTGTGTTGCACATCACACATGAAAGGAGCCTTGATTTCCTTGATGGCACTCCAGAGAAACCCCAAGAACACTGTTTCAAGGCTAGAGGGATCCTGAGGTCACTGTAGCAACACGAAAGAGCTCCGTGCACCCAAAATCAACTCGAGATGAGAGGTTAGTCCCTGGCTTCGACTCCAGAGGAATACCACCTTACCACAAGCACCTCAAGAGGAGGCTTCTCTCAGCTCTAGGTATGTGAGAGGGACCCTGAGTTTGCGGCCTCAAGTGGAATGGACACCGCGATGCCCTGACTCGAAATAAGGCCGGATATCCCTGCAGTGACTGGAATGCAGGCTCGTCTTGCATCTCCCAAGACAAAAGGGTGTCTGACTCCACTGTGGAGACCACAGAGAAAGACCTAGTTCCCCACCTCATCGCGACAGGAGGCCTCAAATCCTTTGAAAACTCCAGAGGTATGCGGAGATCAGTGCCTCCAAAGGAGACGATGCCTGACTCCTCGTGAAACTTGATAGGAGTCCCAGGATTCCTGTGGCACTTGGAAAGGGACCCTTGGTCTCCTGCCTCAGTTGGAGAGGCGTTCCAATTGCCCTGCCAAGCCTCGAGGAGAATCCCGAGTTGTCCCTCGCAACTAGGCAGAGGTCCTTACGTGGCTGAACAAACACGTGGGTGGAAGGGCCATCCCCGTCGTAACTCGAGAATATACCCCAGGTTCCCGCCGCAACTCGAGAAAATCCATGAGACTTCCCCCTCGCCGCGAGATGAGGCCCGATTCCCCTGCACTGCGTGCAGAGCAATTCCGTGTTGCACATCACACATGAAAGGAGCCTTGATTTCCTTGATGGCACTCCAGAGAAACCCCAAGAACACTGTTTCAAGGCTAGAGGGATCCTGAGGTCACTGTAGCAACACGAAAGAGCTCCGTGGGCCAAAAATCAACTCGAGATGAGAGGTTAGTCCCTGGCTTCGACTCCAGAGGAATACCACCTTACCACAAGCACCTCAAGAGGAGGCTTCTCTCAGCTCTAGGTATGTGAGAGGGACCCTGAGTTTGCGGCCTCAAGTGGAATGGACACCGCGATGCCCTGACACGAAATAAGGCTGGATATCCCTGCAGTGACTTGAATTCAGGCTCGTCTTGCATCTCCCAAGATGAAAGGGTGTCTGAATCCCCTGTGGAGACCACAGAGAAAGACCTAGTTCCCCACCTCATCGCGACAGGAGGCCTCAAATCCTTTGAAAACTCCAGAGGTATGCGGAGATCAGTGCCTCCAAAGGAGACGATGCCTGACTCCTCGTGAAACTTGATAGGAGACCCAGGATTCCTGTGGCACGTGGAAAGGGACCCTTGGTCTCCCGTCTCAGCTGGAGAGGCGTCCCAATTGCCCTGCAAAGCCTCGAGGAGAATCCCGAGTTGTCCCTCGCAACTAGGCAGAAGTACTGACATGGCTGAACACACACGTGTGTGGAAGGGACATCCCCGTCGTAACTCGAGAATGTACCCCAGGTTCCCGCCACAACTCGAGAAAAACCATGAGACTTCCCCCTCGCCGCGAGATGAGGCCCGATTCCCCTGCACTGCGTGCAGAGCAATTCCGTGTTGCACATCACACATGAAAGGAGCCTTGATTTCCTTGATGGCACTCCAGAGAAACCTCAAGAAAACTGTTTCAAGGCTAGAGGGACCCTGAGGTCACTGTAGCAACACGAAAGAGCTCCGTGGACCAAGAATCAACACGAGATGAGAGGTTATTCCCTGGCTTCGACTCCTGAGGAATACCACCTTACCACAAGCACCTCAAGAGGAGGCTTCTCTCAGCTCTAGGTATGTGAGAGGGATCCTGAGTTTGCGGCCTCAAGTGGAATGGACATCGCGATGCCCTGACTCGAAATAAGGCCGGATATTCCTGCAGTGACTTCAATGCAGGCTTGTCTTGCATCTCCCAAGAAAAAAGGATGTCTGAATCCCCTGTGGAGACCACAGAGAAACACCTAGTTCCCCACCTCATCGCGACCGGAGGCCTCACATCCTTTGAAAACTCCAGAGGTACGTGGAGATCAGTGCCTCCAAAGGAGATGATGCCTGACTCCTCGTGAAACTTGATAGGAGTCCCAGGATTCCTGTGGCACGTGGAAAGGGACCCTTGGTCTCCCGCCTCAGCTGGAGAGGCGTTCCAATTGCCCTGCCAAGCCTCGAGGAGAATCCCGAGTTGTCCCTCGCAACTAGGCAGGAGTCCTGACGTGGCTGAACAAACACGTGGGTGGAAGGGCCATCCCCGTCGTAACTCGAGAATATACCCCAGGTTCCCGCCGCAACTCGAGAAAAACCATGAGACTTCCCCCTCGATGCGAGATGAGGCCCGATTCCCCTGTACTGCGTGCAGAGCAATTCCGTCTTGCACATCACACATGAAAGGAGCCTTGATTTCCTTGATGGCACTCCAGAGAAACCCCAAGAACACTGTTTCAAGGATAGAGGGATCCTGAGGTCACTGTAGCAACACGAAAGAACTCTGTGGACCAAAAATCAAGTCGAAAAGAGAGGTTAGTCCCTGGATTCGTCTCCAGAGGTATACCACCTTACCACAAGCACATCAAGAGGAGGCTTCTCTCAGCTCTAGGTATGTGAGAGGGACCCTGAGTTTGCGGCCTCAAGTGGAATGGACACCGCGATGCCCTGACTCGAAATAAGGCTGGATATCCCTGCAGTGACTTCAATGCAGGCTCGTCTTGCATTTCCCAGGACGAAAGGATGTCTGAATCCCCTGTGGATAGCACAGAGAAAGACTTAGTTCCCCACCTCATCGCGACCGATAGCCTCACATCCTTTGAAAACTCCAGAGGTACGCGGAGATCAGTGCCTCCAAAGGAGACGATGCCTGACTCCTCGTGAAACTTGATAGGAGTCCCAGGATTCCTGTGGCACTTGGAAAGGGACACTTGGTCTCCCGCCTCAGCTGGAGAGGCGTCCCAATTGCCCTGCCAAGCCTCGAGGAGAATCCAGAGTTGTCCCTCGCAACTAGGCAGGAGTCCTGACGTCGCTGAAGAAACACGTGGGTGGAAGGGCCATCCCCGTCGTAACTCGAGAATATACCCCAGGTTCCCGCCGCAACTCGAGAAAAACCATGAGACTTCCCCCTCGCCGCGAGATGAGGCCCGATTCCCCTGCACTGCGTGCAGAGCAATTCCGTGTTGCACATCACACATGAAAGGAGCCTTGATTTCCTTGATGGCACTCCAGAGAAACCCCAAGAACACTGTTTCAAGGCTAGAGGGATCCTGAGGTCACTGTAGCAACACGAAAGAGCTCCGTGGGCCAAAAATCAACTCGAGATGAGAGGTTAGTCCCTGGCTTCGACTCCAGAGGAATACCACCTTACCACAAGCACCTCAAGAGGAGGCTTCTCTCAGCTCTAGGTATGTGAGAGGGACCCTGAGTTTGCGGCCTCAAGTGGAATGGACACCGCGATGCCCTGACTCGAAATAAGGCCGGATATCCCTGCAGTGACTTGAATGCAGGCTCGTCTTGCATCTCCCAAGAAGAAAGGATGTCTGAATCCCCTGTGGAGACCACAGAGAAACACCTAGTTCCCCACCTCATCGCGACCGGAGGCCTCACATCCTTTGAAAACTCCAGAGGTACGCGGAGATCAGTGCCTCCAAAGGAGACGATGCCTGACTCCTCGTGAAACTTGATAGGAGTCCCAGGATTCTTGTGGCACGTGGAAAGGGACCCTTGGTCTCCCGCCTCAGCTGGAGAGGCGTTCCAATTGCCGTGTCAAGCCTCGAGGAGAATCCCGAGTTGTCCCTCGGAACTAGGCAGGAGTCCTGACGTGGCTGAACAAACACGTGGGTGGAAGGGCCATCCCCGTCGTAACTCGAGAATATACCCCAGGTTCCCGCCGCAACTCGAGAAAAACCATGAGACTTCCCCCTCGATGCGAGATGAGGCCCGATTCCACTGTACTGCGTGCAGAGCAATTCCGTCTTGCACATCACATATGAAAGGAGCCTTGATTTCCTTCATGGCACTCCAGAGAAACCCCAAGAACACTGTTTCAAGGATAGAGGGATCCTGAGGTCACTGTAGCAACACGAAAGAACTCTGTGGACCAAAAATCAAGTCGAAAAGAGAGGTTAGTCCCTGGATTCGTCTCCAGAGGAATACCACCTTACCACAAGCACCTCAAGAGGAGGCTTCTCTCAGCTCTAGGTATGTGAGAGGGACCCTGAGTTTGCGGCCTCAAGTGGAATGGACACCGCGATGCCCTGACTCGAAATAAGGACGGATATCCCTGCAGTGACTGGAATGCAGGCTCGTCTTGCATCTCCCAAGACGAAAGGATGTCTGAATCCCCTGTGGAGACCACAGAGAAACACCTAGTTCCCCACCTCATCGCGACCCGATGCCTCACATCCTTTGAAAACTCCAGAGGTACGCGGAGATCAGTGCCTCCAAAGGAGACGATGCCTGACTCCTCGTGAAACTTGATAGGAGACCCAGGATTCCTGTGGCACGTGGAAAGGGACCCTTGGTCTCCCGTCTCAGCTGGAGAGGCGTCCCAATTGCCCTGCAAAGCCTCGAGGAGAATCCCGAGTTGTCCCTCGCAACTAGGCAGGAGTCCTTACATGGCTGAACAAACACGTGTGTGGAAGGGCCATCCCCGTCGTAACTCGAGAATATACCCCAGGTTCCCGCCGCAACTCGAGAAAAACCATGAGACTTCCCCCTCGCCGCGAGATGTGGCCCGTTTCCCCTGCACTGCGTGCAGAGCAATTCCGTGTTGCACATCACACATGAAAGGAGCCTTGATTTCCTTGATGGCACTCCAGAGAAACCCCAAGAACACTGTTTCAAGGCTAGAGGGATCCTGAGGTCACTGTAGAAACACGAAAGAGCTCCGTGGACCAAGAATCAACACGAGATGAGAGGTTAGTCCCTGGCTTCGACTCCTGAGGAATACCACCTTATCACAAGCACCTCAAGAGGAGGCTTCTCTCAGCTCTAGGTATGTGAGAGGGATCCTGAGTTTGCGGCCTCAAGTGGAATGGACACCGCGATGCCCTGACTCGAAATAAGGCCGGATATCCGTGCAGTGACTTCAATGCAGGCTCGTCTTGCATCTCCCAAGAAGAAAGGATGTCTGAATCCCCTGTGGAGACCACAGAGAAACACCTAGTTCCCCACCTCATCGCGACCGGAGGCCTCACATCCTTTGAAAACTCCAGAGGTACGCGGAGATCAGTGCCTCCAAAGGATAGGATGCCTGACTCCTCGTGAAACTTGATAGGAGTCCCAGGATTCTTGTGGCACGTGGAAAGGGACCCTTGGTCTCCCGCATCAGCTGGAGAGGCGTTCCAATTGCCCTGCCAAGCCTCGAGGAGAATCCCGAGTTGTCCCTCGCAACTAGGCAGGAGTCCTGACGTGGCTGAACAAACACGTGGGTGGAAGGGCCATCCCCGTCATAACTCGAGAATATACCCCAGGTTCCCGCCGCAACTCGAGAAAAACCATGAGACTTCCCCCTCGCCCCGAGATGAGGCCCGATTCCCCTGCACTGCGTGCAGAGCAATTCCGTGTTGCACATCACACATGAAAGGAGCCTTGATTTCCTTGATGGCACTCCAGAGAAACCCCAAGAACACTGTTTCAAGGCTAGAGGGATCCTGAGGTCACTGTAGCAACACGAAAGAGCTCCGTGGGCCAAAAATCAACTCGAGATGAGAGGTTAGTCCCTGGCTTCGACTCCAGAGGAATACCACCTTACCACAAGCACCTCAAGAGGAGGCTTCTCTCAGCTCTAGGTATGTGAGAGGGACCCTGAGTTTGCGGCCTCAAGTGGAATGGACACCGCGATGCCCTGACGCGAAATAAGGCTGCATATCCCTGCAGTGACTTGAATGCAGGCTCGTCTTGCATCTCCCAAGATGAAAGGATGTCTGAATCCCCTGTGGAGACCACAGAGAAATACCTAGTTCCCCACCTCATCGCGACCGGAGGCCTCACATCCTTTGAAAACTCCAGAGGTACGCGGAGATCAGTGCCTCCAAAGGAGACGATGCCTGACTCCTCGTGAAACTTGATAGGAGTCCCAGGATTCCTGTGGCACTTGGAAAGGGACCCTTGGTCTCCCGCCTCAGCTGGAGAGGCGTCCCAATTGCCTTGCCAAGCCTCGAGGAGAATCCCGAGTTGTGTCTCGCAACTTTGCAGGAGTCATGACGTGGCTGAACAAACACGTGTGTGGAAGGGCCATCCCCGACGTAACTCGAGAATATACCCGAGGTTCCCGCCGCAACTCGAGAAAAACCATGAGACTTGCCCCTCGCCGCGAGATGAGGCCCGATTCCCCTCCCCTGCGTGCAGAGCAATTCTGTGTTGCACATCACACATGAAAGGAGCCTTGATTTCCTTGATGGCACTCCAGAGAAACCCCAAGAACACTGTTTCAAGGCTAGAGGGATCCTGAGGTCACTGTAGCAACACGAAAGAGCTCCGTGCACCCAAAATCAACTCGAGATGAGAGGTTAGTCCCTGGCTTCGACTCCAGAGGAATACCACCTTACCACAAGCACCTCAAGAGGAGGCTTCTCTCAGCTCTAGGTATGTGAGAGGGACCCTGAGTTTGCGGCCTCAAGTGGAATGGACACCGCGATGCCCTGACTCGAAATAAGGCCGGATATCCCTGCAGTGACTGGAATGCAGGCTCGTCTTGCATCTCCCAAGACAAAAGGGTGTCTGAATCCACTGTGGAGACCACAGAGAAAGACCTAGTTCCCCACCTCATCGCGACAGGAGGCCTCAAATCCTTTGAAAACTCCAGAGGTATGCGGAGATCAGTGCCTCCAAAGGAGACGATGCCTGACTCCTCGTGAAACTTGATAGGAGTCCCAGGATTCCTGTGGCACTTGGAAAGGGACCCTTGGTCTCCTGCCTCAGTTGGAGAGGCGTTCCAATTGCCCTGCCAAGCCTCGAGGAGAATCCCGAGTTGTCCCTCGCAACTAGGCAGAGGTCCTTACGTGGCTGAACAAACACGTGGGGGGAAGGGCCATCCCCGTCGTAACTCGAGAATATACCCCAGGTTCCCGCCGCAACTCGAGAAAATCCATGAGACTTCCCCCTCGCCGCGAGATGAGGCCCGATTCCCCTGCACTGCGTGCAGAGCAATTCCGTGTTGCACATCACACATGAAAGGAGCCTTGATTTCCTTGATGGCACTCCAGAGAAACCCCAAGAACACTGTTTCAAGGCTAGAGGGATCCTGAGGTCACTGTAGCAACACGAAAGAGCTCCGTGGGCCAAAAATCAACTCGAGATGAGAGGTTAGTCCCTGGCTTCGACTCCAGAGGAATACCACCTTACCACAAGCACCTCAAGAGGAGGCTTCTCTCAGCTCTAGGTATGTGAGAGGGACCCTGAGTTTGCGGCCTCAAGTGGAATGGACACCGCGATGCCCTGACACGAAATAAGGCTGGATATCCCTGCAGTGACTTGAATTCAGGCTCGTCTTGCATCTCCCAAGATGAAAGGGTGTCTGAATCCCCTGTGGAGACCACAGAGAAAGACCTAGTTCCCCACCTCATCGCGACAGGAGGCCTCAAATCCTTTGAAAACTCCAGAGGTATGCGGAGATCAGTGCCTCCAAAGGAGACGATGCCTGACTCCTCGTGAAACTTGATAGGAGACCCAGGATTCCTGTGGCACGTGGAAAGGGACCCTTGGTCTCCCGTCTCAGCTGGAGAGGCGTCCCAATTGCCCTGCAAAGCCTCGAGGAGAATCCCGAGTTGTCCCTCGCAACTAGGCAGAAGTACTGACATGGCTGAACACACACGTGTGTGGAAGGGACATCCCCGTCGTAACTCGAGAATATACCCCAGGTTCCCGCCACAACTCGAGAAAAACCATGAGACTTCCCCCTCGCCGCGAGATGAGGCCCGATTCCCCTGCACTGCGTGCAGAGCAATTCCGTGTTGCACATCACACATGAAAGGAGCCTTGATTTCCTTGATGGCACTCCAGAGAAACCTCAAGAAAACTGTTTCAAGGCTAGAGGGACCCTGAGGTCACTGTAGCAACACGAAAGAGCTCCGTGGACCAAGAATCAACACGAGATGAGAGGTTATTCCCTGGCTTCGACTCCTGAGGAATACCACCTTACCACAAGCACCTCAAGAGGAGGCTTCTCTCAGCTCTAGGTATGTGAGAGGGATCCTGAGTTTGCGGCCTCAAGTGGAATGGACATCGCGATGCCCTGACTCGAAATAAGGCCGGATATTCCTGCAGTGACTTCAATGCAGGCTTGTCTTGCATCTCCCAAGAAAAAAGGATGTCTGAATCCCCTGTGGAGACCACAGAGAAACACCTAGTTCCCCACCTCATCGCGACCGGAGGCCTCACATCCTTTGAAAACTCCAGAGGTACGTGGAGATCAGTGCCTCCAAAGGAGATGATGCCTGACTCCTCGTGAAACTTGATAGGAGTCCCAGGATTCCTGTGGCACGTGGAAAGGGACCCTTGGTCTCCCGCCTCAGCTGGAGAGGCGTTCCAATTGCCCTGCCAAGCCTCGAGGAGAATCCCGAGTTGTCCCTCGCAACTAGGCAGGAGTCCTGACGTGGCTGAACAAACACGTGGGTGGAAGGGCCATCCCCGTCGTAACTCGAGAATATACCCCAGGTTCCCGCCGCAACTCGAGAAAAACCATGAGAATTCCCCCTCGATGCGAGATGAGGCCCGATTCCCCTGTACTGCGTGCAGAGCAATTCCGTCTTGCACATCACACATGAAAGGAGCCTTGATTTCCTTGATGGCACTCCAGAGAAACCCCAAGAACACTGTTTCAAGGATAGAGGGATCCTGAGGTCACTGTAGCAACACGAAAGAACTCTGTGGACCAAAAATCAAGTCGAAAAGAGAGGTTAGTCCCTGGATTCGTCTCCAGAGGTATACCACCTTACCACAAGCACATCAAGAGGAGGCTTCTCTCAGCTCTAGGTATGTGAGAGGGACCCTGAGTTTGCGGCCTCAAGTGGAATGGACACCGCGATGCCCTGACTCGAAATAAGGCTGGATATCCCTGCAGTGACTTCAATGCAGGCTCGTCTTGCATTTCCCAGGACGAAAGGATGTCTGAATCCCCTGTGGATAGCACAGAGAAAGACTTAGTTCCCCACCTCATCGCGACCGATAGCCTCACATCCTTTGAAAACTCCAGAGGTACGCGGAGATCAGTGCCTCCAAAGGAGACGATGCCTGACTCCTCGTGAAACTTGATAGGAGTCCCAGGATTCCTGTGGCACTTGGAAAGGGACACTTGGTCTCCCACCTCAGCTGGAGAGGCGTCCCAATTGCCCTGCCAAGCCTCGAGGAGAATCCAGAGTTGTCCCTCGCAACTAGGCAGGAGTCCTGACGTCGCTGAAGAAACACGTGGGTGGAAGGGCCATCCCCGTCGTAACTCGAGAATATACCCCAGGTTCCCGCCGCAACTCGAGAAAAACCATGAGACTTCCCCCTCGCCGCGAGATGAGGCCCGATTCCCCTGCACTGCGTGCAGAGCAATTCCGTGTTGCACATCACACATGAAAGGAGCCTTGATTTCCTTGATGGCACTCCAGAGAAACCCCAAGAACACTGTTTCAAGGCTAGAGGGATCCTGAGGTCACTGTAGCAACACGAAAGAGCTCCGTGGGCCAAAAATCAACTCGAGATGAGAGGTTAGTCCCTGGCTTCGACTCCAGAGGAATACCACCTTACCACAAGCACCTCAAGAGGAGGCTTCTCTCAGCTCTAGGTATGTGAGAGGGACCCTGAGTTTGCGGCCTCAAGTGGAATGGACACCGCGATGCCCTGACTCGAAATAAGGCCGGATATCCCTGCAGTGACTTGAATGCAGGCTCGTCTTGCATCTCCCAAGAAGAAAGGATGTCTGAATCCCCTGTGGAGACCACAGAGAAACACCTAGTTCCCCACCTCATCGCGACCGGAGGCCTCACATCCTTTGAAAACTCCAGAGGTACGCGGAGATCAGTGCCTCCAAAGGAGACGATGCCTGACTCCTCGTGAAACTTGATAGGAGTCCCAGGATTCTTGTGGCACGTGGAAAGGGACCCTTGGTCTCCCGCCTCAGCTGGAGAGGCGTTCCAATTGCCGTGTCAAGCCTCGAGGAGAATCCCGAGTTGTCCCTCGGAACTAGGCAGGAGTCCTGACGTGGCTGAACAAACACGTGGGTGGAAGGGCCATCCCCGTCGTAACTCGAGAATATACCCCAGGTTCCCGCCGCAACTCGAGAAAAACCATGAGACATCCCCCTCGATGCGAGATGAGGCCCGATTCCACTGTACTGCGTGCAGAGCAATTCCGTCTTGCACATCACATATGAAAGGAGCCTTGATTTCCTTCATGGCACTCCAGAGAAACCCCAAGAACACTGTTTCAAGGATAGAGGGATCCTGAGGTCACTGTAGCAACACGAAAGAACTCTGTGGACCAAAAATCAAGTCGAAAAGAGAGGTTAGTCCCTGGATTCGTCTCCAGAGGAATACCACCTTACCACAAGCACCTCAAGAGGAGGCTTCTCTCAGCTCTAGGTATGTGAGAGGGACCCTGAGTTTGCGGCCTCAAGTGGAATGGACACCGCGATGCCCTGACTCGAAATAAGGACGGATATCCCTGCAGTGACTGGAATGCAGGCTCGTCTTGCATCTCCCAAGACGAAAGGATGTCTGAATCCCCTGTGGAGACCACAGAGAAACACCTAGTTCCCCACCTCATCGCGACCCGATGCCTCACATCCTTTGAAAACTCCAGAGGTACGCGGAGATCAGTGCCTCCAAAGGAGACGATGCCTGACTCCTCGTGAAACTTGATAGGAGACCCAGGATTCCTGTGGCACGTGGAAAGGGACCCTTGGTCTCCCGTCTCAGCTGGAGAGGCGTCCCAATTGCCCTGCAAAGCCTCGAGGAGAATCCCAAGTTGTCCCTCGCAACTAGGCAGGAGTCCTGACGTCGCTGAAGAAACACGTGGGTGGAAGGGCCATCCCCGTCGTAACTCGAGAATATACCCCAGGTTCCCGCCGCAACTCGAGAAAAACCATGAGACTTCCCCCTCGCCGCGAGATGAGGCCCGATTCCCCTGCACTGCATGCAGAGCAATTCCGTGTTGCACATCACACATGAAAGGAGCCTTGATTTCCTTGATGGCACTCCAGAGAAACCCCAAGAACACTGTTTCAAGGCTAGAGGGATCCTGAGGTCACTGTAGCAACACGAAAGAGCTCCGTGGGCCAAAAATCAACTCGAGATGAGAGGTTAGTCCCTGGCTTCGACTCCAGAGGAATACCACCTTACCACAAGCACCTCAAGAGGAGGCTTCTCTCAGCTCTAGGTATGTGAGAGGGACCCTGAGTTTGCGGCCTCAAGTGGAATGGACACCGCGATGCCCTGACTCGAAATAAGGCCGGATATCCCTGCAGTGACTTGAATGCAGGCTCGTCTTGCATCTCCCAAGAAGAAAGGATGTCTGAATCCCCTGTGGAGACCACAGAGAAACACCTAGTTCCCCACCTCATCGCGACCGCAGGCCTCACATCCTTTGAAAACTCCAGAGGTACGCGGAGATCAGTGCCTCCAAAGGAGACGATGCCTGACTCCTCGTGAAACTTGATAGGAGTCCCAGGATTCTTGTGGCACGTGGAAAGGGACCCTTGGTCTCCTGCCTCAGCTGGAGAGGCATTCCAATTGCCGTGCCAAGCCTCGAGGAGAATCCCGAGTTGTCCCTCGCAACTAGGCAGGAGTCCTGACGTGGCTGAACAAACACGTGGGTGGAAGGGCCATCCCCGTCGTAACTCGAGAATATACCCCAGGTTCCCGCCGCAACTCGAGAAAAACCATGAGACTTCCCCCTCGATGCGAGATGAGGCCCGATTCCACTGTACTGCGTGCAGAGCAATTCCGTCTTGCACATCACATATGAAAGGAGCCTTGATTTCCTTCATGGCACTCCAGAGAAACCCCAAGAACACTGTTTCAAGGATAGAGGGATCCTGAGGTCACTGTAGCAACACGAAAGAACTCTGTGGACCAAAAATCAAGTCGAAAAGAGAGGTTAGTCCCTGGATTCGTCTCCAGAGGAATACCACCTTACCACAAGCACCTCAAGAGGAGGCTTCTCTCAGCTCTAGGTATGTGAGAGGGACCCTGAGTTTGCGGCCTCAAGTGGAATGGACACCGCGATGCCCTGACTCGAAATAAGGACGGATATCCCTGCAGTGACTGGAATGCAGGCTCGTCTTGCATCTCCCAAGACGAAAGGATGTCTGAATCCCCTGTGGAGACCACAGAGAAACACCTAGTTCCCCACCTCATCGCGACCCGATGCCTCACATCCTTTGAAAACTCCAGAGGTACGCGGAGATCAGCGCCTCCAAAGGAGACGATGCCTGACTCCTCGTGAAACTTGATAGGAGACCCAGGATTCCTGTGGCACGTGGAAAGGGACCCTTGGTCTCCCGTCTCAGCTGGAGAGGCGTCCCAATTGCCCTGCAAAGCCTCGAGGAGAATCCCGAGTTGTCCCTCGCAACTAGGCAGGAGTCCTAACGTCGCTGAAGAAACACGTGGGTGGAAGGGCCATCCCCGTCGTAACTCGAGAATATACCCCAGGTTCCCGCCGCAACTCGAGAAAAACCATGAGACTTCCCCCTCGCCGCGAGATGAGGCCCGATTCCCCTGCACTGCATGCAGAGCAATTCCGTGTTGCACATCACACATGAAAGGAGCCTTGATTTCCTTGATGGCACTCCAGAGAAACCCCAAGAACACTGTTTCAAGGCTAGAGGGATCCTGAGGTCACTGTAGCAACACGAAAGAGCTCCGTGGGCCAAAAATCAACTCGAGATGAGAGGTTAGTCCCTGGCTTCGACTCCAGAGGAATACCACCTTACGACAAGCACCTCAAGAGGAGGCTTCTCTCAGCTCTAGGTATGTGAGAGGGACCCTGAGTTTGCGGCCTCAAGTGGAAAGGACACCGCGATGCCCTGACTCGAAATAAGGCCGGATATCCCTGCAGTGACTTGAATGCAGGCTCGTCTTGCATCTCCCAAGAAGAAAGGATGTCTGAATCCCCTGTGGAGACCACAGAGAAACACCTAGTTCCCCACCTCATCGCGACGGGGGCCTCACATCCTTTGAAAACTCCAGAGGTACGCGGAGATCAGTGCCTCCAAAGGAGACGATGCCTGACTCCTCGTGAAACTTGATAGGAGTCCCAGGATTCTTGTGGCACGTGGAAAGGGACCCTTGGTCTCCCGCCTCAGCTGGAGAGGCGTTCCAATTGCCCTGCCAAGCCTCGAGGAGAATCCCGAGTTGTCCCTCGCAACTAGGCAGGAGTCCTGACGTGGCTGAACAAACACGTGGGTGGAAGGGCCATCCCCGTCGTAACTCGAGAATATACCCCAGGTTCCCGCCGCAACTCGAGAAAAACCATGAGACTTCCCCCTCGATGCGAGATGAGGCCCGATTCCCCTGTACTGCGTGCAGAGCAATTCCGTGTTGCACATCACACATGAAAGGAGCCTTGATTTCCTTGATGGCACTCCAGAGAAACCCCAAGAACACTGTTTCAAGGATAGAGGGATCCTGAGGTCACTGTAGCAACACGAAAGAACTCTGTGGACCAAAAATCAAGTCGAAAAGAGAGGTTAGTCCCTGGATTCGTCTCCAGAGGTATACCACCTTACCACAAGCACCTCAAGAGGAGGCTTCTCTCAGCTCTAGGTATGTGAGAGGGACCCTGAGTTTGCGGCCTCAAGTGGAATGGACACCGCGATGCCCTGACTCGAAATAAGGCTGGATATCCCTGCAGTGACTTCAATGCAGGCTCGTCTTGCATTTCCCAGGACGAAAGGATGTCTGAATCCCCTGTGGATAGCACAGAGAAAGACTTAGTTCCCCACCTCATCGCGACCGATAGCCTCACATCCTTTGAAAACTCCAGAGGTACGCGGAGATCAGTGCCTCCAAAGGAGACGATGCCTGACTCCTCGTGAAACTTGATAGGAGTCCCAGGATTCCTGTGGCACGTGGAAAGGGACACTTGGTCTCCCGCCTCAGCTGGAGAGGCGTCCCAATTGCCCTGCCAAGCCTCGAGGAGAATCCAGAGTTGTCCCTCGCAACTAGGCAGGAGTCCTGACGTCGCTGAAGAAACACGTGGGTGGAAGGGCCATCCCCGTCGTAACTCGAGA
Organism: Cervus elaphus; assembly: GCF_910594005.1. Lineage (NCBI taxonomy): Eukaryota > Metazoa > Chordata > Mammalia > Artiodactyla > Cervidae > Cervus > Cervus elaphus. Next base: position 1,335,932 of record NW_025316687.1, on the reverse strand, counting down.
ATATACCCCAGGTTCCCGCCGCAACTCGAGAAAAACCATGAGACTTCCCCCTCGCCGCGAGATGAGGCCCGATTCCCCTGCACTGCGTGCAGAGCAATTCCGTGTTGCACATCACACATGAAAGGAGCCTTGATTTCCTTGATGGCACTCCAGAGAAACCCCAAGAACACTGTTTCAAGGCTAGAGGGATCCTGAGGTCACTGTAGCAACACGAAAGAGCTCCGTGGGCCAAAAATCAACTCGAGATGAGAGGTTAGTCCCTGGCTTCGACTCCAGAGGAATACCACCTTACGACAAGCACCTCAAGAGGAGGCTTCTCTCAGCTCTAGGTATGTGAGAGGGACCCTGAGTTTGCGGCCTCAAGTGGAAAGGACACCGCGATGCCCTGACTCGAAATAAGGCCGGATATCCCTGCAGTGACTTGAATGCAGGCTCGTCTTGCATCTCCCAAGAAGAAAGGATGTCTGAATCCCCTGTGGAGACCACAGAGAAACACCTAGTTCCCCACCTCATCGCGACGGGGGCCTCACATCCTTTGAAAACTCCAGAGGTACGCGGAGATCAGTGCCTCCAAAGGAGACGATGCCTGACTCCTCGTGAAACTTGATAGGAGTCCCAGGATTCTTGTGGCACGTGGAAAGGGACCCTTGGTCTCCCGCCTCAGCTGGAGAGGCGTTCCAATTGCCCTGCCAAGCCTCGAGGAGAATCCCGAGTTGTCCCTCGCAACTAGGCAGGAGTCCTGACGTGGCTGAACAAACACGTGGGTGGAAGGGCCATCCCCGTCGTAACTCGAGAATATACCCCAGGTTCCCGCCGCAACTCGAGAAAAACCATGAGACTTCCCCCTCGATGCGAGATGAGGCCAGATTCCCCTGTACTGCGTGCAGAGCAATTCCGTGTTGCACATCACACATGAAAGGAGCCTTGATTTCCTTGATGGCACTCCAGAGAAACCCCAAGAACACTGTTTCAAGGATAGAGGGATCCTGAGGTCACTGTAGCAACACGAAAGAACTCTGTGGACCAAAAATCAAGTCGAAAAGAGAGGTTAGTCCCTGGATTCGTCTCCAGAGGTATACCACCTTACCACAAGCACCTCAAGAGGAGGCTTCTCTCAGCTCTAGGTATGTGAGAGGGACCCTGAGTTTGCGGCCTCAAGTGGAATGGACACCGCGATGCCCTGACTCGAAATAAGGCTGGATATCCCTGCAGTGACTTCAATGCAGGCTCGTCTTGCATTTCCCAGGACGAAAGGATGTCTGAATCCCCTGTGGATAGCACAGAGAAAGACTTAGTTCCCCACCTCATCGCGACCGATAGCCTCACATCCTTTGAAAACTCCAGAGGTACGCGGAGATCAGTGCCTCCAAAGGAGACGATGCCTGACTCCTCGTGAAACTTGATAGGAGTCCCAGGATTCCTGTGGCACTTGGAAAGGGACACTTGGTCTCCCGCCTCAGCTGGAGAGGCGTCCCAATTGCCCTGCCAAGCCTCGAGGAGAATCCAGAGTTGTCCCTCGCAACTAGGCAGGAGTCCTGACGTCGCTGAAGAAACACGTGGGTGGAAGGGCCATCCCCGTCGTAACTCGAGAATATACCCCAGGTTCCCGCCGCAACTCGAGAAAAACCAGGAGACTTCCCCCTCGCCGCGAGATGAGGCCCGATTCCCCTGCACTGCGTGCAGAGCAATTCCGTGTTGCACATCACACATGAAAGGAGCCTTGATTTCCTTGATGGCACTCCAGAGAAACCCCAAGAACACTGTTTCAAGGATAGAGGGATCCTGAGGTCACTGTAGCAACACGAAAGAGCTCCGTGGGCCAAAAATCAACTCGAGATGAGAGGTTAGTCCCTGGCTTCGACTCCAGAGGAATACCACCTTACCACAAGCACCTCAAGAGGAGGCTTCTCTCAGCTCTAGGTATGTGAGAGGGACCCTGAGTTTGCGGCCTCAAGTGGAATGGACACCGCGATGCCCTGACTCGAAATAAGGCCGGATATCCCTGCAGTGACTTGAATGCCGGCTCGTCTTGCATCTCCCAAGAAGAAAGGATGTCTGAATCCCCTGTGGAGACCACAGAGAAACACCTAGTTCCACACCTCATCGCGACCGGAGGCCTCACATCCTTTGAAAACTCCAGAGGTACGCGGAGATCAGTGCCTCCAAAGGAGACGATGCCTGACTCCTCGTGAAACTTGATAGGAGTCCCAGGATTCTTGTGGCACTTGGAAAGGGACCCTTGGTCTCCCGCCTCAGCTGGAGAGGCGTTCCAATTGCCCTGCAAAGCCTCGAGGAGAATCCCGAGTTGTCCCTCGCAACTAGGCAGGAGTCCTGACGTCGCTGAAGAAACACGTGGGTGGAAGGGCCATCCCCGTCGTAACTCGAGAATATACCCCAGGTTCCCGCCGCAACTCGAGAAAAACCATGAGACTTCCCCCTCGCCGCGAGATGAGGCCCGATTCCCCTGCACTGCGTGCAGAGCAATTCCGTGTTGCACATCACACATGAAAGGAGCCTTGATTTCCTTGATGGCACTCCAGAGAAACCCCAAGAACACTGTTTCAAGGCTAGAGGGATCCTGAGGTCACTGTAGCAACACGAAAGAGCTCCGTGGGCCAAAAATCAACTCGAGATGAGAGGTTAGTCCCTGGCTTCGACTCCAGAGGAATACCACATTACCACAAGCACCTCAAGAGGAGGCTTCTCTCAGCTCTAGGTATGTGAGAGGGACCCTGAGTTTGCGGCCTCAAGTGGAATGGACACCGCGATGCCCTGACTCGAAATAAGGCCGGATATCCCTGCAGTGACTTGAATGCAGGCTCGTCTTGCATCTCCCAAGAAGAAAGGATGTCTGAATCCCCTGTGGAGACCACAGAGAAACACCTAGTTCCCCACCTCATCGCGACCGGAGGCCTCACATCCTTTGAAAACTCCAGAGGTACGCGGAGATCAGTGCCTCCAAAGGAGACGATGCCTGACTCCTCGTGAAACTTGATAGGAGTCCCAGGATTCTTGTGGCACGTGGAAAGGGACCCTTGGTCTCCCGCCTCAGCTGGAGAGGCGTTCCAATTGCCGTGCCAAGCCTCGAGGAGAATCCCGAGTTGTCCCTCGCAACTAGGCAGGAGTCCTGACGTGGCTGAACAAACACGTGGGTGGAAGGGCCATCCCCGTCGTAACTCGAGAATATACCCCAGGTTCCCGCCGCAACTCGAGAAAAACCATGAGACTTCCCCCTCGATGCGAGATGAGGCCCGATTCCACTGTACTGCGTGCAGAGCAATTCCGTCTTGCACATCACATATGAAAGGAGCCTTGATTTCCTTCATGGCACTCCAGAGAAACCCCAAGAACACTGTTTCAAGGATAGAGGGATCCTGAGGTCACTGTACCAACACGAAAGAACTCTGTGGACCAAAAATCAAGTCGAAAAGAGAGATTAGTCCCTGGATTCGTCTCCAGAGGAATACCACCTTACCACAAGCACCTCAAGAGGAGGCTTCTCTCAGCTCTAGGTATGTGAGAGGGACCCTGAGTTTGCGGCCTCAAGTGGAATGGACACCGCGATGCCCTGACTCGAAATAAGGACGGATATCCCTGCAGTGACTGGAATGCAGGCTCGTCTTGCATCTCCCAAGACGAAAGGATGTCTGAATAACCTGTGGAGACCACAGAGAAACACCTAGTTCCCCACCTCATCGCGACCCGATGCCTCACATCCTTTGAAAACTCCAGAGGTACGCGGAGATCAGCGCCTCCAAAGGAGACGATGCCTGACTCCTCGTGAAACTTGATAGGAGACCCAGGATTCCTGTGGCACGTGGAAAGGGACACTTGGTCTCCCGTCTCAGCTGGAGAGGCGTCCCAATTGCCCTGCAAAGCCTCGAGGAGAATCCCGAGTTGTCCCTCGCAACTAGGCAGGAGTCCTGACGTCGCTGAAGAAACACGTGGGTGGAAGGGCCATCCCCGTCGTAACTCGAGAATATACCCCAGGTTCCCGCCGCAACTCGAGAAAAACCATGAGACTTCCCCCTCGCCGCGAGATGAGGCCCGATTCCCCTGCACTGCGTGCAGAGCAATTCCGTGTTGCACATCACACATGAAAGGAGCCTTGATTTCCTTGATGGCACTCCAGAGAAACCCCAAGAACACTGTTTCAAGGCTAGAGGGATCCTGAGGTCACTGTAGCAACACGAAAGAGCTCCGTGGGCCAAAAATCAACTCGAGATGAGAGGTTAGTCCCTGGCTTCGACTCCAGAGGAATACCACCTTACCACAAGCACCTCAAGAGGAGGCTTCTCTCAGCTCTAGGTATGTGAGAGGGACCCTGAGTTTGCGGCCTCAAGTGGAATGGACACCGCGATGCCCTGACTCGAAATAAGGCCGGATATCCCTGCAGTGACTTGAATGCAGGCTCGTCTTGCATCTCCCAAGAAGAAAGGATGTCTGAATCCCCTGTGGAGACCACAGAGAAACACCTAGTTCCCCACCTCATCGCGACCGGAGGCCTCACATCCTTTGAAAACTCCAGAGGTACGCGGAGATCAGTGCCTCCAAAGGAGACGATGCCTGACTCCTCGTGAAACTTGATAGGAGTCCCAGGATTCTTGTGGCACGTGGAAAGGGACCCTTGGTCTCCCGCCTCAGGTGGAGAGGCGTTCCAATTGCCGTGCCAAGCCTCGAGGAGAATCCCGAGTTGTCCCTCGCAACTAGGCAGGAGTCCTGACGTGGCTGAACAAACACGTGGGTGGAAGGGCCATCCCCGTCGTAACTCGAGAATATACCCCAGGTTCCCGCCGCAACTCGAGAAAAACCATGAGACTTCCCCCTCGATGCGAGATGAGGCCCGATTCCCCTGTACTGCGTGCAGAGCAGTTCCGTCTTGCACATCACATATGAAAGGAGCCTTGATTTCCTTCATGGCACTCCAGAGAAACCCCAAGAACACTGTTTCAAGAATAGAGGGATCCTGAGGTCACTGTAGCAACACGAAAGAACTCTGTGGACCAAAAATCAAGTCGAAAAGAGAGGTTAGTCCCTGGATTCGTCTCCAGAGGAATACCACCTTACCACAAGCACCTCAAGAGGAGGCTTCTCTCAGCTCTAGGTATGTGAGAGGGACCCTGAGTTTGCGGCCTCAAGTGGAATGGACACCGCGATGCCCTGACTCGAAATAGGGCTGGATATCCCTGCAGTGACTTCAATGCAGGCTCGTCTTGCATTTCCCAGGACGAAAGGATGTCTGAATCCCCTGTGGATAGCACAGAGAAAGACTTAGTTCCCCACCTCATCGCAACCGATAGCCTCACATCCTTTGAAAACTCCAGAGGTACGCGGAGATCAGTGCCTCCAAAGGAGACGATGCCTGACTCCTCGTGAAACTTGATAGGAGTCCCAGGATTCCTGTGGCACTTGGAAAGGGACCCTTGGTCTCCCGTCTCAGCTGGAGAGGCGTCCCAATTGCCCTGCCAAGCCTCGAGGAGAATCCAGAGTTGTCCCTCGCAACTAGGCAGGAGTCCTGACGTCGCTGAAGAAACACGTGGGTGGAAGGGCCATCCCCGTCGTAACTCGAGAATATACCCCAGGTTCCCGCCGCAACTCGAGAAAAACCATGAGACTTCCCCCTCGCCGCGAGATGAGGCCCGATTCCCCTGCACTGCGTGCAGAGCAATTCCGTGTTGCACATCACACATGAAAGGAGCCTTGATTTCCTTGATGGCACTCCAGAGAAACCCCAAGAACACTGTTTCCAGGCTAGAGGGATCCTGAGGTCACTGTAGCAACACGAAAGAGCTCCGTGGGCCAAAAATCAACTCGAGATGAGAGGTTAGTCCCTGGCTTCGACTCCAGAGGAATACCACCTTACCACAAGCACCTCAAGAGGAGGCTTCTCTCAGCTCTAGGTATGTGAGAGGGACCCTGAGTTTGCGGCCTCAAGTGGAATGGACACCGCGATGCCCTGACTCGAAATAAGGCCGGATATCCCTGCAGTGACTTGAATGCAGGCTCGTCTTGCATCTCCCAAGAAGAAAGGATGTCTGAATCCCCTGTGGAGACCACAGAGAAACATCTAGTTCCCCACCTCATCGCGACCGGAGGCCTCACATCCTTTGAAAACTCCAGAGGTACGCGGAGATCAGTGCCTCCAAAGGAGACGATGCCTGACTCCTCGTGAAACTTGATAGGAGTCCCAGGATTCTTGTGGCACGTGGAAAGGGACCCTTGGTCTCCCGCCTCAGCTGGAGAGGCGTTCCAATTGCCGTGCCAAGCCTCGAGGAGAATCCCGAGTTGTCCCTCGCAACTAGGCAGGAGTCCTGACGTGGCTGAACAAACACGTGGGTGGAAGGGCCATCCCCGTCGTAACTCGAGAATATACCCCAGGTTCCTGCCGCAACTCGAGAAAAACCATGAGACTTCCCCCTCGATGCGAGATGAGGCCCGATTCCACTGTACTGCATGCAGAGCAATTCCGTCTTGCACATCACATATGAAAGGAGCCTTGATTTCCTTCATGGCACTCCAGAGAAACCCCAAGAACACTGTTTCAAGGATAGAGGGATCCTGAGGTCACTGTAGCAACACGAAAGAACTCTGTGGACCAAAAATCAAGTCGAAAAGAGAGGTTAGTCCCTGGATTCGTCTCCAGAGGAATACCACCTTACCACAAGCACCTCAAGAGGAGGCTTCTCTCAGCTCTAGGTATGTGAGAGGGACCCTGAGTTTGCGGCCTCAAGTGGAATGGACACCGCGATGCCCTGACTCGAAATAAGGACGGATATCCCTGCAGTGACTGGAATGCAGGCTCGTCTTGCATCTCCCAAGACGAAAGGATGTCTGAATCCCCTGTGGAGACCACAGAGAAACACCAAGTTCCCCACCTCATCGCGACCCGATGCCTCACATCCTTTGAAAACTCCAGAGGTACGCGGAGATCAGTGCCTCCAAAGGAGACGATGCCTGACTCCTCGTGAAACTTGATAGGAGACCCAGGATTCCTGTGGCACGTGGAAAGGGACACTTGGTCTCCCGTCTCAGCTGTAGAGGCGTCCCAATTGCCCTGCAAAGCCTCGAGGAGAATCCCGAGTTGTCCCTCGCAACTAGGCAGGAGTCCTGACGTCGCTGAAGAAACACGTGGGTGGAAGGGCCATCCCCGTCGTAACTCGAGAATATACCCCAGGTTCCCGCCGCAACTCGAGAAAAACCATGAGACTTCCCCCTCGCCGCGAGATGAGGCCCGATTCCCCTGCACTGCGTGCAGAGCAATTCCGTGTTGCACATCACACATGAAAGGAGCCTTGATTTCCTTGATGGCACTCCAGAGAAACCCCAAGAACACTGTTTCAAGGCTAGAGGGATCCTGAGGTCACTGTAGCAACACGAAAGAGCTCCGTGGGCCAAAAATCAACTCGAGATGAGAGGTTAGTCCCTGGCTTCGACTCCAGAGGAATACCACCTTACCACAAGCACCTCAAGAGGAGGCTTCTCTCAGCTCTAGGTATGTGAGAGGGACCCTGAGTTTGCGGCCTCAAGTGGAATGGACACCGCGATGCCCTGACTCGAAATAAGGCCGGATATCCCTGCAGTGACTTGAATGCAGGCTGGTCTTGCATCTCCCAAGAAGAAAGGATGTCTGAATCCCCTGTGGAGACCACAGAGAAACACCTAGTTCCCCACCTCATCGCGACCGGAGGCCTCACATCCTTTGAAAACTCCAGAGGTACGCGGAGATCAGTGCCTCCAAAGGAGACGATGCCTGACTCCTCGTGAAACTTGATAGGAGTCCCAGGATTCTTGTGGCACGTGGAAAGGGACCCTTGGTCTCCCGCCTCAGCTGGAGAGGCGTTCCAATTGCCGTGCCAAGCCTCGAGGAGAATCCCGAGTTGTCCCTCGCAACTTGGCAGGAGTCCTGACGTGGCTGAACAAACACGTGGGTGGAAGGGCCATCCCCGTCGTAACTCGAGAATATACCCCAGGTTCCCGCCGCAACTCGAGAAAAACCATGAGACTTCCCCCTCGATGCGAGATGAGGCCCGATTCCACTGTACTGCGTGCAGAGCAATTCCGTCTTGCACATCACATATGAAAGGAGCCTTGATTTCCTTCATGGCACTCCAGAGAAACCCCAAGAACACTGTTTCAAGGATAGAGGGATCCTGAAGTCACTGTAGCAACACGAAAGAACTCTGTGGACCAAAAATCAAGTCGAAAAGAGAGGTTAGTCCCTGGATTCGTCTCCAGAGGAATACCACCTTACCACAAGCACCTCAAGAGGAGGCTTCTCTCAGCTCTAGGTATGTGAGAGGGACCCTGAGTTTGCGGCCTCAAGTGGAATGGACACCGCGATGCCCTGACTCGAAATAAGGACGGATATCCCTGCAGTGACTGGAATGCAGGCTCGTCTTGCATCTCCCAAGACGAATGGATGTCTGAATCCCCTGTGGAGACCACAGAGAAACACCTAGTTCCCCACCTCATCGCGACCCGATGCCTCACATCCTTTGAAAACTCCAGAGGTACGCGGAGATCAGCGCCTCCAAAGGAGACGATGCCTGACTCCTCGTGAAACTTGATAGGAGACCCAGGATTCCTGTGGCACGTGGAAAGGGACCCTTGGTCTCCCGCCTCAGCTGGAGAGGCGTCCCAATTGCCCTGCAAAGCCTCGAGGAGAATCCCGAGTTGTCCCTCGCAACTAGGCAGGAGTCCTGACGTCGCTGAAGAAACACGTGGGTGGAAGGGCCATCCCCGTCGTAACTCGAGAATATACCCCAGGTTCCCGCCGCAACTCGAGAAAAACCATGAGACTTCCCCCTCGCCGCGAGATGAGGCCCGATTCCCCTGCACTGCGTGCAGAGCAATTCCGTGTTGCACATCACACATGAAAGGAGCCTTGATTTCCTTGATGGCACTCCAGAGAAACCCCAAGAACACTGTTTCAAGGCTAGAGGGATCCTGAGGTCACTGTAGCAACACAAAAGAGCTCCGTGGGCCAAAAATCAACTCGAGATGAGAGGTTAGTCCCTGGCTTCGACTCCAGAGGAATACCACCTTACCACAAGCACCTCAAGAGGAGGCTTCTCTCAGCTCTAGGTATGTGAGAGGGACCCTGAGTTTGCGGCCTCAAGTGGAATGGACACCGCGATGCCCTGACTCGAAATAAGGCCGGATATCCCTGCAGTGACTTGAATGCAGGCTCGTCTTGCATCTCCCAAGAAGAAAGGATGTCTGAATCCCCTGTGGAGACCACAGAGAAACACCTAGTTCCCCACCTCATCGCGACGGGGGCCTCACATCCTTTGAAAACTCCAGAGGTACGCGGAGATCATTGCCTCCAAAGGAGATGATACCTGACTCCTCGTGAAACTTGATAGGAGTCCCAGGATTCTTGTGGCACGTGGAAAGGGACCCTTGGTCTCCCGCCTCAGCTGGAGAGGCGTTCCAATTGCCGTGCCAAGCCTCGAGGAGAATCCCGAGTTGTCCCTCGCAACTAGGCAGGAGTCCTGACGTGGCTGAACAAACACGTGGGTGGAAGGGCCATCCCCGTCGTAACTCGAGAATATACCCCAGGTTCCCGCCGCAACTCGAGAAAAACCATGAGACTTCCCCCTCGATGCGAGATGAGGCCCGATTCCACTGTACTGCGTGCAGAGCAGTTCCGTCTTGCACATCACATATGAAAGGAGCCTTGATTTCCTTCACGGCACTCCAGAGAAACCCCAAGAACACTGTTTCAAGAATAGAGGGATCCTGAGGTCACTGTAGCAACACGAAAGAACTCTGTGGACCAAAAATCAAGTCGAAAAGAGAGGTTAGTCCCTGGATTCGTCTCCAGAGGAATACCACCTTACCACAAGCACCTCAAGAGGAGGCTTCTCTCAGCTCTAGGTATGTGAGAGGGACCCTGAGTTTGCGGCCTCAAGTGGAATGGACACCGCGATGCCCTGACTCGAAATAGGGCTGGATATCCCTGCAGTGACTTCAATGCAGGCTCGTCTTGCATTTCCCAGGACGAAAGGATGTCTGAATCCCCTGTGGATAGCACAGAGAAAGACTTAGTTCCCCACCTCATCGCAACCGATAGCCTCACATCCTTTGAAAACTCCAGAGGTACGCGGAGATCAGTGCCTCCAAAGGAGACGATGCCTGACTCCTCGTGAAACTTGATAGGAGTCCCAGGATTCCTGTGGCACTTGGAAAGGGACCCTTGGTCTCCCGTCTCAGCTGGAGAGGCGTCCCAATTGCCCTGCCAAGCCTCGAGGAGAATCCAGAGTTGTCCCTCACAACTAGGCAGGAGTCCTGACGTCGCTGAAGAAACACGTGGGTGGAAGGGCCATCCCCGTCGTAACTCGAGAATATACCCCAGGTTCCCGCCGCAACTCGAGAAAAACCATGAGACTTCCCCCTCGCCGCGAGATGAGGCCCGATTCCCCTGCACTGCGTGCAGAGCAATTCCATGTTGCACATCACACATGAAAGGAGCCTTGATTTCCTTGATGGCACTCCAGAGAAACCCCAAGAACACTGTTTCCAGGCTAGAGGGATCCTGAGGTCACTGTAGCAACACGAAAGAGCTCCGTGGGCCAAAAATCAACTCGAGATGAGAGGTTAGTCCCTGGCTTCGACTCCAGAGGAATACCACCTTACCACAAGCACCTCAAGAGGAGGCTTCTCTCAGCTCTAGGTATGTGAGAGGGACCCTGAGTTTGCGGCCTCAAGTGGAATGGACACCGCGATGCCCTGACTCGAAATAAGGCCGGATATCCCTGCAGTGACTTGAATGCAGGCTCGTCTTGCATCTCCCAAGAAGAAAGGATGTCTGAATCCCCTGTGGAGACCACAGAGAAACATCTAGTTCCCCACCTCATCGCGACCGGAGGCCTCACATCCTTTGAAAACTCCAGAGGTACGCGGAGATCAGTGCCTCCAAAGGAGACGATGCCTGACTCCTCGTGAAACTTGATAGGAGTCCCAGGATTCTTGTGGCACGTGGAAAGGGACCCTTGGTCTCCCGCCTCAGCTGGAGAGGCGTTCCAATTGCCGTGCCAAGCCTCGAGGAGAATCCCGAGTTGTCCCTCGCAACTAGGCAGGAGTCCTGACGTGGCTGAACAAACACGTGGGTGGAAGGGCCATCCCCGTCGTAACTCGAGAATATACCCCAGGTTCCCGCCGCAACTCGAGAAAAACCATGAGACTTCCCCCTCGATGCGAGATGAGGCCCGATTCCACTGTACTGCGTGCAGAGCAGTTCCGTCTTGCACATCACATATGAAAGGAGCCTTGATTTCCTTCACGGCACTCCAGAGAAACCCCAAGAACACTGTTTCAAGAATAGAGGGATCCTGAGGTCACTGTAGCAACACGAAAGAACTCTGTGGACCAAAAATCAAGTCGAAAAGAGAGGTTAGTCCCTGGATTCGTCTCCAGAGGAATACCACCTTACCACAAGCACCTCAAGAGGAGGCTTCTCTCAGCTCTAGGTATGTGAGAGGGACCCTGAGTTTGCGGCCTCAAGTGGAATGGACACCGCGATGCCCTGACTCGAAATAAGGACGGATATCCCTGCAGTGACTGGAATGCAGGCTCGTCTTGCATCTCCCAAGACGAAAGGATGTCTGAATCCCCTGTGGAGACCACAGAGAAACACCTAGTTCCCCACCTCATCGCGACCCGATGCCTCACATCCTTTGAAAACTCCAGAGGTACGCGGAGATCAGCGCCTCCAAAGGAGACGATGCCTGACTCCTCGTGAAACTTGATAGGAGACCCAGGATTCCTGTGGCACGTGGAAAGGGACCCTTGGTCTCCCGCCTCAGCTGGAGAGGCGTCCCAATTGCCCTGCAAAGCCTCGAGGAGAATCCCGAGTTGTCCCTCGCAACTAGGCAGGAGTCCTGACGTCGCTGAAGAAACACGTGGGTGGAAGGGCCATCCCCGTCGTAACTCGAGAATATACCCCAGGTTCCCGCCGCAACTCGAGAAAAACCATGAGACTTCCCCCTCGCCGCGAGATGAGGCCCGATTCCCCTGCACTGCGTGCAGAGCAATTCCGTGTTGCACATCACACATGAAAGGAGCCTTGATTTCCTTGATGGCACTCCAGAGAAACCCCAAGAACACTGTTTCAAGGCTAGAGGGATCCTGAGGTCACTGTAGCAACACAAAAGAGCTCCGTGGGCCAAAAATCAACTCGAGATGAGAGGTTAGTCCCTGGCTTCGACTCCAGAGGAATACCACCTTACCACAAGCACCTCAAGAGGAGGCTTCTCTCAGCTCTAGGTATGTGAGAGGGACCCTGAGTTTGCGGCCTCAAGTGGAATGGACACCGCGATGCCCTGACTCGAAATAAGGCCGGATATCCCTGCAGTGACTTCAATGCAGGCTCGTCTTGCATCTCCCAAGAAGAAAGGATGTCTGAATCCCCTGTGGAGACCACAGAGAAACACCTAGTTCCCCACCTCATCGCGACGGGGGCCTCACATCCTTTGAAAACTCCAGAGGTACGCGGAGATCATTGCCTCCAAAGGAGATGATACCTGACTCCTCGTGAAACTTGATAGGAGTCCCAGGATTCTTGTGGCACGTGGAAAGGGACCCTTGGTCTCCCGCCTCAGCTGGAGAGGCGTTCCAATTGCCGTGCCAAGCCTCGAGGAGAATCCCGAGTTGTCCCTCGCAACTAGGCAGGAGTCCTGACGTGGCTGAACAAACACGTGGGTGGAAGGGCCATCCCCGTCGTAACTCGAGAATATACCCCAGGTTCCCGCCGCAACTCGAGAAAAACCATGAGACTTCCCCCTCGATGCGAGATGAGGCCCGATTCCACTGTACTGCGTGCAGAGCAGTTCCGTCTTGCACATCACATATGAAAGGAGCCTTGATTTCCTTCACGGCACTCCAGAGAAACCCCAAGAACACTGTTTCAAGAATAGAGGGATCCTGAGGTCACTGTAGCAACACGAAAGAACTCTGTGGACCAAAAATCAAGTCGAAAAGAGAGGTTAGTCCCTGGATTCGTCTCCAGAGGAATACCACCTTACCACAAGCACCTCAAGAGGAGGCTTCTCTCAGCTCTAGGTATGTGAGAGGGACCCTGAGTTTGCGGCCTCAAGTGGAATGGACACCGCGATGCCCTGACTCGAAATAGGGCTGGATATCCCTGCAGTGACTTCAATGCAGGCTCGTCTTGCATTTCCCAGGACGAAAGGATGTCTGAATCCCCTGTGGATAGCACAGAGAAAGACTTAGTTCCCCACCTCATCGCAACCGATAGCCTCACATCCTTTGAAAACTCCAGAGGTACGCGGAGATCAGTGCCTCCAAAGGAGACGATGCCTGACTCCTCGTGAAACTTGATAGGAGTCCCAGGATTCCTGTGGCACTTGGAAAGGGACCCTTGGTCTCCCGTCTCAGCTGGAGAGGCGTCCCAATTGCCCTGCCAAGCCTCGAGGAGAATCCAGAGTTGTCCCTCACAACTAGGCAGGAGTCCTGACGTCGCTGAAGAAACACGTGGGTGGAAGGGCCATCCCCGTCGTAACTCGAGAATATACCCCAGGTTCCCGCCGCAACTCGAGAAAAACCATGAGACTTCCCCCTCGCCGCGAGATGAGGCCCGATTCCCCTGCACTGCGTGCAGAGCAATTCCATGTTGCACATCACACATGAAAGGAGCCTTGATTTCCTTGATGGCACTCCAGAGAAACCCCAAGAACACTGTTTCCAGGCTAGAGGGATCCTGAGGTCACTGTAGCAACACGAAAGAGCTCCGTGGGCCAAAAATCAACTCGAGATGAGAGGTTAGTCCCTGGCTTCGACTCCAGAGGAATACCACCTTACCACAAGCACCTCAAGAGGAGGCTTCTCTCAGCTCTAGGTATGTGAGAGGGACCCTGAGTTTGCGGCCTCAAGTGGAATGGACACCGCGATGCCCTGACTCGAAATAAGGCCGGATATCCCTGCAGTGACTTGAATGCAGGCTCGTCTTGCATCTCCCAAGAAGAAAGGATGTCTGAATCCCCTGTGGAGACCACAGAGAAACATCTAGTTCCCCACCTCATCGCGACCGGAGGCCTCACATCCTTTGAAAACTCCAGAGGTACGCGGAGATCAGTGCCTCCAAAGGAGACGATGCCTGACTCCTCGTGAAACTTGATAGGAGTCCCAGGATTCTTGTGGCACGTGGAAAGGGACCCTTGGTCTCCCGCCTCAGCTGGAGAGGCGTTCCAATTGCCCTGCCAAGCCTCGAGGAGAATCCCGAGTTGTCCCTCGCAACTAGGCAGGAGTCCTGACGTGGCTGAACAAACACGTGGGTGGAAGGGCCATCCCCGTCGTAACTCGAGAATATACCCCAGGTTCCCGCCGCAACTCGAGAAAAACCATGAGACTTCCCCCTCGATGCGAGATGAGGCCCGATTCCACTGTACTGCATGCAGAGCAATTCCGTCTTGCACATCACATATGAAAGGAGCCTTGATTTCCTTCATGGCACTCCAGAGAAACCCCAAGAACACTGTTTCAAGGATAGAGGGATCCTGAGGTCACTGTAGCAACACGAAAGAACTCTGTGGACCAAAAATCAAGTCGAAAAGAGAGGTTAGTCCCTGGATTCGTCTCCAGAGGAATACCACCTTACCACAAGCACCTCAAGAGGAGGCTTCTCTCAGCTCTAGGTATGTGAGAGGGACCCTGAGTTTGCGGCCTCAAGTGGAATGGACACCGCGATGCCCTGACTCGAAATAAGGACGGATATCCCTGCAGTGACTGGAATGCAGGCTCGTCTTGCATCTCCCAAGACGAAAGGATGTCTGAATCCCCTGTGGAGACCACAGAGAAACACCTAGTTCCCCACCTCATCGCGACCCGATGCCTCACATCCTTTGAAAACTCCAGAGGTACGCGGAGATCAGTGCCTCCAAAGGAGACGATGCCTGACTCCTCGTGAAACTTGATAGGAGACCCAGGATTCCTGTGGCACGTGGAAAGGGACCCTTGGTCTCCCGCCTCAGCTGGAGAGGCGTCCCAATTGCCCTGCAAAGCCTCGAGGAGAATCCCGAGTTGTCCCTCGCAACTAGGCAGGAGTCCTGACGTCGCTGAAGAAACACGTGGGTGGAAGGGCCATCCCCGTCGTAACTCGAGAATATACCCCAGGTTCCCGCCGCAACTCGAGAAAAACCATGAGACTTCCCCCTCGCCGCGAGATGAGGCCCGATTCCCCTGCACTGCGTGCAGAGCAATTCCGTGTTGCACATCACACATGAAAGGAGCCTTGATTTCCTTGATGGTACTCCAGAGAAACCCCAAGAACACTGTTTCAAGGCTAGAGGGATCCTGAGGTCACTGTAGCAACACGAAAGAGCTCCGTGGGCCAAAAATCAACTCGAGATGAGAGGTTAGTCCCTGGCTTCGACTCCAGAGGAATACCACCTTACCACAAGCACCTCAAGAGGAGGCTTCTCTCAGCTCTAGGTATGTGAGAGGGACCCTGAGTTTGCGGCCTCAAGTGGAATGGACACCGCGATTCCCTGACTCGAAATAAGGCCGGATATCCCTGCAGTGACTTGAATGCAGGCTCGTCTTGCATCTCCCAAGAAGAAAGGATGTCTGAATCCCCTGTGGAGACCACAGAGAAACACCTAGTTCCCCACCTCATCGCGACCGGAGGCCTCACATCCTTTGAAAACTCCAGAGGTACGCGGAGATCAGTGCCTCCAAAGGAGACGATGCCTGACTCCTCGTGAAACTTGATAGGAGTCCCAGGATTCTTGTGGCACGTGGAAAGGGACCCTTGGTCTCCCGCCTCAGCTGGAGAGGCGTTCCAATTGCCGTGCCAAGCCTCGAGGAGAATCCCGAGTTGTCCCTCGCAACTAGGCAGGAGTCCTGACGTGGCTGAACAAACACGTGGGTGGAAGGGCCATCCCCGTCGTAACTCGAGAATATACCCCAGGTTCCCGCCGCAACTCGAGAAAAACCATGAGACTTCCCCCTCGATGCGAGATGAGGCCCGATTCCACTGTACTGCGTGCAGAGCAATTCCGTCTTGCACATCACATATGAAAGGAGCCTTGATTTCCTTCATGGCACTCCAGAGAAACCCCAAGAACACTGTTTCAAGGATAGAGGGATCCTGAAGTCACTGTAGCAACACGAAAGAACTCTGTGGACCAAAAATCAAGTCGAAAAGAGAGGTTAGTCCCTGGATTCGTCTCCAGAGGAATACCACCTTACCACAAGCACCTCAAGAGGAGGCTTCTCTCAGCTCTAGGTATGTGAGAGGGACCCTGAGTTCGCGGCCTCAAGTGGAATGGACACCGCGATGCCCTGACTCGAAATAAGGACGGATATCCCTGCAGTGACTGGAATGCAGGCTCGTCTTGCATCTCCCAAGACGAAAGGATGTCTGAATCCCCTGTGGAGACCACAGAGAAACACCTAGTTCCCCACCTCATCGCGACCCGATGCCTCACATCCTTTGAAAACTCCAGAGGTACGCGGAGATCAGCGCCTCCAAAGGAGACGATGCCTGACTCCTCGTGAAACTTGATAGGAGACCCAGGATTCCTGTGGCACGTGGAAAGGGACCCTTGGTCTCCCGTCTCAGCTGGAGAGGCGTCCCAATTGCCCTGCAAAGCCTCGAGGAGAATCCCGAGTTGTCCCTCGCAACTAGGCAGGAGTCCTGACGTCGCTGAAGAAACACGTGGGTGGAAGGGCCATCCCCGTCGTAACTCGAGAATATACCCCAGGTTCCCGCCGCAACTCGAGAAAAACCATGAGACTTCCCCCTCGCCGCGAGATGAGGCCCGATTCCCCTGCACTGCGTGCAGAGCAATTCCGTGTTGCACATCACACATGAAAGGAGCCTTGATTTCCTTGATGGCACTCCAGAGAAACCCCAAGAACACTGTTTCAAGGCTAGAGGGATCCTGAGGTCACTGTAGCAACACAAAAGAGCTCCGTGGGCCAAAAATCAACTCGAGATGAGAGGTTAGTCCCTGGCTTCGACTCCAGAGGAATACCACCTTACCACAAGCACCTCAAGAGGAGGCTTCTCTCAGCTCTAGGTATGTGAGAGGGACCCTGAGTTTGCGGCCTCAAGTGGAATGGACACCGCGATGCCCTGACTCGAAATAAGGCCGGATATCCCTGCAGTGACTTGAATGCAGGCTCGTCTTGCATCTCCCAAGAAGAAAGGATGTCTGAATCCCCTGTGGAGACCACAGAGAAACACCTAGTTCCCCACCTCATCGCGACGGGGGCCTCACATCCTTTGAAAACTCCAGAGGTACGCGGAGATCATTGCCTCCAAAGGAGATGATACCTGACTCCTCGTGAAACTTGATAGGAGTCCCAGGATTCTTGTGGCACGTGGAAAGGGACCCTTGGTCTCCCGCCTCAGCTGGAGAGGCGTTCCAATTGCCGTGCCAAGCCTCGAGGAGAATCCCGAGTTGTCCCTCGCAACTAGGCAGGAGTCCTGACGTGGCTGAACAAACACGTGGGTGGAAGGGCCATCCCCGTCGTAACTCGAGAATATACCCCAGGTTCCCGCCGCAACTCGAGAAAAACCATGAGACTTCCCCCTCGATGCGAGATGAGGCCCGATTCCCCTGTACTGCGTGCAGAGCAATTCCGTCTTGCACATCACACATGAAAGGAGCCTTGATTTCCTTGATGGCACTCCAGAGAAACCCCAAGAACACTGTTTCAAGGATAGAGGGATCCTGAGGTCACTGTAGCAACACGAAAGAACTCTGTGGACCAAAAATCAAGTCGAAAAGAGAGGTTAGTCCCTGGATTCGTCTCCAGAGGTATACCACCTTACCACAAGCACCTCAAGAGGAGGCTTCTCTCAGCTCTAGGTATGTGAGATTGACCCTGAGTTTGCGGCCTCAAGTGGAATGGACACCGCGATGCCCTGACTCGAAATAAGGCTGGATATCCCTGCAGTGACTTCAATGCAGGCTCGTCTTGCATTTCCCAGGACGAAAGGATGTCTGAATCCCCTGTGGATAGCACAGAGAAAGACTTAGTTCCCCACCTCATCGCGACCGGAGGCCTCACATCCTTTGAAAACTCCAGAGGTACGCGGAGATCAGTGCCTCCAAAGGAGACGATGCCTGACTCCTCGTGAAACTTGATAGGAGTCCCAGGATTCTTGTGGCACGTGGAAAGGGACCCTTGGTCTCCCGCCTCAGCTGGAGAGGCGTTCCAATTGCCCTGCCAAGCCTCGAGGAGAATCCCGAGTTGTCCCTCGCAACTAGGCAGGAGTCCTGACGTGGCTGAACAAACACGTGGGTGGAAGGGCCACCCCCGTCGTAACTCGAGAATATACCCCAGGTTCCCGCCGCAACTCGAGAAAAACCATGAGACTTCCCCCTCGATGCGAGATGAGGCCCGATTCCACTGTACTGCATGCAGAGCAATTCCGTCTTGCACATCACATATGAAAGGAGCCTTGATTTCCTTCATGGCACTCCAGAGAAACCCCAAGAACACTGTTTCAAGGATAGAGGGATCCTGAGGTCACTGTAGCAACACGAAAGAACTCTGTGGACCAAAAATCAAGTCGAAAAGAGAGGTTAGTCCCTGGATTCGTCTCCAGAGGAATACCACCTTACCACAAGCACCTCAAGAGGAGGCTTCTCTCAGCTCTAGGTATGTGAGAGGGACCCTGAGTTTGCGGCCTCAAGTGGAATGGACACCGCGATGCCCTGACTCGAAATAAGGACGGATATCCCTGCAGTGACTGGAATGCAGGCTCGTCTTGCATCTCCCAAGACGAAAGGATGTCTGAATCCCCTGTGGAGACCACAGAGAAACACCTAGTTCCCCACCTCATCGCGACCCGATGCCTCACATCCTTTGAAAACTCCAGAGGTACGCGGAGATCAGTGCCTCCAAAGGAGACGATGCCTGACTCCTCGTGAAACTTGATAGGAGACCCAGGATTCCTGTGGCACGTGGAAAGGGACCCTTGGTCTCCCGTCTCAGCTGGAGAGGCGTCCCAATTGCCCTGCAAAGCCTCGAGGAGAATCCCGAGTTGTCCCTCGCAACTAGGCAGGAGTCCTGACGTCGCTGAAGAAACACGTGGGTGGAAGGGCCATCCCCGTCGTAACTCGAGAATATACCCCAGGTTCCCGCCGCAACTCGAGAAAAACCATGAGACTTCCCCCTCGCCGCGAGATGAGGCCCGATTCCCCTGCACTGCGTGCAGAGCAATTCCGTGTTGCACATCACACATGAAAGGAGCCTTGATTTCCTTGATGGTACTCCAGAGAAACCCCAAGAACACTGTTTCAAGGCTAGAGGGATCCTGAGGTCACTGTAGCAACACGAAAGAGCTCCGTGGGCCAAAAATCAACTCGAGATGAGAGGTTAGTCCCTGGCTTCGACTCCAGAGGAATACCACCTTACCACAAGCACCTCAAGAGGAGGCTTCTCTCAGCTCTAGGTATGTGAGAGGGACCCTGAGTTTGCGGCCTCAAGTGGAATGGACACCGCGATTCCCTGACTCGAAATAAGGCCGGATATCCCTGCAGTGACTTGAATGCAGGCTCGTCTTGCATCTCCCAAGAAGAAAGGATGTCTGAATCCCCTGTGGAGACCACAGAGAAACACCTAGTTCCCCACCTCATCGCGACCGGAGGCCTCACATCCTTTGAAAACTCCAGAGGTACGCGGAGATCAGTGCCTCCAAAGGAGACGATGCCTGACTCCTCGTGAAACTTGATAGGAGTCCCAGGATTCTTGTGGCACGTGGAAAGGGACCCTTGGTCTCCCGCCTCAGCTGGAGAGGCGTTCCAATTGCCGTGCCAAGCCTCGAGGAGAATCCCGAGTTGTCCCTCGCAACTAGGCAGGAGTCCTGACGTGGCTGAACAAACACGTGGGTGGAAGGGCCATCCCCGTCGTAACTCGAGAATATACCCCAGGTTCCCGCCGCAACTCGAGAAAAACCATGAGACTTCCCCCTCGATGCGAGATGAGGCCCGATTCCACTGTACTGCGTGCAGAGCAATTCCGTCTTGCACATCACATATGAAAGGAGCCTTGATTTCCTTCATGGCACTCCAGAGAAACCCCAAGAACACTGTTTCAAGGATAGAGGGATCCTGAAGTCACTGTAGCAACACGAAAGAACTCTGTGGACCAAAAATCAAGTCGAAAAGAGAGGTTAGTCCCTGGATTCGTCTCCAGAGGAATACCACCTTACCACAAGCACCTCAAGAGGAGGCTTCTCTCAGCTCTAGGTATGTGAGAGGGACCCTGAGTTTGCGGCCTCAAGTGGAATGGACACCGCGATGCCCTGACTCGAAATAAGGACGGATATCCCTGCAGTGACTGGAATGCAGGCTCGTCTTGCATCTCCCAAGACGAAAGGATGTCTGAATCCCCTGTGGAGACCACAGAGAAACACCTAGTTCCCCACCTCATCGCGACCCGATGCCTCACATCCTTTGAAAACTCCAGAGGTACGCGGAGATCAGCGCCTCCAAAGGAGACGATGCCTGACTCCTCGTGAAACTTGATAGGAGACCCAGGATTCCTGTGGCACGTGGAAAGGGACCCTTGGTCTCCCGTCTCAGCTGGAGAGGCGTCCCAATTGCCCTGCAAAGCCTCGAGGAGAATCCCGAGTTGTCCCTCGCAACTAGGCAGGAGTCCTGACGTCGCTGAAGAAACACGTGGGTGGAAGGGCCATCCCCGTCGTAACTCGAGAATATACCCCAGGTTCCCGCCGCAACTCGAGAAAAACCATGAGACTTCCCCCTCGCCGCGAGATGAGGCCCGATTCCCCTGCACTGCGTGCAGAGCAATTCCGTGTTGCACATCACACATGAAAGGAGCCTTGATTTCCTTGATGGCACTCCAGAGAAACCCCAAGAACACTGTTTCAAGGCTAGAGGGATCCTGAGGTCACTGTAGCAACACAAAAGAGCTCCGTGGGCCAAAAATCAACTCGAGATGAGAGGTTAGTCCCTGGCTTCGACTCCAGAGGAATACCACCTTACCACAAGCACCTCAAGAGGAGGCTTCTCTCAGCTCTAGGTATGTGAGAGGGACCCTGAGTTTGCGGCCTCAAGTGGAATGGACACCGCGATGCCCTGACTCGAAATAAGGCCGGATATCCCTGCAGTGACTTGAATGCAGGCTCGTCTTGCATCTCCCAAGAAGAAAGGATGTCTGAATCCCCTGTGGAGACCACAGAGAAACACCTAGTTCCCCACCTCATCGCGACGGGGGCCTCACATCCTTTGAAAACTCCAGAGGTACGCGGAGATCATTGCCTCCAAAGGAGATGATACCTGACTCCTCGTGAAACTTGATAGGAGTCCCAGGATTCTTGTGGCACGTGGAAAGGGACCCTTGGTCTCCCGCCTCAGCTGGAGAGGCGTTCCAATTGCCGTGCCAAGCCTCGAGGAGAATCCCGAGTTGTCCCTCGCAACTAGGCAGGAGTCCTGACGTGGCTGAACAAACACGTGGGTGGAAGGGCCATCCCCGTCGTAACTCGAGAATATACCCCAGGTTCCCGCCGCAACTCGAGAAAAACCATGAGACTTCCCCCTCGATGCGAGATGAGGCCCGATTCCCCTGTACTGCGTGCAGAGCAATTCCGTCTTGCACATCACACATGAAAGGAGCCTTGATTTCCTTGATGGCACTCCAGAGAAACCCCAAGAACACTGTTTCAAGGATAGAGGGATCCTGAGGTCACTGTAGCAACACGAAAGAACTCTGTGGACCAAAAATCAAGTCGAAAAGAGAGGTTAGTCCCTGGATTCGTCTCCAGAGGTATACCACCTTACCACAAGCACCTCAAGAGGAGGCTTCTCTCAGCTCTAGGTATGTGAGATTGACCCTGAGTTTGCGGCCTCAAGTGGAATGGACACCGCGATGCCCTGACTCGAAATAAGGCTGGATATCCCTGCAGTGACTTCAATGCAGGCTCGTCTTGCATTTCCCAGGACGAAAGGATGTCTGAATCCCCTGTGGATAGCACAGAGAAAGACTTAGTTCCCCACCTCATCGCGACCGGAGGCCTCACATCCTTTGAAAACTCCAGAGGTACGCGGAGATCAGTGCCTCCAAAGGAGACGATGCCTGACTCCTCGTGAAACTTGATAGGAGTCCCAGGATTCTTGTGGCACGTGGAAAGGGACCCTTGGTCTCCCGCCTCAGCTGGAGAGGCGTTCCAATTGCCCTGCCAAGCCTCGAGGAGAATCCCGAGTTGTCCCTCGCAACTAGGCAGGAGTCCTGACGTCGCTGAAGAAACACGTGGGTGGAAGGGCCATCCCCGTCGTAACTCGAGAATATACCCCAGGTTCCCGCCGCAACTCGAGAAAAACCATGAGACTTCCCCCTCGCCGCGAGATGAGGCCCGATTCCCCTGCACTGCGTGCAGAGCAATTCCGTGTTGCACATCACACATGAAAGGAGCCTTGATTTCCTTGATGGCACTCCAGAGAAACCCCAAGAACACTGTTTCAAGGCTAGAGGGATCCTGAGGTCACTGTAGCAACACGAAAGAACTCTGTGGACCAAAAATCAACTCGAAAAGAGAGGTTAGTCCCTGGATTCGTCTCCAGAGGAATACCACCTTACCACAAGCACCTCAAGAGGAGGCTTCTCTCAGCTCTAGGTATGTGAGAGGGACCCTGAGTTTGCGGCCTCAAGTGGAATGGACACCGCGATGCCCTGACTCGAAATAAGGCCGGATATCCCTGCAGTGACTTCAATGCAGGCTCGTCTTGCATCTCCCAGGACGAAAGGATGTCTGAATCCCCTGTGGAAAGCACAGAGAAAGACTTCGTTCCCCACCTCATCGCGACCGATAGCCTCACATCCTTTGAAAACTCCAGAGGTACGCGGAGATCAGTGCCTCCAAAGGAGACGATGCCTGACTCCTCGTGAAACTTGATAGGAGTCCAAGGATTCCTGTGGCACTTGGAAAGGGACACTTGGTCTCCCGCCTCAGCTGGAGAGGCGTACCAATTGCCCTTCAAAGCCTCGAGGAGAATCCAGAGTTGTCCCTCGCAACTAGGCAGGAGTCCTGACGTCGCTGAAGAAACACGTGGGTGGAAGGGCCATCCCCGTCGTAACTCGAGAATATACCCCAGGTTCCCGCCGCAACTCGAGAAAAACCATGAGACTTCCCCCTCGATGCGAGATGAGGCCCGATTCCACTGTACTGCGTGCAGAGCAATTCCGTCTTGCACATCACATATGAAAGGAGCCTTGATTTCCTTCATGGCACTCCAGAGAAACCCCAAGAACAGTGTTTCAAGGATAGAGGGATCCTGAGGTCACTGTAGCAAGACGAAAGAACTCTGTGGACCAAAAATCAAGTCGAAAAGAGAGGTTAGTCCCTGGATTCGTCTCCAGAGGAATACCACCTTACCACAAGCACCTCAAGAGGAGGCTTCTCTCAGCTCTAGGTATGTGAGAGGGACCCTGAGTTTGCGGCCTCAAGTGGAATGGACACCGCGATGCCCTGACTCGAAATAAGGACGGATATCCCTGCAGTGACTGGAATGCAGGCTCGTCTTGCATCTCCCAAGACGAAAGGATGTCTGAATCCCCTGTGGAGACCACAGAGAAACACCTAGTTCCCCACCTCATCGCGACCCGATGCCTCACATCCTTTGAAAACTCCAGAGGTACGCGGAGATCAGCGCCTCCAAAGGAGACGATGCCTGACTCCTCGTGAAACTTGATAGGAGACCCAGGATTCCTGTGGCACGTGGAAAGGGACCCTTGGTCTCCCGTCTCAGCTGGAGAGGCGTCCCAATTGCCCTGCAAAGCCTCGAGGAGAATCCCGAGTTGTCCCTCGCAACTAGGCAGGAGTCCTGACGTGGCTGAACAAACACGTGGGTGGAAGGGCCATCCCCGTCGTAACTCGAGAATATACCCCAGGTTCCCGCCGCAACTCGAGAAAAACCATGAGACTTCCCCCTCGATGCGAGATGAGGCCCGATTCCCCTGTACTGCGTGCAGAGCAATTCCGTGTTGCACATCACACATGAAAGGAGCCTTGATTTCCTTGATGGCACTCCAGAGAAACCCCAAGAACACTGTTTCAAGGATAGAGGGATCCTGAGGTCACTGTAGCAACACGAAAGAACTCTGTGGACCAAAAATCAAGTCGAAAAGAGAGGTTAGTCCCTGGATTCGTCTCCAGAGGTATACCACTTTACCACAAGCACCTCAAGAGGAGGCTTCTCTCAGCTCTAGGTATGTGAGAGGGACCCTGAGTTTGCGGCCTCAAGTGGAATGGACACCGCGATGCCCTGACTCGAAATAAGGCTGGATATCCCTGCAGTGACTTCAATGCAGGCTCGTCTTGCATTTCCCAGGACGAAAGGATGTCTGAATCCCCTGTGGATAGCACAGAGAAAGACTTAGTTCCCCACCTCATCGCGACCGGAGGCCTCACATCCTTTGAAAACTCCAGAGGTACGCGGAGATCAGTGCCTCCAAAGGAGACGATGCCTGACTCCTCGTGAAACTTGATAGGAGTCCCAGGATTCCTGTGGCACTTGGAAAGGGACACTTGGTCTCCTGCCTCAGCTGGAGAGGCGTCCCAATTGCCCTGCCAAGCCTCGAGGAGAATCCAGAGTTGTCCCTCGCAACTAGACAGGAGTCCTGACGTCGCTGAAGAAACACGTGGGTGGAAGGGCCATCCCCGTCGTAACTCGAGAATATACCCCAGGTTCCCGCCGCAACTCGAGAAAAACCATGAGACTTCCCCCTAGCCGCGAGATGAGGCCCGATTCCCCTGCACTGTGTGCAGAGCAATTCCGTGTTGCACATCACACATGAAAGGAGCCTTGATTTCCTTGATGGCACTCCAGAGAAACCCCAAGAACACTGTTTCAAGAATAGAGGGATCCTGAGGTCACTGTAGCAACACGAAAGAACTCTGTGGACCAAAAATCAAGTCGAAAAGAGAGGATAGTCCCTGGATTCGTCTCCAGAGGAATACCACCTTACCACAAGCACCTCAAGAGGAGGCTTCTCTCAGCTCTAGGTATGTGAGAGGGACCCTGAGTTTGCGGCCTCAAGTGGAATGGACACCGCGATGCCCTGACTCGAAATAAGGCTGGATATCCCTGCAGTGACTTCAATGCAGGCTCGTCTTGCATTTCCCAGGACGAGAGGATGTCTGAATCCCCTGTGGATAGCACAGAGAAAGACTTAGTTCCCCACCTCATCGCGACCGATAGCCTCACATCCTTTGAAAACTCCAGAGGTACGCGGAGATCAGTGCCTCCAAAGGAGACGATGCCTGACTCCTCGTGAAACTTGATAGGAGTCCCAGGATTCCTGTGGCACTTGGAAAGGGACACTTGGTCTCCCGCCTCAGCTGGAGAGGCGTCCCAATTGCCCTGCCAAGCCTCGAGGAGAATCCAGAGTTGTCCCTCGCAACTAGGCAGGAGTCCTGACGTCGCTGAAGAAACACGTGGGTGGAAGGGCCATCCCCGTCGTAACTCGAGAATATACCCCAGGTTCCCGCCGCAACTCGAGAAAAACCAGGAGACTTCCCCCTCGCCGCGAGATGAGGCCCGATTCCCCTGCACTGCGTGCAGAGCAATTCCGTGTTGCACATCACACATGAAAGGAGCCTTGATTTCCTTGATGGCACTCCAGAGAAACCCCAAGAACACTGTTTCAAGGATAGAGGGATCCTGAGGTCACTGTAGCAACACGAAAGAGCTCCGTGGGCCAAAAATCAACTCGAGATGAGAGGTTAGTCCCTGGCTTCGACTCCAGAGGAATACCACCTTACCACAAGCACCTCAAGAGGAGGCTTCTCTCAGCTCTAGGTATGTGAGAGGGACCCTGAGTTTGCGGCCTCAAGTGGAATGGACACCGCGATGCCCTGACTCGAAATAAGGCCGGATATCCCTGCAGTGACTTGAATGCAGGCTCGTCTTGCATCTCCCAAGAAGAAAGGATGTCTGAATCCCCTGTGGAGACCACAGAGAAACACCTAGTTCCCCACCTCATCGCGACCGGAGGCCTCACATCCTTTGAAAACTCCAGAGGTACGCGGAGATCAGTGCCTCCAAAGGAGACGATGCCTGACTCCTCGTGAAACTTGATAGGAGTCCCAGGATTCTTGTGGCACGTGGAAAGGGACCCTTGGTCTCCCGCCTCAGCTGGAGAGGCGTTCCAATTGCCCTGCAAAGCCTCGAGGAGAATCCAGAGTTGTCCCTCGCAACTAGGCAGGAGTCCTGACGTCGCTGAAGAAACACGTGGGTGGAAGGGCCATCCCCGTCGTAACTCGAGAATATACCCCAGGTTCCCGCCGCAACTCGAGAAAAACCATGAGACTTCCCCCTCGCCGCGAGATGAGGCCCGATTCCCCTGCACTGCGTGCAGAGCAATTCCGTGTTGCACATCACACATGAAAGGAGCCTTGATTTCCTTGATGGCACTCCAGAGAAACCCCAAGAACACTGTTTCAAGGCTAGAGGGATCCTGAGGTCACTGTAGCAACACGAAAGAGCTCCGTGGGCCAAAAATCAACTCGAGATGAGAGGTTAGTCCCTGGCTTCGACTCCAGAGGAATACCACCTTACCACAAGCACCTCAAGAGGAGGCTTCTCTCAGCTCTAGGTATGTGAGAGGGACCCTGAGTTTGCGGCCTCAAGTGGAATGGACACCGCGATGCCCTGACTCGAAATAAGGCCGGATATCCCTGCAGTGACTTGAATGCAGGCTCGTCTTGCATCTCCCAAGAAGAAAGGATGTCTGAATCCCCTGTGGAGACCACAGAGAAACACCTAGTTCCCCACCTCATCGCGACCGGTGGCCTCACATCCTTTGAAAACTCCAGAGGTACGCCGAGATCAGTGCCTCCAAAGGAGACGATGCCTGACTCTGCGTGAAACGTGATAGGAGTCCCAGGATTCCTGTGGCACGTGGAAAGGGACCCTTGGTCTCCCGCCTCAGCTGGAGAGGCGTTCCAATTGCCGTGCCAAGCCTCGAGGAGAATCCCGAGTTGTCCCTCGCAACTAGGCAGGAGTCCTGACGTGGCTGAACAAACACGTGGGTGGAAGGGCCATCCCCGTCGTAACTCGAGAATATACCCCAGGTTCCCGCCGCAACTCGAGAAAAACCATGAGACTTCCCCCTCGATGCGAGATGAGGCCCGATTCCACTGTACTGCGTGCAGAGCAATTCCGTCTTGCACATCACATATGAAAGGAGCCTTGATTTCCTTCATGGCACTCCAGAGAAACCCCAAGAACACTGTTTCAAGGATAGAGGGATCCTGAGGTCACTGTACCAACACGAAAGAACTCTGTGGACCAAAAATCAAGTCGAAAAGAGAGATTAGTCCCTGGATTCGTCTCCAGAGGAATACCACCTTACCACAAGCACCTCAAGAGGAGGCTTCTCTCAGCTCTAGGTATGTGAGAGGGACCCTGAGTTTGCGGCCTCAAGTGGAATGGACACCGCGATGCCCTGACTCGAAATAAGGAAGGATATCCCTGCAGTGACTGGAATGCAGGCTCGTCTTGCATCTCCCAAGACGAAAGGATGTCTGAATAACCTGTGGAGACCACAGAGAAACACCTAGTTCCCCACCTCATCGCGACCCGATGCCTCACATCCTTTGAAAACTCCAGAGGTACGCCGAGATCAGTGCCTCCAAAGGAGACGATGCCTGACTCCTCGTGAAACTTGATAGGAGACCCAGGATTCCTGTGGCACGTGGAAAGGGACCCTTGGTCTCCCGTCTCAGCTGGAGAGGCGTCCCAATTGCCCTGCAAAGCCTCGAGGAGAATCCCGAGTTGTCCCTCGCAACTAGGCAGGAGTCCTGACGTCGCTGAAGAAACACGTGGGTGGAAGGGCCATCCCCGTCGTAACTCGAGAATATACCCCAGGTTCCCGCCGCAACTCGAGAAAAACCATGAGACTTCCCCCTCGCCGCGAGATGAGGCCCGATTCCCCTGCACTGCGTGCAGAGCAATTCCGTGTTGCACATCACACATGAAAGGAGCCTTGATTTCCTTCATGGCACTCCAGAGAAACCCCAAGAACACTGTTTCAAGGCTAGAGGGATCCTGAGGTCACTGTAGCAACACGAAAGAGCTCCGTGGGCCAAAAATCAACTCGAGATGAGAGGTTAGTCCCTGGCTTCGACTCCAGAGGAATACCACCTTACCACAAGCACCTCAAGAGGAGGCTTCTCTCAGCTCTAGGTATGTGAGAGGGACCCTGAGTTTGCGGCCTCAAGTGGAATGGACACCGCGATGCCCTGACTCGAAATAAGGCCGGATATCCCTGCAGTGACTTGAATGCAGGCTCGTCTTGCATCTCCCAAGAAGAAAGGATGTCTGAATCCCCTGTGGAGACCACAGAGAAACACCTAGTTCCCCACCTCATCGCGACCGGAGGCCTCACATCCTTTGAAAACTCCAGAGGTACGCGGAGATCAGTGCCTCCAAAGGAGACGATGCCTGACTCCTCGTGAAACTTGATAGGAGTCCCAGGATTCTTGTGGCACGTGGAAAGGGACCCTTGGTCTCCCGCCTCAGCTGGAGAGGCCTTCCAATTGCCGTGCCAAGCCTCGAGGAGAATCCCGAGTTGTCCCTCGCAACTAGGCAGGAGTCCTGACGTGGCTGAACAAACACGTGGGTGGAAGGGCCATCCCCGTCGTAACTCGAGAATATACCCCAGGTTCCCGCCGCAACTCGAGAAAAACCATGAGACTTCCCCCTCGATGCGAGATGAGGCCCGATTCCACTGTACTGCGTGCAGAGCAGTTCCGTCTTGCACATCACATATGAAAGGAGCCTTGATTTCCTTCATGGCACTCCAGAGAAACCCCAAGAACACTGTTTCAAGGCTAGAGGGATCCTGAGGTCACTGTAGCAACACGAAAGAACTCTGTGGACCAAAAATCAAGTCGAAAAGAGAGGTTAGTCCCTGGATTCGTCTCCAGAGGAATACCACCTTACCACAAGCACCTCAAGAGGAGGCTTCTCTCAGCTCTAGGTATGTGAGAGGGACCCTGAGTTTGCGGCCTCAAGTGGAATGGACACCGCGATGCCCTGACTCGAAATAGGGCTGGATATCCCTGCAGTGACTTCAATGCAGGCTCGTCTTGCATTTCCCAGGACGAAAGGATGTCTGAATCCCCTGTGGATAGCACAGAGAAAGACTTAGTTCCCCACCTCATCGCGACCGATAGCCTCACATCCTTTGAAAACTCCAGAGGTACGCGGAGATCAGTGCCTCCAAAGGAGACGATGCCTGACTCCTCGTGAAACTTGATAGGAGTCCCAGGATTCCTGTGGCACTTGGAAAGGGACCCTTGGTCTCCCGTCTCAGCTGGAGAGGCGTCCCAATTGCCCTGCCAAGCCTCGAGGAGAATCCCGAGTTGTCCCTCGCAACTAGGCAGGAGTCCTGACGTCTCTGAAGAAACACGTGGGTGGAAGGGCCATCCCCGTCGTAACTCGAGAATATACCCCAGGTTCCCGCCGCAACTCGAGAAAAACCATGAGACTTCCCCCTCGCCGCGAGATGAGGCCCGATTCCCCTGCACTGCGTGCAGAGCAATTCCGTGTTGCACATCACACATGAAAGGAGCCTTGATTTCCTTGATGGCACTCCAGAGAAACCCCAAGAACACTGTTTCAAGGCTAGAGGGATCCTGAGGTCACTGTAGCAACACGAAAGAGCTCCGTGGGCCAAAAATCAACTCGAGATGAGAGGTTAGTCCCTGGCTTCGACTCCAGAGGAATACCACCTTACCACAAGCACCTCAAGAGGAGGCTTCTCTCAGCTCTAGGTATGTGAGAGGGACCCTGAGTTTGCGGTCTCAAGTGGAATGGACACCGCGATGCCCTGACTCGAAATAAGGCCGGATATCCCTGCAGTGACTTGAATGCAGGCTCGTCTTGCATCTCCCAAGAAGAAAGGATGTCTGAATCCCCTGTGGAGACCACAGAGAAACACCTAGTTCCCCACCTCATCGCGACCGGAGGCCTCACATCCTTTGAAAACTCCAGAGGTACGCGGAGATCAGTGCCTCCAAAGGAGACGATGCCTGACTCCTCGTGAAACTTGATAGGAGTCCCAGGATTCTTGTGGCACGTGGAAAGGGACCCTTGGTCTCCCGCCTCAGCTGGAGAGGCGTTCCAATTGCCGTGCCAAGCCTCGAGGAGAATCCCGAGTTGTCCCTCGCAACTAGGCAGGAGTCCTGACGTGGCTGAACAAACACGTGGGTGGAAGGGCCATCCCCGTCGTAACTCGAGAATATACCCCAGGTTCCCGCCGCAACTCGAGAAAAACCATGAGACTTCCCCCTCGATGCGAGATGAGGCCCGATTCCACTGTACTGCGTGCAGAGCAATTCCGTCTTGCACATCACACATGAAAGGAGCCTTGATTTCCTTCATGGCACTCCAGAGAAACCCCAAGAACACTGTTTCAAGGATAGAGGGATCCTGAGGTCACTGTAGCAACACGAAAGAACTCTGTGGACCAAAAATCAACTCGAAAAGAGAGGTTAGTCCCTGGATTCGTCTCCAGAGGAATACCACCTTACCACAAGCACCTCAAGAGGAGGCTTCTCTCAGCTCTAGGTATGTGAGAGGGACCCTGAGTTTGCGGCCTCAAGTGGAATGGACACCGCGATGCCCTGACTCGAAATAAGGACGGATATCCCTGCAGTGACTGGAATGCAGGCTCGTCTTGCATCTCCCAAGACGAAAGGATGTCTGAATCCCCTGTGGAGACCACAGAGAAAGACCTAGTTCCCCACCTCATCGCGACCCGATGCCTCACATCCTTTGAAAACTCCAGAGGTACGCGGAGATCAGCGCCTCCAAAGGAGACGATGCCTGACTCCTCGTGAAAGTTGATAGGAGACCCAGGATTCCTGTGGCACGTGGAAAGGGACCCTTGGTCTCCCGTCTCAGCTGGAGAGGCGTCCCAATTGCCCTGCAAAGCCTCGAGGAGAATCCCGAGTTGTCCCTCGCAACTAGGCAGGAGTCCTGACGTCGCTGAAGAAACACGTGGGTGGAAGGGCCATCCCCGTCGTAACTCGAGAATATACCCCAGGTTCCCGCCGCAACTCGAGAAAAACCATGAGACTTCCCCCTCGCCGCGAGATGAGGCCCGATTCCCCTGCACTGCGTGCAGAGCAATTCCGTGTTGCACATCACACATGAAAGGAGCCTTGATTTCCTTGATGGCACTCCAGAGAAACCCCAAGAACACTGTTTCAAGGCTAGAGGGATCCTGAGGTCACTGTAGCAACACGAAAGAGCTCCGTGGGCCAAAAATCAACTCGAGATGAGAGGTTAGTCCCTGGCTTCGACTCCAGAGGAATACCACCTTACCACAAGCACCTCAAGAGGAGGCTTCTCTCAGCTCTAGGTATGTGAGAGGGACCCTGAGTTTGCGGCCTCAAGTGGAATGGACACCGCGATGCCCTGACTCGAAATAAGGCCGGATATCCCTGCAGTGACTTGAATGCAGGCTCGTCTTGCATCTCCCAAGAAGAAAGGATGTCTGAATCCCCTGTGGAGACCACAGAGAAACACCTAGTTCCCCACCTCATCGCGACCGGAGGCCTCACATCCTTTGAAAACTCCAGAGGTACGCGGAGATCAGTGCCTCCAAAGGAGACGATGCCTGACTCCTCGTGAAACTTGATAGGAGTCCCAGGATTCTTGTGGCACGTGGAAAGGGACCCTTGGTCTCCCGCCTCAGCTGGAGAGGCGTTCCAATTGCCGTGCCAAGCCTCGAGGAGAATCCCGAGTTGTCCCTCGCAACTAGGCAGGAGTCCTGACGTCGCTGAAGAAACACGTGGGTGGAAGGGCCATCCCCGTCGTAACTCGAGAATATACCCCAGGTTCCCGCCGCAACTCGAGAAAAACCATGAGACTTCCCCCTCGATGCGAGATGAGGCCCGATTCCCCTGTACTGCGTGCAGAGCAATTCCGTCTTGCACATCACACATGAAAGGAGCCTTGATTTCCTTCATGGCACTCCAGAGAAACCCCAAGAACACTGTTTCAAGGCTAGAGGGATCCTGAGGTCACTGTAGCAACACGAAAGAACTCTGTGGACCAAAAATCAAGTCGAAAAGAGAGGTTAGTCCCTGGATTCGTCTCCAGAGGTATACCACCTTACCACAAGCACCTCAAGAGGAGGCTTCTCTCAGCTCTAGGTATGTGAGAGGGACCCTGAGTTTGCGGCCTCAAGTGGAATGGACACCGCGATGCCCTGACTCGAAATAAGGCTGGATATCCCTGCAGTGACTTCAATGCAGGCTCGTCTTGCATTTCCCAGGACGAAAGGATGTCTGAATCCCCTGTGGATAGCACAGAGAAAGACTTAGTTCCCCACCTCATCGCGACCGATAGCCTCACATCCTTTGAAAACTCCAGAGGTACGCGGAGATCAGTGCCTCCAAAGGAGACGATGCCTGACTCCTCGTGAAACTTGATAGGAGTCCCAGGATTCCTGTGGCACTTGGAAAGGGACACTTGGTCTCCCGCCTCAGCTGGAGAGGCGTCCCAATTGCCCTGCCAAGCCTCGAGGAGAATCCAGAGTTGTCCCTCGCAACTAGGCAGGAGTCCTGACGTCGCTGAAGAAACACGTGGGTGGAAGGGCCATCCCCGTCGTAACTCGAGAATATACCCCAGGTTCCCGCCGCAACTCGAGAAAAACCATGAGACTTCCCACTCGCCGCGAGATGAGGCCCGATTCCCCTGCACTGCGTGCAGAGCAATTCCGTGTTGCACATCACACATGAAAGGAGCCTTGATTTCCTTGATGGCACTCCAGAGAAACCCCAAGAACACTGTTTCAAGGCTAGAGGGATCCTGAGGTCACTGTAGCAACACGAAAGAGCTCCGTGGGCCAAAAATCAACTCGAGATGAGAGGTTAGTCCCTGGCTTCGACTCCAGAGGAATACCACCTTACCACAAGCACCTCAAGAGGAGGCTTCTCTCAGCTCTAGGTATGTGAGAGGGACCCTGAGTTTGCGGCCTCAAGTGGAATGGACACCGCGATGCCCTGACTCGAAATAAGGCCGGATATCCCTGCAGTGACTTGAATGCAGGCTCGTCTTGCATCTCCCAAGAAGAAAGGATGTCTGAATCCCCTGTGGAGACCACAGAGAAACACCTAGTTCCCCACCTCATCGCGACCGGAGGCCTCACATCCTTTGAAAACTCCAGAGGTACGCGGAGATCAGTGCCTCCAAAGGAGACGATGCCTGACTCCTCGTGAAACTTGATAGGAGTCCCAGGATTCTTGTGGCACGTGGAAAGGGACCCTTGGTCTCCCGCCTCAGCTGGAGAGGCGTTCCAATTGCCGTGCCAAGCCTCGAGGAGAATCCCGAGTTGTCCCTCGCAACTAGGCAGGAGTCCTGACGTCGCTGAAGAAACACGTGGGTGGAAGGGCCATCCCCGTCGTAACTCGAGAATATACCCCAGGTTCCCGCCGCAACTCGAGAAAAACCATGAGACTTCCCCCTCGATGCGAGATGAGGCCCGATTCCCCTGTACTGCGTGCAGAGCAATTCCGTCTTGCACATCACACATGAAAGGAGCCTTGATTTCCTTCATGGCACTCCAGAGAAACCCCAAGAACACTGTTTCAAGGCTAGAGGGATCCTGAGGTCACTGTAGCAACACGAAAGAACTCTGTGGACCAAAAATCAAGTCGAAAAGAGAGGTTAGTCCCTGGATTCGTCTCCAGAGGTATACCACCTTACCACAAGCACCTCAAGAGGAGGCTTCTCTCAGCTCTAGGTATGTGAGAGGGACCCTGAGTTTGCGGCCTCAAGTGGAATGGACACCGCGATGCCCTGACTCGAAATAAGGCTGGATATCCCTGCAGTGACTTCAATGCAGGCTCGTCTTGCATTTCCCAGGACGAAAGGATGTCTGAATCCCCTGTGGATAGCACAGAGAAAGACTTAGTTCCCCACCTCATCGCGACCGATAGCCTCACATCCTTTGAAAACTCCAGAGGTACGCGGAGATCAGTGCCTCCAAAGGAGACGATGCCTGACTCCTCGTGAAACTTGATAGGAGTCCCAGGATTCCTGTGGCACTTGGAAAGGGACACTCGGTCTCCCGCCTCAGCTGGAGAGGCGTCCCAATTGCCCTGCCAAGCCTCGAGGAGAATCCAGAGTTGTCCCTCGCAACTAGGCAGGAGTCCTGACGTCGCTGAAGAAACACGTGGGTGGAAGGGCCATCCCCGTCGTAACTCGAGAATATACCCCAGGTTCCCGCCGCAACTCGAGAAAAACCATGAGACTTCCCACTCGCCGCGAGATGAGGCCCGATTCCCCTGCACTGCGTGCAGAGCAATTCCGTGTTGCACATCACACATGAAAGGAGCCTTGATTTACTTGATGGCACTCCAGAGAAACCCCAAGAACACTGTTTCAAGGCTAGAGGGATCCTGAGGTCACTGTAGCAACACGAAAGAGCTCCGTGGGCCAAAAATCAACTCGAGATGAGAGGTTAGTCCCTGGCTTCGACTCCAGAGGAATACCACCTTACCACAAGCACCTCAAGAGGAGGCTTCTCTCAGCTCTAGGTATGTGAGAGGGACCCTGAGTTTGCGGCCTCAAGTGGAATGGACACCGCGATGCCCTGACTCGAAATAAGGCCGGATATCCCTGCAGTGACTTGAATGCAGGCTCGTCTTGCATCTCCCAAGAAGAAAGGATGTCTGAATCCCCTGTGGAGACCACAGAGAAACACCTAGTTCCCCACCTCATCGCGACCGGAGGCCTCAAATCCTTTGAAAACTCCAGAGGTACGCGGAGATCAGTGTCTCCAAAGGAGACGATGCCTGACTCCTCGAGATACTTGATAGGAGTCCCAGGATTCTTGTGGCACGTGGAAAGGGACCCTTGGTCTCCCGCCTCAGCTGGAGAGGCGTTCCAATTGCCGTGCCAGGCCTCGAGGAGAATCCCGAGTTGTCCCTCGCAACTAGGCAGGAGTCCTGACGTGGCTGAACAAACACGTGGGTGGAAGGGCCATCCCCGTCGTAACTCGAGAATATACCCCAGGTTCCCGCCGCAACTCGAGAAAAACCATGAGACTTCCCCCTCGATGCGAGATGAGGCCCGATTCCCCTGTACTGCGTGCAGAGCAATTCCGTCTTGCACATCACATATGAAAGGAGCCTTGATTTCCTTCATGGCACTCCAGAGAAACCCCAAGAACACTGTTTCAAGGATAGAGGGATCCTGAGGTCACTGTAGCAACACGAAAGAACTCTGTGGACCAAAAATCAAGTCGAAAAGAGAGGTTAGTCCCTGGATTCGTCTCCAGAGGAATACCACCTTACCACAAGCACCTCAAGAGGAGGCTTCTCTCAGCTCTAGGTATGTGAGAGGGACCCTGAGTTTGCGGCCTCAAGTGGAATGGACACCGCGATGCCCTGACTCGAAATAAGGACGGATATCCCTGCAGTGACTGGAATGCAGGCTCGTCTTGCATCTCCCAAGACGAAAGGATGTCTGAATCCCCTGTGGAGACCACAGAGAAACACCTAGTTCCCCACCTCATCGCGACCCGATGCCTCACATCCTTTGAAAACTCCAGAGGTACGCGGAGATCAGCGCCTCCAAAGGAGACGATGCCTGACTCCTCGTGAAACTTGATAGGAGACCCAGGATTCCTGTGGCACGTGGAAAGGGACCCTTGGTCTCCCGTCTCAGCTGGAGAGGCGTCCCAATTGCCCTGCAAAGCCTCGAGGAGAATCCCGAGTTGTCCCTCGCAACTAGGCAGGAGTCCTGACGTCGCTGAAGAAACACGTGGGTGGAAGGGCCATCCCCGTCGTAACTCGAGAATATACCCCAGGTTCCCGCCGCAACTCGAGAAAAACCATGAGACTTCCCCCTCGCCGCGAGATGAGGCCCGATTCCCCTGCACTGCGTGCAGAGCAATTCCGTGTTGCACATCACACATGAAAGGAGCCTTGATTTCCTTGATGGCACTCCAGAGAAACCCCAAGAACACTGTTTCAAGGCTAGAGGGATCCTGAGGTCACTGTAGCAACACGAAAGAGCTCCGTGGGCCAAAAATCAACTCGAGATGAGAGGTTAGTCCCTGGCTTCGACTCCAGAGGAATACCACCTTACCACAAGCACCTCAAGAGGAGGCTTCTCTCAGCTCTAGGTATGTGAGAGGGACCCTGAGTTTGCGGCCTCAAGTGGAATGGACACCGCGATGCCCTGACTCGAAATAAGGCCGGATATCCCTGCAGTGACTTGAATGCAGGCTCGTCTTGCATCTCCCAAGAAGAAAGGATGTCTGAATCCTCTGTGGAGACCACAGAGAAACACCTAGTTCCCCACCTCATCGCGACCGGAGGCCTCACATCCTTTGAAAACTCCAGAGGTACGCGGAGATCAGTGCCTCCAAAGGAGACGATGCCTGACTCCTCGTGAAACTTGATAGGAGTCCCAGGATTCTTGTGGCACGTGGAAAGGGACCCTTGGTCTCCCGCCTCAGCTGGAGAGGCGTTCCAATTGCCGTGCCAAGCCTCGAGGAGAATCCCGAGTTGTCCCTCGGAACTAGGCAGGAGTCCTGACGTGGCTGAACAAACACGTGGGTGGAAGGGCCATCCCCGTCGTAACTCGAGAATATACCCCAGGTTCCCGCCGCAACTCGAGAAAAACCATGAGACTTCCCCCTCGATGCGAGATGAGGCCCGATTCCACTGTACTGCGTGCAGAGCAATTCCGTCTTGCACATCACATATGAAAGGAGCCTTGATTTCCTTCATGGCACTCCAGAGAAACCCCAAGAACACTGTTTCAAGGATAGAGGGATCCTGAGGTCACTGTAGCAACACGAAAGAACTCTGTGGACCAAAAATCAAGTCGAAAAGAGAGGTTAGTCCCTGGATTCGTCTCCAGAGGAATACCACCTTACCACAAGCACCTCAAGAGGAGGCTTCTCTCAGCTCTAGGTATGTGAGAGGGACCCTGAGTTTGCGGCCTCAAGTGGAATGGACACCGCGATGCCCTGACTCGAAATAAGGACGGATATCCCTGCAGTGACTGGAATGCAGGCTCGTCTTGCATCTCCCAAGACGAAAGGATGTCTGAATCCCCTGTGGAGACCACAGAGAAAGACCTAGTTCCCCACCTCATCGCGAGCCGATGCCTCACATCCTTTGAAAACTCCAGAGGTACGCGGAGATCAGCGCCTCCAAAGGAGACGATGCCTGACTCCTCGTGAAACTTGATAGGAGACCCAGGATTCCTGTGGCACGTGGAAAGGGACCCTTGGTCTCCCGCCTCAGCTGGAGAGGCGTCCCAATTGCCCTGCAAAGCCTCGAGGAGAATCCCGAGTTGTCCCTCGCAACTAGGCAGGAGTCCTGACGTCGCTGAAGAAACACGTGGGTGGAAAGGCCATCCCCGTCGTAACTCGAGAATATACCCCAGGTTCCCGCCGCAACTCGAGAAAAACCATGAGACTTCCCCCTCGCCGCGAGATGAGGCCCGATTCCCCTGCACTGCGTGCAGAGCAATTCCGTGTTGCACATCACACATGAAAGGAGCCTTGATTTCCTTGATGGCACTCCAGAGAAACCCCAAGAACACTGTTTCAAGGCTAGAGGGATCCTGAGGTCACTGTAGCAACACGAAAGAGCTCCGTGGGCCAAAAATCAACTCGAGATGAGAGGTTAGTCCCTGGCTTCGACTCCAGAGGAATACCACCTTACCACAAGCACCTCAAGAGGAGGCTTCTCTCAGCTCTAGGTATGTGAGAGGGACCCTGAGTTTGCGGCCTCAAGTGGAATGGACACCGCGATGCCCTGACTCGAAATAAGGCCGGATATCCCTGCAGTGACTTGAATGCAGGCTCGTCTTGCATCTCCCAAGAAGAAAGGATGTCTGAATCCCCTGTGGAGACCACAGAGAAACACCTAGTTCCCCACCTCATCGCGACGGGGGCCTCACATCCTTTGAAAACTCCAGAGGTACGCGGAGATCAGTGCCTCCAAAGGAGATGATACCTGACTCCTCGTGAAACTTGATAGGAGTCCCAGGATTCTTGTGGCACGTGGAAAGGGACCCTTGGTCTCCCGCCTCAGCTGGAGAGGCGTTCCAATTGCCGTGCCAAGCCTCGAGGAGAATCCCGTGTTGTCCCTTCCAACTAGGCAGGAGTCCTGACGTGGCTGAACAAACACGTGGGTGGAAGGGCCATCCCCGTCGTAACTCGAGAATATACCCCAGGTTCCCGCCGCAACTCGAGAAAAACCATGAGACTTCCCCCTCGATGTGAGATGAGGCCCGATTCCCCTGTACGGCGTGCAGAGCAATTCCGTCTTGCACATCACACATGAAAGGAGCCTTGATTTCCTTGATGGCACTCCAGAGAAACCCCAAGAACACTGTTTCAAGGATAGAGGGATCCTGAGGTCACTGTAGCAACACGAAAGAACTCTGTGGACCAAAAATCAAGTCGAAAAGAGAGGTTAGTCCCTGGATTCGTCTCCAGAGGTATACCACCTTACCACAAGCACCTCAAGAGGAGGCTTCTCTCAGCTCTAGGTATGTGAGATTGACCCTGAGTTTGCGGCCT
The DNA here is from genome assembly GCF_910594005.1 of Cervus elaphus. Taxonomy (NCBI): domain Eukaryota; kingdom Metazoa; phylum Chordata; class Mammalia; order Artiodactyla; family Cervidae; genus Cervus; species Cervus elaphus. The sequence continues at coordinate 1,297,370 of NW_025316687.1, read as the reverse complement.
CAAGTGGAATGGACACCGCGATGCCCTGACTCGAAATAAGGCTGGATATCCCTGCAGTGACTTCAATGCAGGCTCGTCTTGCATTTCCCAGGACGAAAGGATGTCTGAATCCCCTGTGGATAGCACAGAGAAAGACTTAGTTCCCCACCTCATCGCGACCGATAGCCTCACATCCTTTGAAAACTCCAGAGGTACGCGGAGATCAGTGCCTCCAAAGGAGACGATGCCTGACTCCTCGTGAAACTTGATAGGAGTCCCAGGATTCCTGTGGCACTTGGAAAGGGACACTTGGTCTCCCGCCTCAGCTGGAGAGGCGTCCCAATTGCCCTGCCAAGCCTCGAGGAGAATCCAGAGTTGTCCCTCGCAACTAGGCAGGAGTCCTGACGTCGCTGAAGAAACACGCGGGTGGAAGGGCCATCCCGGTCGTATCTCGAGAATATACCCCAGGTTCCCGCCGCAACTCGAGAAAAACCATGAGACTTCCCCCTCGCCGCGAGATGAGGCCCGATTCCCCTGCATTGCGTGCAGAGCAATTCCGTGTTGCACATCACACATGAAAGGAGCCTTGATTTCCTTGATGGCACTCCAGAGAAACCCCAAGAACACTGTTTCAAGGCTAGAGGGATCCTGAGGTCACTGTAGCAACACGAAAGAGCTCCGTGGGCCAAAAATCAACTCGAGATGAGAGGTTAGTCCCTGGCTTCGACTCCAGAGGAATACCACCTTACCACAAGCACCTCAAGAGGAGGCTTCTCTCAGCTCTAGGTATGTGAGAGGGACCCTGAGTTTGCGGCCTCAAGTGGAATGGACACCGCGATGCCCTGACTCGAAATAAGGACGGATATCCCTGCAGTGACTGGAATGCAGGCTCGTCTTGCATCTCCCAAGAAGAAAGGATGTCTGAATCCCCTGTGGAGACCACAGAGAAACACCTAGTTCCCCACATCATCGCGACCGGAGGCCTCACATCCTTTGAAAACTCCAGAGGTACGCGGAGATCAGTGCCTCCAAAGGAGACGATGCCTGACTCCTCGTGAAACTTGATAGGAGTCCCAGGATTCTTGTGGCACGTGGAAAGGGACCCTTGGTCTCCCGCCTCAGCTGGAGAGGCGTTCCAATTGCCGTGCCAAGCCTCGAGGAGAATCCCGAGTTGTCCCTCGCAACTAGGCAGGAGTCCTGACGTGGCTGAACAAACACGTGGGTGGAAGGGCCATCCCCGTCGTAACTCGAGAATATACCCCAGGTTCCCGCCGCAACTCGAGAAAAACCATGAGACTTCCCCCTCGATGCGAGATGAGGCCCGATTCCACTGTACTGCGTGCAGAGCAATTCCGTCTTGCACATCACATATGAAAGGAGCCTTGATTTCCTTCATGGCACTCCAGAGAAACCCCAAGAACACTGTTTCAAGGCTAGAGGGATCCTGAGGTCCCTGTAGCAACACGAAAGAGCTCCGTGGACCAAAAATCAACTCGAGATGAGAGGTTAGTCCCTGGCTTCGACTACAGAGGAATACCACCTTACCATAAGCACCTCAACAGGAGGCTTCTCTCAGCTCTAGGTATGTGAGAGGGACCCTGAGTTTGCGGCCTCAAGTGGAATGGACACCGCGATGACCTGACTCGAAATAAGGCTGGATATCCCTGCAGTGACTGGAATGCAGGCTCGTCTTGCATCTCCCAAGACGAAAGGGTGTCTGAATCCCCTGTGGAGACCACAGAGAAAGACCTAGTTCCCCACCTCATTGCGACAGGAGGCCTCAAATCCTTTGAAAACTCCAGAGGTATGCGGAGATCAGTGCCTCCAAAGGAAACGATGCCTGACTCCTCGTGAAACTTGATAGGAGACCCAGGATTCCTGTGGCACGTGGAAAGGGACCCTTGGTCTCCCGTCTCAGCTGGAGAGGCATCCCAATTGCCCTGCAAAGCCTCGAGGAGAATCCCGAGTTGTCCCTCGCAACTAGGCAGGAGTCCTGACGTCGCTGAAGAAACACGTGGGTGGAAGGGCCATCCCCGTCGTAACTCGAGAATATACCCCAGGTTCCCGCCGCAACTCGAGAAAAACCATGAGACTTCCCCCTCACCGCGAGATGAGGCCCGATTCCCCTGCACTGCGTGCAGAGCAATTCCGTGTGGCACATCACACATGAAAGGAGCCTTGATTTCCTTGATGGCACTCCAGAGAAACCCCAAGAACACTGTTTCAAGGCTAGAGGGATCCTGAGGTCACTGTAGCAACACGAAAGAGCTCCGTGGGCCAAAAATCAACTCGAGATGAGAGGTTAGTCCCTGGCTTCGACTCCAGAGGAATACCACCTTACCACAAGCACCTCAAGAGGAGGCTTCTCTCAGCTCTAGGTATGTGAGAGGGACCCTGAGTTTGCGGCCTCAAGTGGAATGGACACCGCGATGCCCTGACTCGAAATAAGGCCGGATATCCCTGCAGTGACTTGAATGCAGGCTCGTCTTGCATCTCCCAAGAAGAAAGGATGTCTGAATCCCCTGTGGAGACCACAGAGAAACACCTAGTTCCCCACCTCATCGCGACGGGGGCCTCACATCCTTTGAAAACTCCAGAGGTACGCGGAGATCAGTGCCTCCAAAGGAGATGATACCTGACTCCTCGTGAAACTTGATAGGAGTCCCAGGATTCTTGTGGCACGTGGAAAGGGACCCTTGGTCTCCCGCCTCAGCTGGAGAGGCGTTCCAATTGCCGTGCCAAGCCTCGAGGAGAATCCCGAGTTGTCCCTCGCAACTAGGCAGGAGTCCTGACGTGGCTGAACAAACACGTGGGTGGAAGGGCCATCCCCGTCGTAACTCGAGAATATACCCCAGGTTCCCGCCGCAACTCGAGAAAAACCATGAGACTTCCCCCTCGATGCGAGATGAGGCCCGATTCCCCTGTACTGCGTGCAGAGCAATTCCGTTTTGCACATCACACATGAAAGGAGCCTTGATTTCCTTCATGGTACTCCAGAGAAACCCCAAGAACACTGTTTCAAGGATAGAGGGATCCTGAGGTCACTGTAGCAACACGAAAGAACTCTGTGGACCAAAAATCAAGTCGAAAAGAGAGGTTAGTCCCTGGATTCGTCTCCAGAGGTATACCACCTTACCACAAGCACCTCAAGAGGAGGCTTCTCTCAGCTCTAGGTATGTGAGAGGGACCCTGAGTTTGCGGCCTCAAGTGGAATGGACACCGCGATGCCCTGACTCGAAATAAGGCTGGATATCCCTGCAGTGACTTCAATGCAGGCTCGTCTTGCATTTCCCAGGACGAAAGGATGTCTGAATCCCCTGTGGAGACCACAGAGAAACACCTAGTTCCCCACCTCATCGCGACCGATAGCCTCACATCCTTTGAAAACTCCAGAGGTACGCGGAGATCAGTGCCTCCAAAGGAGACGATGCCTGACTCCTCGTGAAACTTGATAGGAGTCCCAGGATTCCTGTGGCACTTGGAAAGGGACACTTGGTCTCCCGCCTCAGCTGGAGAGGCGTCCCAATTGCCCTGCAAAGCCTCGAGGAGAATCCCGAGTTGTCCCTCGCAACTAGGCAGGAGTCCTGACGTGGCTGAACAAACACGTGGGTGGAAGGGCCATCCCCGTCGTAACTCGAGAATATACCCCAGGTTCCCGCCGCAACTCGAGAAAAACCATGAGACTTCCCCCTCGATGCGAGATCAGGCCCGATTCCACTGTACTGCGTGCAGAGCAATTCCGTCTTGCACATCACATATGAAAGGAGCCTTGATTTCCTTGATGGCACTCCAGAGAAACCCCAAGAACACTGTTTCAAGGCTAGAGGGATCCTGAGGTCCCTGTAGCAACACGAAAGAGCTCCGTGGACCAAAAATCAACTCGAGATGAGAGGTTAGTCCCTGGCTTCGACTACAGAGGAATACCACCTTACCATAAGCACCTCAAGAGGAGGCTTCTCTCAGCTCTAGGTATGTGAGAGGGACCCTGAGTTTGCGGCCTCAAGTGGAATGGACACCGCGATGACCTGACTCGAAATAAGGCTGGATATCCCTGCAGTGACTGGAATGCAGGCTCGTCTTGCATCTCCCAAGACGAAAGGGTGTCTGAATCCCCTGTGGAGACCACAGAGAAAGACCTAGTTCCCCACCTCATTGCGACAGGAGGCCTCAAATCCTTTGAAAACTCCAGAGGTATGCGGAGATCAGTGCCTCCAAAGGAAACGATGCCTGACTCCTCGTGAAACTTGATAGGAGACCCAGGATTCCTGTGGCACGTGGAAAGGGACCCTTGGTCTCCCGTCTCAGCTGGAGAGGCATCCCAATTGCCCTGCAAATCCTCGAGGAGAATCCCGAGTTGTCCCTCGCAACTAGGCAGGAGTCCTGACGTCGCTGAAGAAACACGTGTGTGGAAGGGCCATCCCCGTCGTAACTCGAGAATATACCCCAGGTTCCCGCCGCAACTCGAGAAAAACCATGAGACTTCCCCCTCGCCGCGAGATGAGGCCCGATTCCCCTGCACTGCGTGCCGAGCAATTCCGTGTTGCACATCACACATGAAAGGAGCCTTGATTTCCTTGATGGCACTCCAGAGAAACCCCAAGAACACTGTTTCAAGGATAGAGGGATCCTGAGGTCACTGTAGCAACACGAAAGAACTCTGTGGACCAAAAATCAACTCGAAAAGAGAGGTTAGTCCCTGGATTCGTCTCCAGAGGAATACCACCTTACCACAAGCACCTCAAGAGGAGGCTTCTCTCAGCTCTAGGTATGTGAGAGGGACCCTGAGTTTGCGGCCTCAAGTGGAATGGACACCGCGATGCCCTGACTCGAAATAAGGCCGGATATCCCTGCAGTGACTTGAATGCAGGCTCGTCTTGCATCTCCCAAGAAGAAAGGATGTCTGAATCCCCTGTGGAGACCACAGAGAAACACCTAGTTCCCCACCTCATCGCGACGGGGGCCTCACATCCTTTGAAAACTCCAGAGGTACGCGGAGATCAGTGCCTCCAAAGGAGATGATACCTGGCTCCTCGTGAAACTTGATAGGAGTCCCAGGATTCTTGTGGCACGTGGAAAGGGACCCTTGGTCTCCCGCCTCAGCTGGAGAGGCGTTCCAATTGCCGTGCCAAGCCTCGAGGAGAATCCCGAGTTGTCCCTCGCAACTAGGCAGGAGTCCTGACGTGGCTGAACAAACACGTGGGTGGAAGGGCCATCCCCGTCGTAACTCGAGAATATACCCCAGGTTCCCGCCGCAACTCGAGAAAAACCATGAGACTTCCCCCTCGATGCGAGATGAGGCCCGATTCCCCTGTACTGCGTGCAGAGCAATTCCGTTTTGCACATCACACATGAAAGGAGCCTTGATTTCCTTCATGGTACTCCAGAGAAACCCCAAGAACACTGTTTCAAGGATAGAGGGATCCTGAGGTCACTGTAGCAACACGAAAGAACTCTGTGGACCAAAAATCAAGTCGAAAAGAGAGGTTAGTCCCTGGATTCGTCTCCAGAGGTATACCACCTTACCACAAGCACCTCAAGAGGAGGCTTCTCTCAGCTCTAGGTATGTGAGAGGGACCCTGAGTTTGCGGCCTCAAGTGGAATGGACACCGCGATGCCCTGACTCGAAATAAGGCTGGATATCCCTGCAGTGACTTCAATGCAGGCTCGTCTTGCATTTCCCAGGACGAAAGGATGTCTGAATCCCCTGTGGAGACCACAGAGAAACACCTAGTTCCCCACCTCATCGCGACCGATAGCCTCACATCCTTTGAAAACTCCAGAGGTACGCGGAGATCAGTGCCTCCAAAGGAGACGATGCCTGACTCCTCGTGAAACTTGATAGGAGTCCCAGGATTCCTGTGGCACTTGGAAAGGGACACTTGGTCTCCCGCCTCAGCTGGAGAGGCGTCCCAATTGCCCTGCAAAGCCTCGAGGAGAATCCCGAGTTGTCCCTCGCAACTAGGCAGGAGTCCTGACGTGGCTGAACAAACACGTGGGTGGAAGGGCCATCCCCGTCGTAACTCGAGAATATACCCCAGGTTCCCGCCGCAACTCGAGAAAAACCATGAGACTTCCCCCTCGATGCGAGATCAGGCCCGATTCCACTGTACTGCGTGCAGAGCAATTCCGTCTTGCACATCACATATGAAAGGAGCCTTGATTTCCTTGATGGCACTCCAGAGAAACCCCAAGAACACTGTTTCAAGGCTAGAGGGATCCTGAGGTCCCTGTAGCAACACGAAAGAGCTCCGTGGACCAAAAATCAACTCGAGATGAGAGGTTAGTCCCTGGCTTCGACTACAGAGGAATACCACCTTACCATAAGCACCTCAAGAGGAGGCTTCTCTCAGCTCTAGGTATGTGAGAGGGACCCTGAGTTTGCGGCCTCAAGTGGAATGGACACCGCGATGACCTGACTCGAAATAAGGCTGGATATCCCTGCAGTGACTGGAATGCAGGCTCGTCTTGCATCTCCCAAGACGAAAGGGTGTCTGAATCCCCTGTGGAGACCACAGAGAAAGACCTAGTTCCCCACCTCATTGCGACAGGAGGCCTCAAATCCTTTGAAAACTCCAGAGGTATGCGGAGATCAGTGCCTCCAAAGGAAACGATGCCTGACTCCTCGTGAAACTTGATAGGAGACCCAGGATTCCTGTGGCACGTGGAAAGGGACCCTTGGTCTCCCGTCTCAGCTGGAGAGGCATCCCAATTGCCCTGCAAATCCTCGAGGAGAATCCCGAGTTGTCCCTCGCAACTAGGCAGGAGTCCTGACGTCGCTGAAGAAACACGTGTGTGGAAGGGCCATCCCCGTCGTAACTCGAGAATATACCCCAGGTTCCCGCCGCAACTCGAGAAAAACCATGAGACTTCCCCCTCGCCGCGAGATGAGGCCCGATTCCCCTGCACTGCGTGCCGAGCAATTCCGTGTTGCACATCACACATGAAAGGAGCCTTGATTTCCTTGATGGCACTCCAGAGAAACCCCAAGAACACTGTTTCAAGGCTAGAGGGATCCTGAGGTCACTGTAGCAACACGAAAGAACTCTGTGGACCAAAAATCAACTCGAAAAGAGAGGTTAGTCCCTGGATTCGTCTCCAGAGGAATACCACCTTACCACAAGCACCTCAAGAGGAGGCTTCTCTCAGCTCTAGGTATGTGAGAGGGACCCTGAGTTTGCGGCCTCAAGTGGAATGGACACCGCGATGCCCTGACTCGAAATAAGGCCGGTTATCCCTGCAGTGACTTCAATGCAGGCTCGTCTTGCATCTCCCAGGACGAAAGGATGTCTGAATCCCCTGTGGAAAGCACAGAGAAAGACTTAGTTCCCCAACTCATCGCGACCGATAGCCTCACATACTTTGAAAACTCCAGAGGTACGCGGAGATCAGTGCCTCCAAAGGAGACGATGCCTGACTCCTCGTGAAACTTGATAGGAGTCCCAGGATTCCTGTGGCACGTGGAAAGGGACACTTGGTCTCCCGCCTCAGCTGGAGAGGCGTCCCAATTGCCTTGCCAAGCCTCGAGGAGAATCCCGAGTTGTGTCTCGCAACTAGGCAAGAGTCCTGACGTGGCTGAACAAACACGTGTGTGGAAGGGCCATCCCCGTCGTAACTCGAGAATATACCCCAGGTTAACCGCCGCAACTCGAGAAAAACCATGAGACTTCCCCCTCGCCGCGAGATGAGGCCCGATTCCCCTGCATTGCGTGCAGAGCAATTCTGTGTTGCACATCACACATGAAAGGAGCCTTGATTTCCTTCATGGCACTCCAGAGAAACCCCAAGAACACTGTTTCAAGGCTAGAGGGATCCTGAGGTCACTGTAGCAACACGAAAGAGCTCCGTGGACCAAGAATCAACACGAGATGAGAGGTTAGTCCCTGGCTTCGACTCCTGAGGAATACCACCTTAGCACAAGCACCTCAAGAGGAGGCTTCTCTCAGCTCTAGGTATGTGAGAGGGATCCTGAGTTTGCGGCCTCAAGTGGAATGGACACCGCGATGCCCTGACTCGAAATAAGGCCGGATATGCCTGCAGTGACTTGAATGCAGGCTCGTCTTGCATCTCCCAAGAAGAAAGGATGTCTGAATCCCCTGTGGAGACCACAGAGAAACACCTAGTTCCCCACCTCATCGCGACCGGAGGCCTCACATGCTTTGAAAACTCCAGAGGTACGCGGAGATCAGTGCCTCCAAAGGAGACGATGCCTGACTCCTCGTGAAACTTGATAGGAGTCCCTGGATTCTTGTGGCACGTGGAAAGGGACCCTTGGTCTCCCGCCTCAGCTGGAGAGGCATTCCAATTGCCCTGCCAAGCCTCGAGGAGAATCCCAAGTTGACCCTCGCAACTAGGCAGGAGTCCTGACGTGGCTGAACAAACACGTGGGTGGAAGGGCCATCCCCGTCGTAACTCGAGAATATACCCCAGGTTCCCGCCGCAACTCGAGAAAAACCATGAGACTTCCCCCTCGATGCGAGATGAGGCCCGATTCCCCTGTACTGCGTGCAGAGCAATTCCGTCTTGCACATCACACATGAAAGGAGCCTTGATTTCCTTGATGGCACTCCAGAGAAACCCCAAGAACACTGTTTCAAGGATAGAGGGATCCTGAGGTCACTGTAGCAACACGAAAGAACTCTGTGGACCACAAATCAACTCGAAAAGAGAGGTTAGTCCCTTGATTCGTCTCCAGAGGAATACCACCTTACCACAAGCACCTCAAGAGGAGGCTTCTCTCAGCGCTAGGTATGTGAGAGGGACCCTGAGTTTGCGGCCTCAAGTGGAATGAACACCGCGATGCCCTGACTCGAAATAAGGCCGGATATCCCTGCAGTGACTTCAATGCAGGCTCGTCTTGCATCTCCCAGGACGAAAGGATGTCTGAATCCCCTGTGGAAAGCACAGAGAAAGACTTAGTTCCCCACCTCATCGCGACCGGAGGCCTCACATCCTTTGAAAACTCCAGAGTTACGCGGAGATCAGTGCCTCCAAAGGAGACGATGCCTGACTCCTCGTGAAACTTGATAGGAGTCCCAGGATTCCTGTGGCACTTGGAAAGGGACACTTGGTCTCCCGCCTCAGCTGGAGAGGCGTCCCAATTGCCCTGCAAAGCCTCGAGGAGAATCCAGAGTTGTCCCTCGCAACTAGGCAGGAGTCCTGACGTCGCTGAACAAACACGTGTGTGGAAGGGCCATCCCCGTCGTAACTCGAGAATATACCCCAGGTTCCCGCCGCAACTCGAGAAAAACCATGAGACTTCCCCCTCGCCGCGAAATGAGGCCCGATTCCCCTGCACTGCGTGCAGAGCAATTCTGTGTTGCACATCACACATGAAAGGAGCCTTGATTTCCTTCATGGCACTCCAGAGAAACCCCAAGAACACTGTTTCAAGGCTAGAGGGATCCTGAGGTCACTGTAGCAACACGAAAGAGCTCCGTGGACTAAAAATCAACTCGAGATGAGAGGTTAGTCCCTGGCTTCGACTCCAGAGGAATACCACCTTACCACAGGCACCTCAAGAGGAGGCTTCTCTCAGCTCTAGGTATGTGAGAGGGACCCTGAGTTTGCCGCCTCAAGTGGAATGGACACCGCGATGCCCTGACACGAAATAAGGCTGGATATCCCTGCAGTGACTTGAATGCAGGCTCGTCTTGCATCTCCCAAGACGAAAGGATGTCTGAATCCCCTGTGGAGACCACAGAGAAAGACCTAGTTCCCCACCTCATCGCGACCGGAGGCCTCACATCCTTTGAAAACTCCAGAGGTACGCGGAGATCAGTGCCTCCAAAGGAGACGATGCCTGACTCCTCGTGAAACTTGATAGGAGTCCCAGGATTCCTGTGGCACGTGGAAAGGGACCCTTGGTCTCCCGCCTCACCTGGAGAGGCGTCCCAATTGCCTTGCCAAGCCTCGAGGAGAATCCCCAGTTGTGTCTCGCACCTAGGCAAGAGTCCTGACGTGGCTGAACAAACACGTGGGTGGAAGGGCCATCCCCATCATAACTCGAGAATATACCCCAGGTTCCCGCCGCAACTCGAGAAAAACCATGAGACTTCCCCCTCGCCGCGAGATGAGGCCCGATTCCCCTGCACTGCGTGCAGAGCAATTCTGTGTTGCACATCACACATGAAAGGAGCCTTGATTTCCTTCATGGCACTCCAGAGAAACCCCAAGAACACTGTTTCAAAGCTAGAGGGATCCTGAGGTCACTGTAGCAACACGAAAGAGCTCCGTGGGCCAAAAATCAACTCGAGATGAGAGGTTAGTCCCTGGTTTCGACTCCAGAGGAATACCACCTTACCACAAGCACCTCAAGAGGAGGCTTCTCTCAGCTCTAGGTATGTGAGAGGGACCCTGAGTTTGCGGCCTCAAGTGGAATGGACACCGCGATGCCCTGACTCGAAATAAGGCTGGATATCCCTGCAGTGACTTGAATGCAGGCTCGTCTTGCATCTCCCAAGATGAAAGGATGTCTGAATCCCCTGTGGAGACCACAGAGAAAGACCTAGTTCCCCACCTCATCGCGACCGGAGGCCTCACATCCTTTGAAAACTCCAGATGTACGCGGAGATCAGTGCCTCCAAAGGAGACAATGTCTGACTCCTCGTGAATCTTGATAGGAGTCCCAGGATTCCTGTGGCACGTGGAAAGGGACCCTTGGTCACACGCCTCAGCTGGAGAGGCGTCCCAATTGCCTTGCCAAGCCTCGAGGAGAATCCCGAGTTGTGTCTCGCAACTAGGCAAGAGTCCTGACGTGGCTGAACAAACACGTGTGTGGAAAGGCCATCCCCGTCGTAACTCGAGAATATACCCCTGGTTCCCGCCGCAACTCGAGAAAAACCATGAGATTTCCCCTCGCGCGAGATGAGGCCCGATTCCCCTGCACTGCGAGCAGACCAATTCTGTGTTGCACATCACACATGAAAGGAGCCTTGATTTCCTTCATGGCACTCCAGAGAAACCCCAAGAACACTGTTTCAAGGATAGAGGGATCCTGAGGTCACTGTAGCAACACGAAAGAGCTCCGTGGACCAAGAATCAAAACGAGATGAGAGGTTAGTCCCTGGCTTCGACTCCAGAGGAATACCACCTTACCACAAGCACCTCAAGAGGAGGCTTCTCTCAGCTGTAGGTATGTGAGAGGGATCCTGAGTTTGCGGCCTCAAGAGGAATGGACACCGCGATGCCCTGACGCGAAATAAGGCCGGATATCCCTGCAGTGACTTGAATGCAGGCTCGTCTTGCATCTCCCAAGAAGAAAGGATGTCTGAATCCCCTGTGGAGACCACAGAGAAACACCTAGTTCCCCAACTCATCGCGACCGGAGGCCTCACATCCTTTGAAAACTCCAGAGGTACGCGGAGATCAGTGCCTCCAAAGGAGACGATGCCTGACTCCTCGTGAAACTTGATAGGAGTCCCAGGATTCTTGTGGCACGTGGAAAGGGACCCTTGGTCTCCCGCCTCAGCTGGAGAGGCGTTCCAATTGCCCTGCCAAGCCTCGAGGAGAATCCCGAGTTGTCCGTCGCAACTAGGCAGGAGTCCTGACGAGGCTGAACAAACACGTGGGTGGAAGGGCCATCCCCGTCGTAACTCGAGAATATACCCCAGGTTCCCGCCGCAACTCTAGAAAAACCATGAGACTTCCCCCTCGATGCGAGATGAGGCCCGATTCCCCTGTACTGCGTGCAGAGCAATTCCGTCTTGCACATCACACATGAAAGGAGCCTTGATTTCCTTGATGGCACTCCAGAGAAACCCCAAGAACACTGTTTCAAGGCTAGAGGGATCCTGAGGTCACTGTAGCAACACGAAAGAACTCTGTGGACCAAAAATCAACTCGAAAAGAGAGGTGAGTCCCTGGATTCGTCTCCAGAGGAATACCACCTTACCACAAGCACCTCAAGAGGAGGCTTCTCTCAGCTCTAGGTATGTGAGAGGGACCCTGAGTTTGCGGCCTCAAGTGGAATGGACACCGCGATGCCCTGACTCGAAATAAGGCCGGATATCCCTGCAGTGACTTCAATGCAGGCTCGTCTTGCATCTCCCAGGACGAAAGGATGTCTGAATCCCCTGTGGAAAGCACAGAGAAAGACTTAGTTCCCCACCTAATCGCGACCGATAGCCTCACATCCTTTGAAAACTCCAGAGGTACGCGGAGATCAGTGCCTCCAAAGGAGACGATGCCTGACTCCTCGTGAAACTTGATAGGAGTCCCAGGATTCCTGTGGCACTTGGAAAGGGACACTTGGTCTCCCGCCTCAGCTGGAGAGGCGTCCCAATTGCCCTGCCAAGCCTCGAGGAGAATCCCGAGTTCTCCCTCGCAACTAGGCAGGAGTCCTGACGTCGCTGAAGAAACACGTGGGTGGAAGGGCCATGCCCGTCGTAACTCGAGAATATACCCTAGGTTCCAGCCGCAACTCGAGAAAAACCATGAGACTTCCCCCTCGCCGCGAGATGAGGCCCGATTCCCCTGCACTGCGTGCAGAGCAATTCCGTGTTGCACATCACACATGAAAGGAGCCTTGATTTCCTTGATGGCACTCCAGAGAAACCCCAAGAACACTGTTTCAAGGCTAGAGGGATCCTGAGGTCACTGTAGCAACACGAAAGAGCTCCGTGGGCCAAAAATCAACTCGAGATGAGAGGTTAGTCCCTAGCTTCGACTCCAGAGGAATACCACCTTACCACAAGCACCTCAAGAGGAGGCTTCTCTCAGCTCTAGGTATGTGAGAGGGATCCTGAGTTTGCAGCCTCAAGTGGAATGGACACCGCGATTCCCTGACTCGAAATAAGGCCGGATATCCCTGCAGTGACTTGAATGCAGGCTCGTCTTGCATCTCCCAAGAAGAAAGGATGTCTGAATCCCCTGTGGAGACCACAGTGAAAGACCTAGTTCCCCACCTCATCGCGACCGCAGGCCTCACATCCTTTGAAAACTCCAGAGGTACGCGGAGATCAGTGCCTCCAAAGGAGACGATGCCTGACTCCTCGTGAAACTTGATAGGAGTCCCAGGATTCTTGTGGCACGTGGAAAGGGACCCTTGGTCTCCCGCCTCAGCTGGAGAGGCGTTCCAATTGCCCTGCCAAGCCTCGAGGAGAATCCCGAGTTGTCCCTCGCAACTAGGCAGGAGTCCTGGCATGGCTGAAGAAACACGTGGGTGGAAGGGCCATCCCCATCGTAACTCGAGAATATACCCCAGGTACCCGCCGCAACTCGAGAAAAACCATGAGACTTCCCCCTCGCCGCGAGATGAGGCCCGATTCCCCTGTACTGCATGCAGAGCAATTCCGTGTTGCACATCACACATGAAAGGAGCCTTGATTTCCTTGATGGCACTCCAGAGAAACCCCAAGAACACTGTTTCAAGGATAGAGGGATCCTGAGGTCACTGTAGCAACACGAAAGAACTCTGTGGACCAAAAATCAACTCGAAAAGAGAGGTTAGTCCCTGGATTCGTCTCCAGAGGAATACCACCTTACCACAAGCACCTCAAGAGGAGGCTTCTCTCAGCTCTAGGTATGTGAGAGGGACCCTGAGTTTGCGGCCTCAAGTGGAATGGACACCGCGATGCCCTGACTCGAAATAAGGCCGGATAGCCCTGCAGTGACTTCAATGCAGGCTCGTCTTGTATCTCCCAGGACGAAAGGATGTCTGAATCCCCTGTGGAAAGCACAGAGAAAGATTTAGTTC